>NC_089844.1:64544519-64919519 GCF_035609145.1 Eleutherodactylus coqui | reverse complement strand
ACATACTGCCCAACCCCCCCCGCACGACCCAGTGTCCACAGCGCACACCAAATTGTCCCTGCGCAGCCTTCAGCTGCCCTCATGCCCCGCCACACTCATGTCTATTTATAAGTGCGTCTGCCAGAGGAACCGCAGGCACACACTGCAGAGGGTTGGCACGGCTAGGCAGCGACCCTCTTTAAAAGGGTCGGGGCGATAGTCCACAATGCTGTACAGAAGCAATGAGAAATCCAATCCTGTGCCACCTCCATCTGGAGCTGCACACGTGGGCATAGCAATGGGAAACCTATGTGCCACACACTATTCATTCTGTCAAGGTGTCTGCATGCCCCAGTCAGACCGCGTTTTTTTATAAATAGTCACAGGCAGGTACAACTCCGCAATGGGAATTACGTGTGCACCCACAGCATGGGTGGCTCCCTGGAACCCACCGGCGGTACATAAAAATATCCCATTGCATTGCCCATCACAGCTGAGGTAATAATGTCATGTTTAATGCAGGTGGGCTTCGGCCCACACTGCATGCCCCAGTCAGACTGGGGTTCTTTAGAAGTGGACACAGATGCATTTACAACTCCCTGTGGACCCACAGCATGGGTGGCTCCCTGGAACCCACCGGCGGTACATAAAAATATCCCATTGCATTGCCCATCACAGCTGAGGTAATAATGTCATGTTTAATGCAGGTGGGCTTCGGCCCACACTGCATGCCCCAGTCAGACTGGGGTTCTTTAGAAGTGGACACAGATGCATTTACAACTTCCTGTGGAACCACAGCATGGGTGGGTGCCAGGAAGCCACCGGCGGTACATAAATATATCCCATTGCATTGCCCATCACAGCTGAGGTAATAATGTCATGTTTAATGCAGGTGGGCTTCGGCCCACACTGCATGCCCCAGTCAGACTGGGGTTCTTTGGAAGTGGACACAGATGCATTTACAACTCCCTGTGGACCCACAGCATGGGTGGGTGCCAGGAAGCCACCGGCGGTGCATAAATATATCCCATTGCATTGCCCATCACAGCTGAGGTAATAATGTCATGTTTAATGCAGGTGGGCTTCGGCCCACACTGCATGGCCCAGTCAGACTGGGGTTCTTTAGAAGTGGACACAGATGCATTTACAACTTCCTGTGGACCCACAGCATGGGTGGGTGCCAGGAAGCCACCGGCGGAACATAAATATATCCCATTGCAGTGCCCATCACAGCTGATGTTACGTCAGCTGTAATGCAGGTGGGCAAAAAATTAATTAGATTACACTGTAGGCGAGGGCCCACAAAAATTGGTGTACCAACAGTACTAATGTACCTGAGAAAAATTGCCCATGCCCAACCGAGAGGGCAGGTGAAACCCATTAATCGCTTTGGTTTATGTGGCTTAATTGGTAACTAGGCCTGGAGGCAGCCCAGTTAAAATAAAAATTGGTTGAGGTGAAAGTTTCAACGCTTTAATGAGCATTGAAACGTATAAAAATTGTTTAGAAAAATTATATGACTGAGTCTTGTGGGCCTAAGAAAAATTGCACGTTCGGCGTGATTACGTCAGGTTTCAGGAGGAGGAGCAGGAGGAGGAGGATGAATATTATACACAGATTGATGAAGCAAAAGGTCCCCGTTTTGGATGGTGATAGAGAACGATGCTTCCATCCGCGGGTGCAGCCTACGTATTGTTTATGTATCGCTGCTGTCCGCTGGTGGAGAAGAGAAGTCTGGGGAAATCCAGGCTTTGTTCATCTTGATGAGTGTAAGCCTGTCGGCACTGTCGGTTGACAGGTGGGTACGCTTATCCGTGATGATTCCCCCAGCCACACTAAACACACTCTCTGACAAGACGCTAGCCGCAGGACAAGCAAGCACCTCCAGGGCATACAGCGCGAGTTCAGGCCACGTGTCCAGCTTCAACACCCAGTAGTTGTAGGGGGCAGAGGCGTCACCGAGGACGGTCGTGCGATCGGCTACGTACTCCCTCACCATTCTTTTACAGTGCTCCCGCCAACTCAGCCTTGACTGGGGAGCGGTGACACAGTCTTGCTGGGGAGCCATAAAGCTGTCAAAGGCCTTAGAGAGTGTTCCCCTGCCTGCGCTGTACATGCTGCCTGATCTCTGCGCCTCCCCTGCTACCTGGGCCACGGAAATGCGCCTTCGGCCACTAGCGCTGTCGGATGGGAAGTTTACCATCAGTTTGTCCACCAGCGCCCTGTGGTATAGCATCATTCTCGAACCCCTTTCCTCTTCGGGAATGAGAGTGGAAAGGCTCTCCTTATACCGTGGGTCGAACAGTGTGTACACCCAGTAATCCGTAGTGGCCAGAATGCGTGTAACGCGAGGGTCACGAGAAAGGCATCCTAACATGAAGTCAGCCATGTGTGCCAGGGTACCTGTATGCAACACATGGCTGTCCTCACTAGGAAGATCACTTTCAGGATCCTCCTCCTCCTCCTCCTCTGGCCATACACGCTGAAAGGATGACAGGCAAGCTGCATCTGTACCCTCAGCAGTGTGCCAAGCTGTCTCTTCCCCCTCCTCCTCATCCTCCTCACCCTCCTCCTCCTCCTCCTCCTCTGGCCATACACGCTGAAAGGATGACAGGCAAGCTGCATCTCTCCCCTCAGCAGTGGGCCAAGCTGTCTCTTCCCCCTCCTCCTCATGCTCCTCCCCCTCCTCCTCAACGCGCTGAGATATAGACATCAGGTTGCTCTGACTATCCAGCGACATACTGTCTTCCCCCGCCTCCGTTTCTGATTCCAAAGCGTCTGCCTTTATGCTTTGCAGGGAACTTCTCAAGAGGCATAGCAGAGGAATGGTGACGCTAATGATTGCAGCATCCCCGCTCACCATCTGGGTAGACTCCTCAAAGTTTCCAAGGACCTGGCAGATGGCTGCCAACCAGGCCCACTCTTCTGTAAATAATTGAGGAGGCTGACTCCCACTGCGCCGCCCATGTTGGAGTTGGTATTCCACTATAGCTCTACGCTGCTCATAGAGTCTGGCCAACATGTGGAGCGTAGAGTTCCACTGTGTGGGCACGTCGCACAGCAGTCGGTGCACTGGCAGATTAAACCGATGTTGCCGGTGTCCGCAGGGTGGCAGCATGCGTGTGGGATTTGCGGAAATGTGCGCAGAGCTGGCGCACCTTTCCGAGCAGGTATGACAAGTGGGGGTAGCTTTTCAGAAAGCGCTGAACCACCAAATTAAAGACATGGGCCAGGCATGGCACGTGCGTGAGGCTGCCGAGCTGCAGAGCCGCCACCAGGTTATGGCCGTTGTCACACACGACCATGCCCGGTTAGAGGCTCAGCGGCGCAAGCCAGCGGTCGGTCTGCTCTGTCAGACCCTGCAGCAGTTCGTGGGCCGTGTGGCTCTTCTCTCCTAAGCTGAGTAGTTTCAGCACGGCCTGCTGACGCTTGCCCACCGCTGTGCTGCCACGCCGCGTGACACCGACTGCTGGCGACGTGCTGCTGCTGCTGACACATCTTGATTGCAAGACAGAGGTTGCGTAGGAGGAGGAGGAGGGTGGTTTAGTGGAGGAAGCATACACCCCCGCAGATACCACCACCGAGCTGGGGCACGCAATTCGGGGGGTGGGTAGAACGTGAGTGGTCCCAGGCTCTGACTCTGTCCCAGCCTCCACTAAATTCACCCAATGTGCCGTCAGGGAGATATAGTGGCCCTGCCCGCCTGTGCTTGTCCACGTGTCTGTTGTTAAGTGGACCTTGGCAGTAACCGCGTTGGTGAGGGCGCGTACAATGTTGCGGGAGACGTGGTCGTGCAGGCCTGGGACGGCACATCGGGAAAAGTAGTGCCGACTGGGAACCGAGTAGCGCGGGGCCGCCGCCGCCATCATGCTTTTGAAAGCCTCCGTTTCCACAAGCCTATACGGCAGCATCTCTAGGCTGATCAATTTTGCAATGTGCACGTTTAACGCTTGAGCGTGCGGGTGCGTGGCGTCGTACTTGCGCTTGTGCTCAAACAGTGGCGCTAGCGACGTCTGGACGCTACGCTGAGAGACATTGCTGGATGGGGCCGAGGGCAGCGGAGGTGAGGGTGTGGGTGCAGGCCAGGAGACGGTACTGCCTGTGTCCTCAGAGGGGGATTGGATCTCAGTGGCAGGTTGGGGCACAGGGGGAGAGACAGTGGTGCAAACCGGAGGCGGTGAACGGGCATCGTCCCACCTTGTGGGGTGCTTGGCCATCATATGCCTGCGCATGTTGGTGGTGGTGCCTCCCCAGCTGATCTTGCCGCGACAAAGGTTGCACACCACTGTTCGTCGGTCGTCAGGCGTCTCTGTGAAAAACTGCCACACCGTAGAGCACCTTGACCTCTGCAGGGTGGCATGGCGCGAGGGGGCGCTTTGGGAACCAGTTGGCCACCGCACTGGCTCGGCCTGTGCCCACACCCTGACTTGGGCCTCCGCGTCCTCGCCCGCGTACACGTCCTATAGGCCTACCCCTACCCCTCAGCATGGTGTATTAGCAGTAGTGCAGAAACAGAACGCTGTAATTAAATGTGTCGCTTATTGGCCTGTGGTTGGAGGCTGACTTTGTTTACGGAACGCCAGGAAATAATTTGGCGCAAGCCTGCTGTAACACTTAGCTGGCTGCGTATTTATTTGTAGAATTACTACACCCAGCACACACAGACCCAGAACACTGAGCACAGTGACAGGCAGGCCAAATAGATTTTGTGCCCAATATTTTTTTGAAAAGGACCACTGCGTATATTCAGTCAATAATATATGTCTTCTGGCCCTGCCTACACAATTCTGTCCCTGGAGTGTGTCACAGAACTGCAGAGTGTTGCACTGTTATTAACTGCAACAGAGCGGTGATTTCACAGCCAGGAAATAATTTGGCGCAAGCCTGCTGTAACACTTAGCTGGCTGCGTATGATTTTGTTGAAGTACTACACCCAGCACACACGGACCCAGAACACTGAGCAGAGTGACAGGCAGGCCAAATAGATTTTTTGCCTAATATTTTTTTTGAAAAGGACCACTGTGTATATTCAATCAATAATATATGTCTTCTGGCCCTGCCTACACAATTCTGTCCCTGGAGTATTACTGCAGGGCGCAATGCTCTGCACGGCCGATATACCAAAAAAACAAAAATGTGCAACACTGCAAAAAGCAGCCTCCACACTACTGCACACGGTTAGATGTGGCCCTAAGAAGGACCGTTGGGGTTCTTGAAGCCTACAATAACTCCAAACGCTCTCCCTGCCTCCACACTTCTGTCCCTGGAGTATTACTGCAGGGCGCAATGCTCTGCACGGCCGATATACCAAAAAAAAAAAAATGTGCAACACTGCAAAAAGCAGCCTCCACACTACTGCACACGGTTAGATGTGGCCCTAAGAAGGACCGTTGGGGTTCTTGAAGCCTACACTAACTCCTAACACTCTCCCTACAGCAGCTCCAACACGATAGCACTGTCCCTCAGCTATGTCACAACGCATCTGAGGCGAGCCGCGGGAGGGGCCGATTTTTATACTCGGGTGATACCTGATCTCGCCAGCCACTCACTGCAGGGGGGTGGTATAGGGCTTGAACGTCGCAGGGGGAAGTTGTAATGCCTTCCCTGTCTTTCAATTGGCCAGAAAAGCGCGCTAACGTCTCAGAGATGAAAGTGAAAGTAACCCGAACATCGCGTGGTGCTCGTTACGAGTAACGAGCATCTCGAACATGCTAATGCTCGAACGAGTATCAAGCTCGGACGAGTACGTTCGCTCATCTCTAGTTATAACCAAAAGAAAAAAAATCAGTCATTAGATGCATATTCATGGCCAACAGTTTTGAGGCTTTCTCAAATTTTGGTTTTCACCAAGTTCGCTGTTTCAGTGTTTTTAGATATTTTAGTTAGATATTTCTATGGTATACTGAAATTCAATTATACGAGCATTTTGGAAGCATTTTATGTGTTTAAACTTTTAGTGACAAATACATTAAGTTTAGGCAAAAACTCAATATTTACAGCATTGACCCTTTTTTATTCAAGACTTCTGCACTTCGCCTTGGCATGCTCTACATCAGCCTCTGGGCCAAATCCTGACTAATGATAACCCATTCTTCTCAAATCAGTGCTTCGGGGTTTTCAAAATTTTTGTGTTTTTGGTTGTCTACCCTCTTTTGGGGCATGGCTCATCACCAAATTGCTCCTGTGTGGTTGGGAGAAGTTCCTCTTGAAAGGTGTTTAGATACCATTCTTTATTCATGGCAGTGTTCTTAGGCGAAATGTGATCGAGCCCACTACCTTGGATGAAAAACAACCCCACACATGAATGGTCACAGAATACTTTACTGTTGGTATGGTACAGGATTTATAGTAGCACTCATCTTTTCTTTTCTGGACAATCATTCTTCTAGATGTCCCAAACAGTCGCAAGGGGGCTACACTTGAGAAAATGACTCTACTTAAGTCCAATCCCTGTACTTCTTGCAGAATATCAGTCTGTCCTTGATGTTTTTCCTGGGGAGAAGTGGATTCTTTGCTGCCCTTCTTGACACCAGCTGCCAAAAGCCTTTGCCTCGCTGTGCATGCAGATGCATTGATGCTTGCTTGCTTCCATTTCTGAGCAAGCTCTGCACTGGTGTTAAACCCACCCCATAACTTAAAGGAGATGTCCCGAGGCAGCAAGTGGGTCTATACACTTCTGTATGGCCATAATAATGCACTTTGTAATGTACATTGTGCATTAATTATGAGCCATACAGAAGTTATAAAAAGTTTTATACTTACCTGCTCCGTTGCTAGCGTCCTCGTCTCCATGGAGCCGACTAATTTTTGGCCTCCGATGGCCAAATTAGCCGCGCTTGCGCAGTCCGGGTCTTCAGCAGTCTTCTATGGAGCCGCTCGTGCCAGAGAGCGGCTCCGTGTAGCTCCGCCCCGTCACGTGCCGATTCCAGCCAATCAGGAGGCTGGAATCGGCAGTGGACCGCACAGAAGAGCTGCGGTCCACGAAGACAGAGGATCCCGGCGGCCATCTTCAGCAGGTGAGTATGAAGACGCCGGACCGCCGGGATTCAGGTAAGCGCTGTGCGGGTGGTTTTTTTAACCCCTGCATCGGGGTTGTCTCGCGCCGAACGGGGGGGGGGTTTAAAAAAAAAAAAACCCGTTTCGGCGCGGGACATCTCCTTTAATCCTCTTTAGGAGACTGCCCTGGCACTTGCTGGCCATTAGTAGGCCATTTTGTGGCATAGCTAAAATTCTGTGGAAATTGTTTTTTTTGTGATTAAGTTAATTTTCATAGCATTAACAATCTAGAGTTAAAGCAAATTTCCACTGTAAAAACTGAAGCTGTAAACTTTGCGAAAACCAAAATGTGTGTGTGAGACTCAAAACTTTTATTAATTTTTGTTCAAAAAGGTTTAACTTTTTTACAAGTATAGCTGCCTGGACACTATTTAAATTGACTTTTTTAATTAACTGTTAGCAGGGCTTAATTTTGGAGTAGGGCTTATATTTCAAGCATCCTCAAAAAGCCTGAAAAAGCATTTTGCATCCTCAAAAATTCTGGAAAATCATGCTATGTCTTATTTTCAGGGTATGTCTTATTTTCAGGGAAACAGGGTATTGCCAATAATCGACCAACTTCTTTTTATTTGTTGTTTTTAATAAACAAAAGATAAGGAAACTGCAGTAAACAGCACATAAAGTGCTGCTGCCTAAACTGCCTTACAAGCAAACAGGCGAAAAACTGAGCAAAGAAAAATTGAACTGCGGTTGTGCTTCACTTGGGGGATGATCCGGGGAACTGATTTGTTTTTCACACTCTGTAGCACAGGATCAGCATGTCTTTCTCTCCTCTCACAAAAGCACTCAGCGAGGAGAAAGAAAGGAACAGCATAAATCCTGTGCTGTATTTACAAAATAAATGACATGGATCGCGGTGACAGGTATATCACAGCAACCCATGGGAGCAGAAACTAATGACACGAGTCCCTGTTGTTTCTATGTGCCAACTGTTGCCACAGGCAGCTTTGACACGTGGCGGGCACATGCACAGAAGTTATTTTGTGGCAAACGGTTGGGTAGAGGGGCCTTCAGTGAGGTGGGGGAGCCTTTGGGGACATTCTGGGGATCCTGCTGTACTATGTTTTATCTCATCTCATCAAATGGAATGGTGAGAAAAGATAAAATTAGTTTCCTTTCTATTTTTTTCACATTTTGCAATGATCACCATTGTTCACTAAATAACGGATCTGGAACGGAACCACTAATAATGATTCCCAATGACAGCTCCAAGCCCTCAGCTATCTCCAGTAGCTGACAGCAGTGAGCTATCACGCTCCCTAATGTTGCAGTTTTATTTCAATGCAGCGGCATAAAAGCGTGTATGCATTGGAATAAAGTCCATTAGCGGCTGCCAGAAAAAGCAACATAGTGGTCACTAAGGGGTTAAGGGAACGCCTCAAGGGAAACCCAGAAGATACCATTGAATGGGGTGTGGAAGCCATAGTGCAGATGCAAACAGAGCATAATTTATTTGTTAAGTTGATCCTTCTACTATAAGTTTCATGCACACAGCTCTCCCACAGGAGACTGCAAAGAAGCACACAGAGCTCCCTGAGGCCCTGTACCATGGAGAAGTAGACACTTCATGAGCAACCATATAATGTTGTATGCAGTACCCTACTATTTAATTACTTTCCCCTTGTAAAGCTCTTACCTCACTGTGTTCTTGTGATGGTCCATGAGGTGAGGTGCAACTGCTTTGACAGCAGTGGCACCATGGAACTTGCTGGGTGATGTATGGGCAGAACACACAGCCTGCCAGAGAATTCAGTATAATATACTCTGATGTGTGTGTATCTCTGTAAATCTAGTTTGAGTGTTTATAGGCTGCTGGTGGAGTCTGATTGACAGGTTGGCAGAACAACTGTTTGGATTACCTATGCCAGCCATGGGCATAACTATAGGGAATGCAGAGGATGTGGTTGCACCCAGGCCCACAAGCCTTAGGGGGCCCATAAGGTCTCTCTTCTCCATGTAGGGAGCCCAGTACTATGAATAAAGCATTACAGTTGAGGGCCCCATTACAGGATTTGCATTGGGGCCAAGAAGCTTCAAGTTACGCCTCTGACGCCAGCCATTGCTTTACAACAGAGTGTGCTATTTCTGTGATATTCACTGATTCTTGTGATTCTGACCTTGCATTTGGCTGGTAACCCATTTGCCTTCTCTTTTGTGTTCAGTGGTCTGACTCTGCCCTGCCGCTAATACTGTTTGTGATTACCTTTGGCTTTGACATACTCTCTAACTTCACAGTTCTGCCCTTAGACTTGTTGGTAGCAGCAAAGCACAGATCCCTTAATCAGGGAATAAAATATGAAAACCTGCAGTTCTAAGATGCTAGTTGCTAGTTAGGGTAGCTGCCAGACAATACTCTATAGGACAGGCCTACCAATATTAGTAATAATATAACATTATTGCCTGCTCAGGAGGACACAGTATTGGAACAGCAGTTAAGCCGAGTAATAAGTTTGTTAGTACAGTGTTGAGTTTCTACATTGCATTTGAAGGATTGAAAGGTTGTAGTATGTCAATTAACATGAGGAAGTGAAATAAAAAAAATAATATTGTAATAAGATGACTTATATGTTTACATTACTGTGGTTGGGAAATACTTCATACCAAACTCGTATTACTTGTGTCCAGAGTCTTCCTCCTCTACATGCATATTATGCTTGGATATTATATCTGAATAGATGTCCAGCATGACTGTGGACCACATCTAAATGACTCCAGACATTTTACTATAATTACCATGCAATTGGGTTACTCTGCGTGGTATGTGCCAGGGATTGGACTTAGGTAGAGTCATTTTCTCCAATGAAGCCCCCTTCAGACTGTTTGGGACCTCTACAAAAATGATTCTCTTTTTGTCCCGATGGGTATATTGATGACTTCCCGATTAACTAAGGTTTGATACACAGCCTAGAGAAACACGTTGGAGATGAATTTGGTGGTGAATTTGATCTACATCTATGAGTTTATGGAGAGAAGATAAATGAATTTTGTATACTTATTACCATATGGAGATGAATTGAGGTTGATGAATTTGGTCATAAATTACTTTATATCTATTTATATATGGAAATGATGGAAATGTATTCTATGCATATCTCACAATATATGGAAATGAATTTGAGATGAATTGATTTTTAGTTAATAACATAGGGAGATGAATTGTTGATATATTGAGCCCACATTTATCTACACATGAATTGGGGACAACATTTAACTCATTCAGGGATTATTTTATGTGTCCCATTTAAATTAACTGACTAGACCTGCATACCAGATTTTTTGAATACATGGTTTCATGTTGCCAGAACATAAAAAAGAGGCTAGGAATTTTCCTGTATTCATTGTCCCAGAATACATATGAGAAATTTAGATTTGATGGGTGTTGGTGGGAGTATAACTTTCTTGCATCTTTGCATCAACATCTTTTTAGCCGCCTCCATCTGGATATGATGCTACTGTAAGTGATCTCTATTGCCTCTTCATCCACATTGGAATATTATTGCAGCTATACATTTATTTGCACTGGATTCCAATGCATTTTGGGTGAATGTCTGTCTGTTGTGCATTGTTGGGGCAAGTTCAGATTGACCATATATTCTTGGTTATCTCCCAATGTCGTATAAACCAATTCAATCTATTACACGTAGTTATGTGGTTGTCTTCATGTTAGTTTTGGATGATATATGTGTTTCTATGCATATATGGTATGAGTAGACATGCATATATATCATTAGATTAGGCACAGCCCTCATAAAGTTAGAGCCGCATCCAGGGTTCCAAATAGCACAGTACTCACATGGTTAAGTGCCCATCTTTATTGAAAAGTGTGCAAGCAGACGATGTTTCGACTGACAAGCAGTCTTTTTCCAGTCCATACCAACAATGAAACAACACCGGATATGAATACAAAGCAGATAAAATCTCAACCAATCACCCATCAACACTAATTAAAATCAATCAGAAACTCACCCAACCGGACAAGCTTAACCCTATAAGACCTTTTGTCCAAGGTGCAAGTGTACAGGCTTGTGTAACCAATAGCACAAGAAGCAGGACACTACCATATCGCCACATTGCTAAATTGCGGCGTTTATTAAATCGCATTGCGCATGCGCGATAATTCACTGAAGGGACTTAGATTAGGCATAATATGAGCATAGACTTTCCTATTATTCTGTGAGTAGGGCATAATAGGATGGCAATAAAAGGTTCCTGTTGGCATGGCTCTCATCGGAGCAGCTATCTCAAATTGGTAGACAGGGCCTTGTGACATGGTCAAGATAGGAACAATCCGACCCATTACCCTCTGACTTTGAGAACACATCCATTTTAATGAAACTAATAAAGGTTAGGTTTTAATGGTATTCCTTCTAAATCACTGCTTTTTGACTTTTATGAAATTTCTGGTCACTCTGTGATGTAATACCCACATGAGTACATTCCCTTGGAACTATGACCTACACTGTTTAGCAGAATTTTGCCCAGAATGTAGCAGGCATGAGGCAACTCTGCCACAAAGTTTTCTGTTACATGTTTTATCCCCATGTTGTCACTCTGTGCGACATCCTTTAAATGTTATATCTAAAAAAATCTCCTTCGACTAGCTCCTCCTTTTAGGTCTTCTAAATTACTTAACGCAAAGTCTGGTAGGCTGGGTTCACACGGAGCGGAATTTACAGTAGCAGCAAAGTGGATGAGATTTTGAAAATCTCGCTCACATGCTGCGAAAATAACCCGCACAAAACTGGAAACTGACTTACGGCGCTGAATTCAAATCTGCCTTTGCCGCGGAATTTACCCCCTCAAAGAAGAGGGGGTGAATTTCGCACAGGAATTGACTATGAAACTCGCTTTAAAAGCCACACCCAATGGTACGGGTTCAGAGGCAGGCATTCCGTGGTTGATCTGCAGCGGAACGTCCGTTGTAGAACGTCTGCTGTGGACATTCTGCTAGAAATCAGCCCCATGTGAGTGCAGCCATGTAAAAAGTGAAGCGTTTTATCTTCTTCTATGAGGTCAATTATGGCATGAATATAATTTACTATATCTGAGATCTGTTTTACAGTGTTCAGAACTTACCATTGCTCTTAGTTTTTGTTTGCTCTGGTAGAAATGTTAGGATCTAGGGAGGGATAAGCATAAACAAACCTCAAACAGTGTTCTTCTGGTATAAACAGTCACTCCAGGTGCAGGGGGACATGTTCACAACATGAGAAACACAGAAAGATCTGCAAAACCTAAACATTTTATGGATACATGTACTTTATTTACTGCACTGATGATGTTTTCTCTTTGGAAACTATACAATAGTGGTTCATCTCATGTGGGTCTTCCTTTAAAAGGTTTATTAATTCATGAACCTGCTGTAGAATAAATGTAATGTTAGTACATATAAAATTAACTAAAATGTGGGGTCATATGTATTAAACAACCAAAAAAATTACAAATGGCATCTGTACAATATTCTAGCCACTTTATAGAAAACACACCAAGCAGTTGGCTGAGGACTGATAAAGGGTCCAGAGACAAGCAGCCAGTAACTGACACAATAAAGATGTCATCTGAGACTTAGATAATACAGGAAGTAGGATATCCCCCACAGCACAAAGCTGACTCATAGAGTTCTTGTCAGATTTTGGTGCGAGGCGATAACTAAAAATTAAGATGTAGTCATGTATATGTTTATTGAGCTCACTGAGTAAATCTCCAGAGTGTAAGTAGAAAAAGAAAGTCAACCTATGTATTAATGACTTCTTCAAGATCTATCTATACTATCTCCTTAGCTTTAATTAAGGATCTTGGAAATGTGGGCTTCATTACATAAAGGCACTCAAAGCCTGGTTACTAACTAATCTGTGTTTTTAAAAAATGATTGGTTATCGGGGACCATGCCTCAATCCAAGCCACTTTCAGAAAAACTCAGAAGATATGTTATATAGATACTAGAAGCTGAAAAAGGCTACAAGAGTGTTGCTTTGATTTTTTTATGCCATAAGCCCCATTTCATATTAGCTTATATTCATACTGGCCTTATTGTTTCATAACAGAAGTCATGCTATTGTGTCTTTGATGCCAACCTCTTTTAATTATGATGGAGTTCATTAGAGTTCACTGCAATTTACAATATTTGACAGAATGCATTCTTCTTGTCAAAAGCAACTGTACCCCCTAATGGAGCAATGGAGGAACGAAACAGCACTGCCAACACAGCCTAAAACTGCTTCTGAGTATTAATTTCCATGCATATAAAAATGCTAATAATTTTATATTGTTTCCATATACTTCATAAAAACCATCTACAAAATATAGTGCTGCTACTCCTCATACCACCAAAACAGCTCAGAATCATTAAGACACGGACTCCACCAGACCTCTGAAGGTACCATGTGGTATGTGGCATCAAGACATGAGCCTCAGATCCTCTAAGTCCTGAGAGTTGTGAGGCGGCGTCTACATAGATCAGACTTATTTTTTCAGCGTGTCCCATAGATGGTTGATCAGCCTGAAATCTGGGAAATTTGGGGTCCAAGAGAACACATTGACCTCTTTGTCATGTTCCTCAAACCATTCCTAAACAATTTTTACAGTGAGGCAATATCATGCTGAGAGATGTCACTGCCAATAAGAAATGTGTTTGCTGTGGAGGTGTGTACTTGATCTGCAACAATATTTAGCTAGGTGGTTTGTATCCAAGTAAATCCACATGAATGACAGGACCCAAGCTTTTTCAACAGAGCATAAGCATCCAGAAAAGAAAACTTGATTCATCAGACCAGGCAACCTACTTCCATTTCTCTATGGTCCAGTTTTGATGTCTACATGTCCATTGTAGGCAGGACTCAGCATGGGCTCTCTGACAGATCTGCAACTACTCAGTCCATACACAGCAAGTAATGTTTCCCTGTAAGTTCTGACACCTTTTTATTATAGTCAGCAGTAACTTTTTAACCCCCTAACAACACAGGGTGTAGGTTTACGCACTGGGTGGGGGTACTTAACGCAACAGGATGTAAAGCTATGTCCTGTGGATGTGACATTATTAGAAACTGAGCCCGCGCCATCCCGTAGTGGGAGCTGATAGCCAGCCTCCCACTGCAACGGGAGTACGCAAGGACAGCGACCCCTGCTGTTAACCCCCTACATATCATGAGCTATGTAGCTTGCGGCATGTAAAGGGTTCACATGTAAAATTAAAAAAACAATGGCAGAATTGATGTGTTCTCCCCGCTCTCAAAAAAAATAAAAATAAAAGTTTTACAAAACATTATATGCACTCAAAAATGGTACTACCGTATATACCGGCGTATAAGGCGACGGGGCGTATAAGACGACCCCCCAACTGTCACCTTATACGCCGGTATTCAGTGGAGAAAAAAAAAAAATTTTATTACTCACCTCCCACGGCGTTCTGTCGCGCTCCGGCAGGATGTCGCTCGCTCCGGCAGGCTGTCGCTCGCTCCTCGTCCCCGCCGCAGCATAGCTTTCTGAATGTGGGGCTTGAAATCCCCGCTTCCAGAAAGCTAATACACACGCCGGCAGCCCACGTGGCTTCAGCCAATCACACTATTCAATGACATCATTGAATGGGTGTGATTGCTAACACGTGCGCCTTTAGCCAATCACAGCCATTCAATGATGTCATTGAATAGTGTGATTGGCTGAAGCCACGTGTGCTTTAGCCAATCACAGCCATTCAATGCTGTCATGGCTGCCGGCGTGTGTATTGGCTTTCTGGAAGCGGGGATTTCAAGCCCCGCATTCAGAAAGCTATGCTGCGGCGGGGACGAGGAGCGAGCGACAGCCTGCCGGAGCGAGCGACATCCTGCCGGAGCGCGACAGGACGCCGTGGGAGGTGAGTAATAAAATTTTTTTTTTTTACACTTTTTCTTTTTTTGTATTACCGGCGCATAAGACGACCCCCGACTGCAGAGCAGATTTTTCGGGGTTCAAAAGTCGTCTTATACGCCGGTATATACGGTAATAAAAACTATAGTTTGCCACGCAAAAAAACAAGCCCTCATAGGATGATGGGGATGGAAAAATAAAAAAGTTATGGCTTTTGAATGTGGAGATGAAAATCTCCCAAAAATCGGTGCATCCTCATGGACAAAAAAGGCCATGTTCTTAAGGGGTTAAACTGTTCATGCTACAGTAGCAATTCTGAGGGATTGGACCAGAAGGACTAGCCTTCATACCCCACGTGCATCAATGAGACTTGGATGCCCATGAAACTGTTGAGAATTCATCAGTTGTCCTTCCTTGGACTACTTTTGGTATGTACTAGCCACTGCTTACTAGGAACATCCCACAAGATATGCCATTTTGGAAATGTTCTGACCCAGTCGCCTAGCTATCACAAGTTGGTCCTTGTCAGATTTGCTCAGATCCTTACACTTGACCATTCTTCCTGCTTCCAACACATCAACTTCTAGAAACTGACTGCTAACTTGCTGCCTAACAGACCCCACTATTTGTCAGGTGCCACTTTCACAAAACAATCAATGTCATTTACTATTAGTGATTTTAATGTTATCGCTGATCAGTGTATGTATCACACTAGCAAAAATTCAAGATGGTCTTTTTGCACCTCACAGGACCATTTAGGCTGGGTTCACACAGGGCGGATTTGCCGTGGCTTTGCCGCACGGCATTTGGCCGTGGCAAATCCGCCCGCGGCCGCTAATCTCGGGATTAGCCAGCCATGTGGATGAGATTTCTCAGAAATCTCGTCCACACGGGACGGCCAATCCGCTGCGGCAAGTCCGGCTGCGGCCGCCGCAGTTTCAGAAGATGCAGCATGTCTATTTACTTTTTTTTTTGTTTATTTTCGTCGCGGCCGCGCTCTTCTCTATGGAGCGCCGGCAGCAACGGAAAAGCGAGCAGCTGGGCCGCTTCAAAGCCGCCGCGGCTTAAACCGCCGCGGTTCTCCCGGCGGACATCTCGCGGTTTTTGCTGCGTGTGAACCCAGCCTTACGATTTAGAACCCTGAGTGACAAATATTTGCCCTAAAAAAGGTAATTTGTATTCTCCCACTTTATACAAAGTTTCCATACGTTTATAGTGAATATACCATTTTCTCCATACAATCTCAGCATAATATAAACCTTAATCCAAACTCTGCTAAAAAGAAGGGTTGTTCCAAAGTTTTTCATTTGGTTAAGGAGCAGAAATGAGCGAGCATACTCGCTAAGGACAATTACTCAAGCGAGCATTGTCCTTAGCGAGTACCTGCCCGCTCGGAAGAAAAGATTCGGGTGCCGGCGGGGGGCGAGGAGTGGCGGGGGAGAGCAGGGGGGAACGGAGGGGAGATCTCTCTCTCCCTCTCTCCCCCGCTCTCCTCTGCTCACTCACTTAACTCACCGCTCACCCGTGCCGGCAGCCGAATCTTTTCTTCCGAGCGGGCAGGTACTCGCTAAGGACAATGCTCGCTCGAGTAATTGTCCTTAGTGAGTATGCTCGCTCATCTCTATTAAGGAGTCTTCCCTGGATTTGCTAAACCCTTTTCCTTAGGTTCTGAATAGAAAAGATAGCACAGTAATCAAAATCAGAGAAGTGAACCTGATATCTCTATTTGTCCTACATTGTTTTATTTTGTTATGCCACAACGTTATTGCTCAGTCTGTTGTTAATTTAACCACTTTCTATCACAGGCAATTTCGGTGGTGACTTTTTGTTTTGTTCCCCACCTTCCAAGACTCTTAACGTCAACATAGCAGCTTGAAGTTCTGCTTTTTGCATAATAACTTGTATTTTTTAATTGTACCATATGATGCATTCTGTTTCGCAATGTTTTGGTGGAAGAGAATGGAAAAAAACAACAAACACACAATACTTTATATCCTGACATGCTAACCTTATTCTGCGGACAAACACACAATATTTTATATGCTGACATGCTAACCTTATTCTGCGGGTCGTTATGTTTGTTGCAGTAACAAATTCATATATTCTTACTCTGTTTCAGTAACTTATATTGACTTCTTTGGGAGTTACAAAAATAGTGTAGAACAACCACTTTAGCAGTTTCTTTAATCCCAGCTAGCTGCATTAGGATGGCTATTCCCATCTCAGCAATGATTGGCTAAAATAGGTATACCTTTCAACTATGATAGGATTAGGGAGGGGTAGACCTATTTTATTGTCAAAATAGGCGGGATGCACCTGTATGTGTCTGCTATTGTAGAGATTATGCCATTCATTAAAAAATGAATTTTCGTACCATGTACTCTTGCTTTTAGCTTAGATGTTAATAACTACAGCACATTCACAAATCTTGCATTAGCTGTAAATGCTCAAATCTACATTAACTTGTGGGTCATAATGTGACTATGTTCACTTTCACTAGTTGCAATGCAGGCGCAGCAATGTGTCAATCTCAGGCTGATCAAAGTGTCTTGCTCACGGTTCATCAGCAGTTACAAAATGCATCTTGCTGTCACCACTTTAGGCATGTCCTACACAAACTGACTTGAATTGCAAATTCTGCGACCACCGTCCGTATGTATAATATGTGGTAATACGTGGTTAATCGACTTTCACCGTTTTGCTCACACTTGCGGGCAGTAATTGCAAAAAAATCGCAGCATGTTCCATTTTACCACAGATTCCCCATGTATGAGCTCTAATGACCTCTATGGGTAAGTTTGATCTGCAGTGCATATGCATCACATTGTGTATGGACGCGGATTCGTACGCACGGTGCTAGACCAGATAACGAATGGTATAAAGAAAGCAGGAATTTATGGGCAGACAATGCAGGACAGTCTGGGGAGCAACACACCATCCAGACTGCTGTCTGCAACCTCCACTTATTCTTCTAGGATCTTCCTAAAGAAGAATAAGGTTTTTTTTATAGTGGTTTATACTACTTCCAAAAAAGTAGTATAAAACTAGCCATGCCTAGAGAGCAGGATCCTGAATATCTGTTTTTAGTACTATCTATGTCGGCTGTCATTGACTTTATACTGATACAGTCAATATATTGTGTTTGAAGTTCATATTGTCATTTGAAGATTTGTCATGCTATACTAATGATATTCTGAAATATGCAGTGTAGATATTGTGTTTATATGGATAAACATACCAATGCTGAAGGTCTGTAATATTCGAGCATGCAATATAAAGGCATTCTAGTTTAACCCTTAAAGGGGTTCTGACATGAAGAAAAAAAAATTGTACTCACCTTGCCTGGCCTGGCCCGATCGCCAGGCATGTCCCCTCCAGCCGGCATCATCTTCTGTGCCTTTAAAGCAGAGCAGGAGCGGTCAAAAAGACCGCTTCCTGGCTCTGCTCCGTCCGTCAGGCACTTCCGAGGTCAACGGACGGACCGCTCACAGCAAGCACGTCACAAGCAGTGCTTGCTGTGGGCGGCCCGTCCGTCCGGCTGAACTCCGGAGTGCTGCGCATGCGCAGTGGAGACGCAGCCCGTCCTGACTCCTGTCAGAGGGCACCTCTCTACTGCGCATGCGCGCGATCCCGGAGCGGCGCGGCTGCTGGAGGAAGAAGACTGCCTGCCGGGAGCTGACCCCCCGATGTCAACAACAACAGAAGAACAGGTAAGTGTTATATTTTTATGCTTTAGCAGCCATTAAACCATGGGTTCCCTGGGTCCATTAGGCACACCAGGGGACAATGGCTGCTAAAGCATAAAAAAATTATTCATGTCAGAACCCCTTTAATAACCACTATTTAATGTTTTTACAGAGGCCGTTAAGGGTAATTCTTATCATGTGCCGCCTTTTCATAGAGGGACTTTACTGACAGCCAATAATACTTTAGAATACAATGCATTTCAAAGCATTACTGATACCACTTCAAATCCTATAAGGGTGCTTTCGCATGTGCAAAATATTTCTGCATTACGCACTGCAAGACGCGCTAAATTCCACACCATAATCTACAGCTTCCGTGTGGATTTTGATGTAGAAATGAAAGTGGCTCAATTTTACCAGCAATTCCACATCAAAATTTAAAAGTAGATATGTGTGTTCCGGTACAGAATTTTGCAACGCCAGCATAAGCTGCGTTTTACAGTGCATATTGCAGAAATATTCCACCTGTGTGAAAGACCCCCAAGGAGACAAGCAAAGAAAAGAGCTAAAGTTTGATAAAGTTTTATAAGGAAAAAAGTGCCCTGCCCCCCCTCCCCCACACACTCAAAAAAGAGAAACATTCATTTTTCCTTTAATTACAGTATTTTTTTAATAGCTTCCCAGTAGAAAAAAATACATATTTGGCACTGTTGTAATGGCAAAGGCCCATATAACAAAGTGAACTTGTTATTTTTAGCGCATGGTAAACAGCTAAAAAATGCACTAAAAGATGACAAAACCGCAGGATTTTTATTTTTGCATTGTACTCTTCTTAAAAATTCTGAAATCAATAAATTAAATGTTTTCTAAAATAGTACCAATCAAAACTTCAGCATGTTCTGTAAAAAAATAAGCAGTCATATAAGAAAAAATAAAAAGGTTATAGTTCAAGAATGCGGCGTCATAAAATTACTTCTTAACATTTTTATTGTGAAACAATACTAAATCACTGACGGCACCGCGTATGTACTTGATCTTTCATTGCGTCGCAAACACATTGCAGTGGAAGGCACGGTGTCTCCAGCAGGCAGAGTTGGCCATGTCACTAAGGACCGAAAAGGGTGAATTTTCAGGCGGTGATAAGGCAGCAAGTCCGGACCACAGACAGAGGTGGACTGCCCATTGGATGGTCTGTGGTTAATTAGCATATAGCGCCCGACATTATTGAGCAGGGATATCTCATAAATGGTAACTAGAGATGAGCGAACGTACTCGTAACGAGTACTTACGCACCCGAGTACCGCCATTTTCGAGTACTTCAGTACTCGGGCGTAAAGATTCGGGGGGCGCCGGGGGCGGGGAGAGGCGCGGCGGTGCGGGGGGGAGCAGCGGGCAACAGGGGGGAGCCCTCTCTCCCCCCCACTCCCCACTGCTACCCCCCGTGCCGCCACGGCGCCCCCCGAATCTTTACGCCCGAGTACTGCAGTACTCGAAAATGGCGGTACTCGGGTGCGTAAGTACTCGTAACGAGTACGTTCGCTCATCTCTAATGGTAACCCATTGGAAACTAATAAAGGTACCTATGGATTAATCATAATAGCTACAATTTATAATCAATTAATGTGGGATTAGTTGGGGTCCAGGAACTAAATTCTATTCAATATTCAACTCTACCTTGCAAGATATACGCTTAGGCAGGGTTCCCACATTACAGCTGTGGTCCTTTTGTTGCCATGTTTTCTGAAATAATGGCAAAAATACTGCAGTTTTAGAAAAGCATGACAGAAAAACGACATGTGAACCTAGCCTTAGTACACATTGTATTAAACTGCTGTATAATCACCTATATAGTCATATGTTAAATAATTCTCTTAACCCTCTGCAATCCTATTTTGGATTCAGGGTTTCCTAGGGGGCTTTCTCTTTCTGCCATTATACAATGACGCCATCTGCTGGCTAGAGCCAGTACTGCGATATGTGACATGCTGGAGAGGCACCCGACAACAGAGCAGCCAGTAATATACAGTAAGAATACCCTGCCGAACGTCTTCCGACATCGGTGCTGTACAGCCTTCAATCAGAATGTCTTTAGACATCAGACAGTGGATTGGAAAGGGTTAAACCTCACTCTTAAAGATTCTCGTAAAGATTTTATATAATAAAAAATTATTCAAACTGAGAACCAAAAGCCATCCATAGCAAAATCCAAGATCTTTATTGCATTTTTATCAGAACTGTCACTGCTTTTCTGTTGCTTATAGGATTGAACGTTTGTATTGTGATTACCCATTGTTTACCTTTACCTCTGTTGTATCCCTTCCCCCCTCCTCCCAATAAAAATAAAGAATATATACAAAACAATGGACTAAGAGAAGAACCCCTATAAAAACATTCTCAAACATATCAGTACCTCTGTGGGTGAATTACCCTGCACTCTCTGTAACACATCTAGCAGCAAACATGCGGTAGCTACATGTATTTGTCCAAGTTATTGCCATCTTTTTAGAATTAACCTTGTGGATGCAATAGAAAGATCAGTGCTGCTGATAACACAAAACTATGGAAGATTCTTAAAAGTCAGCTTGATTGAAAAATGTTACAGAAAGACTTAGCTAGGCTGACAGCTTGAGCAAGTGCTGTATGTAGTAAGTGACATTTAAGAAGCATTCTGAGTTTTTATTAACTTTGGGAAAATCCATCACAATATGAGTGACCTCTGTTGTGAAGAATCCCGTTCTGTAGCTCCTCCCCTCCAGGTTGTGAATTCACTTTTGTTCACATGACCAGCACTCTGACAATCCTCTGCGTCCTGTAGTTTCTGGGTCAGCGTAAGGCCCAGTGTCAACAGGCAAATTTGAATTGTGAATTTCTACGCGGGGCACACCTGCGGATGAACCGTAGTTCAAGCCGCCCATAGGGAAACACGGGCGTCCGCAGCTGCATTAAAGCATGTGGATTTGTTTTGTGGACCTTTTGGTCCGGAATCAAATCACAGCATGCTCCATTTTGCTGCAATTCACGCACAGATGGCTTTTATTGAAGCCGATGCGTAGACTGTCCAGACAAGCCACGGATTCCACGGGAAAGCAGGAGATTTAAAAAATAAAAACAAACTGTACTGCAGACGTGCAGGGGTGCGCTAGTCGGCACTTCTGCACACAACCGCAGTGAAGATCCGGACAGGTTTGCACTGTCCTCAGCCACAAGCAGGGTCAGATTCAGCTGTGGGCTCCTGCATGTAGAATCCGATATGCGCATGGACATGAAACCTTAAGGTCAACTGTCATAAAGTAAAACTATCTTTCTTGCCCGTAGTAACCAATCAAAATATAATATCCTGAAGAGGTGCGGTGTTCCATCTCCTTTTTAAAGTTTTTATGTAGTTTTTAATAAAGTATTTTTTATTATTATTTTGGTGTTATGCACATATTTTCTTTTTTGGGGGGGGGGCTGGGGGGTGGGTTGATGTTTCAGTGTGCAGCCTCTTTATGTATTGAGTGTTTAAACACGCATTACTTTATTATAATAATTTTTCTTGTCTCGTTATTATCGTACTCAATGTCAAGGAGAATTTGCAAAAGCTAACAAGATTTAAGGGTAATCTTGAAAATGTGTTCAGTTTTGCCAACTACACTGCAAAATGGATGTAGGAGAATTAGAAAGGTTCAAAGGCAGTCAACTAGGATAATGGAATAATAAGATTTTCGTAAGGTGGCCATACAGATTGGATAAACATTGACCGATCACAATGATTTAAACCGAACCAGCTAACCTTGTAGTGTGTATGAGGATGTTCCAATTGTTCCCTAAAGCCAGATGTCGGTGGCGAGAAGGATCAAGAATGTTGGATTTCAATATGCCCAATCCTTTGTTCTCATGAGAGATAGACCACTGCCAGAAGTATTTGGCAATGGCTTATTCTCCTCTACCCATTGGAAACATATGTACACTCAGCCAAGTGTGCATTTGTATAGGGCAGTTGGAAGGAATAGCTGTTAGCAGAACAAGCCGTTGGCTGACAGATATCCAAGATGTGTGGCCACTTTTACAAGTAGGCTTGGAAAAAAGATACCTTAGTAACGCCTTGTAGGTATATAAATACATACAAAGGACTGTCATGTAATTTATTCTTTCCAAGAACTGTACAAAGAAGCATAGGGGCATTTTTTTACATGTGAAGGTCAGGAAGGAATTTGTAGAATGAGACAAAATTGACTACAGTTGTTCAAGGATTTGCTTTTCCATCCTCTGGGTAAAAGAGATAGGACTTTACAGGTTGAACTTGATGGAAATGTGTCTTTTTTTTAACCTCGTGTAAACAGTTATGTTACTTTTCCAGCAATAATGCATATGATTGATATTTAATAACATGTACAGTTAACTGTAATTAATACTAATAAATTGTAACAGTGTAAATACATTTGTAGTCTGATTTATTGGGAAATAAAAAGATTTGAAAACTAATTTAAAGAAAAGACAGCATACAATAAATCTAAATGTTGTAGCATAGTATAAGATATTTACATTGCTGCTGGACTTGTACTGTTTGCATATAACAGCTTGTAAATTAGCAGTCTATTGATTGTAAAGTTCACTGGCCATCCTTAATCTCTCTAGTACCAGTGTCCTTAATCGCATGGCCATTTCTGATTTATCAGCAGATGTAAATCAAACAGAATTTTCGTGACCCTCCTGAAAAATGATCAATGATACGTAAAGCTTCCCATGTACAATTAAAATATTAACAAGCAAGGTATGCCATTCGCCAGAATAAACATATATTATATCTTATCACATATCATTATATATTATCACATATCATATGCTAAAAAATTGAAGGTAATGATGAACCCAAATTCAAAGTTGTTGCCTGTTTTGGTCAATCCCTTTTTGGGTTTCAGGTACCCCAACAATGACCTATTATACGTGGAGTACTCATTAAAAGCTTAGAAGCATTTGCGACTATTGATCCACTGAAATCAATAGATTTGAGAGCTAAAATAGGTAGTCTTTTAGTAAGAACCAGGACACCTTTGTTTAGGATATCAGTCTAGGTCCCAGGTACTAGAACACAACAGATACAGGGTAGGCCATGGAAAAGTAGCCTGCCTCTGACAACACCACGACATGAAGAACAAGAAAGTGTATTGTTTTTTCCAAAGATTTACAAATTTACTCAAATATTACAATAGATGCAGAAAGTGGTTTCCATTCACTTCTATACACTCATGGGCATCTTGCAACATGTTGGCTGATACTTTCTGCAGCTCTTCAATGGTGATGTTGTGGATAGTGTTTGTGATGTTTTCCTTGAGTTCATCCAGGGTTTGCAGATTATTGAAGTAATTTTCACCTTCAAATTTCCCCACAGTCAAAAATTGCATGTGGAGAAGTCCAGGGAATGTGGTGGCCATAACCCCATGCTCACAGTTGACGCTTCCATAAACAATTCACGATCCTGTGGCAGTGAGTCATGGAAGATGTGGCATGTTACCCCAGCTTGTAGGAAAAAGCATTACCTTCTTTATACTAGTGTTAGTTAGTCAAGAAAAGTGTTTAAACATGTCTAGATGCACTGCAGTATTCACAATTGATTTAAAGAAAATTGGTCCCACTATTCGTGTTCCTGACACTGCACTCCAAATGCTAATTTTCCGGGCCTGCAGTGGTGTTTCATGAGTCAGGTGGGGATTGTCAGTAGACCCGTACCTCGAAGTCTGTTAATTCACATGCTTTGATAAATGAAACCAAACTTCATCAGTCATAAAGTACAGCAATTGCTCCAAAAGTCCTCTAGCGGTGGTCTGAGGAATTCATATCTGCAATATGTGGAGTACTTAGCATTTTGGAAATAAACATCTTATATGTGAGTGCATTGTTTTGAGATTTCAAACACATTGAAATAGGATTCCCAAGATGGGAATACGCCTTTAATTGATCTACTTTGCACATAGCCTACCACGTTAACTATTTGCTGTTGCAGGAAAAACACCATCTTACAGATGTAGTACACTGATTTAGAAACCAGACGTGCTACGTTTTGTGGCAGAGGTTGGACACTCATCAATTTGATATTGATGATCTATCGTAAGCATAGGCGAATAATACCTAAGGGAGGCTTTACATGGGACAACTTTCATCTGAATAGTCACTCAAAATTGTTGCTTAACTGTATGAACGAGCGTTTTTTGTGTGCTTTTATAAAAAACAATTGTTGGGTCACATGTTCAATTTCATGTTCGCTAAGCAAATTGTTGTGAGTATTTACATGGGTCGAAATATTGTTTTTGACTAGTTAGCGGGCATGGGGGTCTTTGGTGGGCATGTATATGAAATTTTGACTGCTCCCCAAAGCACGCTCATTGGTTACCAAGTCCACCAATGCACATAAAAACTTGCAGTCTTCAAGCTTTTAAGTGAACACTCGCTGCTGTGAAAGGTCGCAACACTAAGTGTTCTGTAAATGCCAAACCAGTAAGAGACTGCAGCAGCGAGTATCTCTTCACGGACCAAAATCAGTCAGGGACCGTAGCAGCAAGTATTCATTCAAAGACCCACAAGGACTGGTCAATCGAGAATCACTTATGTATTTATGTGTTTTCAGGAACCAATATGTGTTAAGTATGAGGGTAAAATGTTCAAAAAAAGGTGGGAGCCAATCAACATTCGATGGGAAGCACACGCCAAACAAGTGTTTACCAAACAAGTTGTTGGATAGTCGTTGAAAGACAATACTTACCGGTTTACATCAGATGGTAAATAATCAACCAACGACTATTTTTAGTTTAACAGAAACTAAGTGACTAACGAATGAATTCTTGCATATCACCCAGTTGGTGGCTGTGTACACGGAACAACTATCGCCTATTAGTGGGGCCGAAACATTCTCGGCCCGACACCCTTCCTTTTCCTGGAATGTGTCCAAATTCTTGTAAATGTTGACTATAAAGTGTGTTCTTTTGTAGGCTTACCTGCTAAATTACAGGATAATAGCACTTAATTTTCTTTTTTTTTCACACTAAAAGAAGCATGGCAGAGAAAAATGAGGAATTCTCTAGCACTGAGCTGCGAGGCATCATGAGGTTCATGTTCGTGCAGAATAAAACACCAAAGAAAATTCAGTTCTCAACTGTAAAGAAATGGTCTGCCAACTCTCAGCGGGGTGATTTTTCCACTCATGGTGCTGAAAGATCTGGGAGTCCCATCACAGAGTCATCTCCTGAAATTGTTGAATGTGTTTATGACATAGTTTTGGAAAATAGGCGAATCACACTGAAGCGTAGCTCAGACACAGCAGATATCCAATGAACGTGTTTGGACTATAATTCATGAACAATTGGATATTCAAAAGCTTTCAGACAACTGGGTGCCAAAATGTTTGAATACTGAGCAGAAGGGCACACACAAGTGAACACTTCCAAGGTGATTTTGAAGCATTTTGAGGAATCCAATGCTAATTTTTTGGAACAGCTAGTGACTGTTGATGAAACTTGGTTACACCACTACACTCTTAAGGCCAAACAACAGTCCTCACAGTGGGAGCACTCTTGATCTCCAAGACGCAAGAAATTAAAGGCACATAGTTAAAGCAGGAAAGGCCATGGTCACCATTTTTTTGAATAGAAAGTCTGTTAATAAAATACCAATCTTCAGAAAGGACAAACCATCAATGAAGAACACTAGTGTTATTTGCTGGACACATTAAAGGCCACACTTGAAGAAAAAAGGTATGGAAAGCTGTAAAAAGATATGCTTCTTCAGCACCATGTTCCTTCACACAAGGCTGCCAAGACAATGGATCTTTTGAAGAATTTGGGGGATTAGTGCATAGACCGTCCACCCTACTCATTAGATCTTGCTCTGTCAGACTATTACCTATTTCCAAAACTAGAAAAAGAGACACAAATCTTTGAATGAATCACAGGTGACAGCAGCAACAGAACTTGAAGTTTGGTCACTTTTTTCAGTGACCAAACATCAAGTTCTTTTGTTGTTGTTAGCCGTTTAGTCATTCACGGCCGTTGGCGACCCTAAAGGCAAGCTCCCTCCAAGTTTTTGAGTTTTGCACTGCTTCTATCAGTTGTCTGATATCCACGCCAGTCTCAGTTTTGACAAGTTCTTTTAAGAAAAGTCAGAAAAAATTCAGAAACGGTGTAAAAAGTGTGTTGAACGTCAAGAGGAATATATTGAAAAGAATCAAAGTTTTATTCCCTTCTTGGTCGGGCTAAGAACTTTTCACCCCCAACTCGTATGATTTGCT
Organism: Eleutherodactylus coqui; assembly: GCF_035609145.1. NCBI lineage: Eukaryota > Metazoa > Chordata > Amphibia > Anura > Eleutherodactylidae > Eleutherodactylus > Eleutherodactylus coqui. The sequence goes on along the minus strand of NC_089844.1, from coordinate 64,892,696 downwards.
CTATCCAGTGACTATTTTGACCATAGTTGTCTTGTGTAAAGCCACTTTAAAGGGAACCTGTCCGCAGATTGTTGTTTACTGTGATTGGACGCGGATGTCTGGAACAATCCCCTGACTTCACTCCGCCTTTATTAAACCAGCGATTACACTGGGGAACACAATTTTTGGTGACTGACATGTTCAAACTTTTGGGGGGTATTTTGGGGTTATAGATTCTGAAAATTGCACTAGTTTTTCTCCATCAGGTCTGCTTATCAAGATATGACATATGTGCATATAAATGTATACATGCACACGTATTGTGGTATACATGTAATGACTGCCAAGCAAAAGCTGAAGGAACAAAGATAAATCCCAAGAAGCCTAGAACATGAATTAAACAAAACTTTCTTCATTGAGATGTCGATGAAACTACATTTTTGTGATTTCCTGCGATTAGATATTCCTGGACATTCACGCTGGATGTTTCTACAGTAGTCCGCCATCATATGTGTATCCCATCGTCCGCAGTACTGTTCTTCCACGGTCACCAGTAGTCAGCCATCATATGTGTATCCCATCATTCACAGTCATGTTCTTCCACGGTCACCAGTAGTCCGTCATCGTATGCGTATCCCACCGTCCGCAGTCCTATTCTTCCCTGGTCACCAGTAGTCCGCCATCATATGCGTATCCCACCGTCCACAGTCTTGTTCTTCCATGGTCACCAGTAGTCCGCCATCATATGTGTATCCCATCGTCCGCAGTACTGTTCTTCCACGGTCACCAGTAGTCAGCCATCATATGTGTATCCCATCATTCACAGTCATGTTCTTCCACGGTCACCAGTAGTCCGCCATCGTATGCGTATCCCACCGTCCGCAGTCCTGTTCTTCCCTGGTCACCAGTAGTCCGCCATCATATGCGTATCCCACCGTCCACAGTCTTGTTCTTCCATGGTCACCAGTAGTCCGCCATTATATGCGTATCTCATCATCTGCAGTACTGTTCTTCCACGGTCACCAGTAGTCCACCAACATATTTGTATCCCATCATCCGCAGTCCTTTTCTTACACGGTCCTTATTTCCTGGTGAAATCGTTCACCCTGTTCATCACTTATATCACCAAGACAATCTGGAAATCCCTCCAAAATGTCTGCAGGTCCTGCAATCTGATGCTGATGTTACACCCAAGTATTCAGAACCAGAAGTGACCATACTCTCCACTGGTTCACCGGAGTCTGTGGCCTTATAGTTCCCAAGGAAATGCTTTACAAAATTACAAAGCGCCTCAAAGTTGTCCACTGAATCTTGGAGACGCTGGTCTTTCATGAGTTCCCAGATTTGTGGTCCATCGAATTTTCCTGCTTTTGGCTTCTCCATGCTCATCGTGGGAAATCTTCCACATTTGTAGCTGAAACCCGTTCCATTTCTCTTCAATGTCTTTACACATCGTTTCATCAAACCAAGCTTGATGTGCAGCGGTGGCAATATGTACCGTATGTACTAATAGTAAGCAAATGCTGGTGGGAAAATAAAGGAAATATAACAAAAATAGACATAAACTAGAGCTCCTAGAAGGAAATGGATGGTATTTTTGGAATCTGTGGCAGAAAAATACCAAGAATAAGGTCTAATATTCCAGGCACCATAAAGACAATTTTTTTTGTGCCCCGGTGTTACCGCTTGGATGACGTGGGATGTCCTGTGACATCTGCTAAGTCGTCCCATGTAAAAGGGTCCTAAAATTACATAACACGCATCTCTTTACATATTTCACGCACATTGAACCCCCCCCCCCCTCAATGATTTCTATGGGGAACCTTTGGTGTGCAAATACGTGAAAAGATAAAGCATATTCCATCTTTTTTTTGCGCAATCAAAATGCGTATACCAAATACGCACATGTGAACGAACCCATTAAAATCAATGGATTCTATTCATTGTGTGCACAAATACATGTGTGCGAAGCCAGCCTTAAATCCCGGATAACCCCTTTAGGCCGGCTTCACACAGGAGGAAGCGCAATTGCACACGCCTTACTGCATCTTTTTTGTGCTATTAATAATTTTTTTTTGTGCACGTATCGGCGTACTTTACTGTACTTTTTCCACCCGCAGAGCATGTTCATTTGTGCGCGGCGAACCAACGCATCGATTGAAATGGATAATCCGTCCCAGATGTGTTCTTTTTGCATATTCCGAGCACATTTTAACCCCCCCTCCCCCATTAACTTCTATGAGGAACCTTTGGTGCGTAAATACGCAAAAAGATAAAGTATATTCTATCTTTTTTGCGCATCTGAAATACGCACGCAAAATACCCGTTAAATCCCGGATAACCCCTTTAGGCCGGCTTCACGCGGGCGTAAGCGCACTTGAACATGCCTTAGCGCTGTGTACGAGGCTTTTTTGCCCAGATACGGGCGTACTTTACACCTTTACGGCCTTTTTCCGTCCTGCGATGCATGTTCATCTTCACGCCGCAAACACACGCACCGATTGCAATGGCTGATGAGTTCCGGATGTGTTCTTTCTTTTTCCCCACACAGGAATTACACATTGCTTCATGCATCTTCTTGCATTTGCGCGTCCGCCATTGACTTCTCCTTGGTGTGAAAATGCGCAGAAGGACGTCTTTCTGTTCTATCTTTTTCTGCACGGCCGAAATGCGCACAGAAAGCCTGCGCATGTGAGCGAACCCAATGAAACCTGGATACTGCGCGTGCAAATACCGCGTGAAGGAACCTCTACGTCCCGGATAACCCCTTCGAGGGGAGCTCCACCAACACCTCTCCTACTTTACAAGGGTAGTGAGAGTTTACGACTTCTTCAGCAGCCATTACCACCTTCACTGTCATCGAGAGGCGCAGCAATTAGTGACTCACAACCTACACAGTAAACACCCAACTACTCATTAACTTATTATTTGCTAAAACTGCGGGTTATTAGGTGTGTGAGGCAGATAACCGGGTTTCAATGAAGACACGGAGGCTCCGTCGTGTCCCGCCCTCATTAAACACGACAACCTCTCCCACACAGGACGGCCGCTGAGGTAAAATCTCCCGCCCAGCGTCCGTCCATTCCCAGTCAGACCCCTATCCTAACCCTCAGGCCGTCCTGCCGGGAGGAGGACGGCTCCCACATCTGTCCCCTCCTCTTTCAGGTGTTGTTTTAATCTCGTCCTGACAAGAGGCGCCTGCGCGATAGTTTCCTCTGAAGAAGAAGAAAAAAAAAAAAAGTTAAGTTGATAAAAAAAGCAGAGTGGAAAAGGCGGGGGCGAGCGGAGCAGGAAAGCAGAAAAAGACGCTTGGCCGGGGACGGCACACAAAGTTGTGGCCGGCGGAGTGTATAGAGCGCAGCGATGGACCTAGTGAGTATCCGCACTGATGGGACAGTCGGGTGGTTTTGTGGTTGGCGTTACTTCCGCCGCGCAGGACACAAGCAGGGGGTCATGTTTCTACTTTCGACTCTACAGGTTGGTTGAGTGATAAAGAGAAGGCGACGAGGACGGGGCTGAGAAGAGCGCCGCTCGCTATGGATGAAGCAGCCCTGGAGGAGGCTCAGAACAGGGCGATAGTGACTGAGAAGAGGAAGGCCTGGGCGAAGAGCAGAGATTCCTGGCAAGCATCGGAGGCAGAGGATGTCTCAGCGGAAGCCAGACACATTTCCCAAGCTGTGCAGGGGAAGCTGCAGCTGGGAGAGGGCTCTGGTCAGTAATCGCTGCTTCTCCGAAGTTTTTGCAAACTTTCCAACTCTTTTTAAGTAATGTCACGTTCATAGCAATCAGGAAACCAGTGGCCCCTGTACTTCCTCGTTCTGCTCCTGCAACTGCTTGCTATAGGCACATGTGCCAGTGTGGTGCCCACAAGGGTCTGGAGGTGCCCTAGTGGTGTCAGTGACAGCTGACCTTCTTTTGGAATTGAAATTAAGTTTTTAGTCAGTTTGACACTTTGATTAAAAGTTTATTTGTAGCCCTCCAAGTTTATCCATCTGGGGCTTCACCAAATCTAAATGCTTGCACTGGGAGTAACTTTACTGTTAGTCTAGCAGTGTTTCTCAACTCCAGTCCTCAGGACCCCCCCAACAGGTCATGTTTTCAGGATCTCCTATAGTAAGAACACCTGTGGCAATGTCTGAGGCGCTGACAATAATTACATCACCTGTGCAGTACTGAGGAAATCCTGAAAACCTGACCTGTTGGGGGGTCCTGAGGACTGGAGTTGAGAAACACTGGTAGGGGTATATTCACAGGTGTGTGTTTATATTTATATATATATATATATATATATATATATATATATATATATATATATATATATATATTTATATTTATTATATAATTTTTTTTTTTTTCCTCCATGCAGCTTTAAGCATGATTTTTATCCGGTTTGCATCTTTAATTAGTGATTTTCATCCGAAAATTGCAATTAAGTTGGACGCGTGTGTGTATATAAATTAGTGCTTAGTGTTCACCCAGTTGCGCATAAGAGTAAAAAAGTAGTTTTTATTCCAGTGGCTTTTTTTTTTCCCTGATTCGCAAATCAGACGGAAGCATACATTGTGTGACTATACCCTTAGGGTGTATTTACATGGGCGATCTTTCGCATGCGATTTCTATACATTGCAAGATACAGAGAAATTGCATGTGAACCTGTAATTTACTATGAGATGGATCTATATATATATTATATAAATTTTTATTTATTTATTTTTCTCCTCTGTGATGTGAGATAAAAATATCACAATATGAACTATTTTTAGGTGATTCGTTTAGGAATTGCCCATTATTCCCTATGGGAGCAAAAAGAAAAATCGCATTGCAGTTGCATATAACTGTGCGATGCAATTATTTTTTTTCCCCGTACTGTTGGAACATGCAGTTTTCATGTGCGTTACAATCACTAGTGCCGTCATGCAGTGTGATGCGATCGTGGATGTACAAGTGCCTTACCAGTCCCAGTTCCTTAGACCGGTATCATGCTCGCCCGTGTAAATTCACCCTAAAGATTTTTGGCATTGGAGGGTGTTGGACCATAGGAATATTTAAAGTCCATGCTGATGCTGTAGCCCTGAAGTAATGTGAAACCTCCAGCAAACATAGGAGTTGTGTTTATATAACTGTGGCTTGTTGATGCACAAACTGATACATTGTCACAATATGATGCTGTGTGTTATGTATAGTTTCAGATTTCTGCAACTATAGATGCATGTTGAGCCTCATTGTTTTGTAAACCCCTTTACAGACGGATCAGTAGTGAGGGGACCGATATCTAGAGCTCTTCATGGTCAAGGATACACGAAGCATATGTATAAACCTACAAAATTGCTCTGTAACCCATGTGATAAGGCTACCCGGAGGGTCCTTCTATCATGTGGGAGATCCATTTCTGAAGATGTGAAGATGTTTAGGGTCTGTGTTGGTGAATACTTTGCTTTCTCTGGAGTTTGTTGGCACCATCTCCACAGGAACTGTCATTAGCAGCTCCCCGCTGTGCGCTTGACCTTCACAGGCATCGGCTATGTACTTGTTCCTTTCCCTGGTCTAGATCTCTATAGATTTTGGTCTCTAGAGGGATCCAGTCACTTAATTCCCTCATGTTTTGGGAAGCATTGTTTATGTTGGCGCCTCATACAGGCTTCTTTCCGTCACTGGGATACATAGTTGAATATGTTGTTTTGAGAATAATAATGTATTAACATGGGCACAATGTGTTCTAATCTGGATTAAGAGCAGCTTGTATAGTAGCAGTCATGGGTGCGATCCAGTGCAGTTGTAATGTTGGACACAGGTGTTCCCTCAATGACTGAGACGTGTGGTAAAGGACAGTGGGGTAGTGTGTCAATGTTGGGGCTCCTTCACACCGGCGATCACGATAGTGCCGTGAAAAAATCGCTGTAAAATTGTGACCCCCCCCCCCCCCCCTTTTCCCCTCGGAGCGTCAGTGATACTTTTTCACGGAGGAACATCACTGCCACTTGCGATTTTTCTTGTATGTTTGCTTTTTTTTTTTTTTTGTTTATATACCAGTTGCAATGATGCCTAATGCATTGACTTAACTTATTAAAAACTTAGCAAATGGTTATTTTGCTCACTTTTTAATTTGCTTGAATGTCTGGGTACTGTGTACCAGATTCCATCACAGGACTCCTAATCTGGTCATCCACATCTGATAGGTGAGCCCAAGCCTGTGAAGGAGCCTTCTTGTATATTGTATAATGTATAGGCTATATATATAATGTACAGGCTATAACTTTTTCCTGCTAAATGGGTAAAGTCCACAATGGTTCCAATTCCAGTTGTTTGGTCCATACTTTGCCTTCTTGTGCCTCTGCGGTGGGGTACATCCACTTGGGATGGTATTTGTAGCACATCTTTATACGATCTTCCATTTCTTTCATGCTGGTTTTGCCATGGATCTCTCCCTACGTAATAAGAGTGACGATCTGCAAGCATAACTGACATCCTCTGGGCTTTAAATCCACATCACATGTCAATTTGCACAGATTTCTTTTCTACACCAAGCGTATGTGATCTGGTGTCGCTGCAGATTTTTTTTAACTTGCAAATATTGCAGGAAAATCCACAACAGCATCTTGGCTACATGTGATTGCGCCCGTATGCTACTTTTTATAGCGGTTCCATGAGGAAAATCCTAGTGTGTCGTATGGCGCATTGATGTATTCTTCCCTAGTAAAATGGCGTTGTATTTTCTTGGACAGATGTTGCGCTTGCCTGTGTGAATGAACTCCTAAGCCCCATTTACATCGTATGAACTGTCAGGCAAATGATGCCTGATGGTGAGCTTTAGGGCTCCCACACACTTGCGTTTGCGGTTTTTGTTAACACGATTGTTAATGGGACTTTCTAATGTTAAAAACGCAACGCACCAAAAACGCAATTGTGTTGCGTATTTAACATTAGAAAGTCCTATTGACTATCGCGTTAACAAACAACACAAACGCAAGTGTGTAGGAGCCCTTACTGGGATGCGCTCCTGTGATGTTACACAGGAGCGGGTATCGCTGGCATTGCTCAGAGCGTGGCCAGCGTGGAGCAGGAGAGGCTGGGGAGCGTTCTTTCCATGCCCACCTCCATTCACAGTAATCAGGCAGTCAGTCAGAAGTCAAGGACTGCTGTTTACACTAAACATGCAGAAACTGAACAACTTTCGCTCACTCGTTCAGTTGCTGCATGCATTTACACGGGGCGACTAACTCAATGATGATCGTCCTGTGTAAATGGGCAATTAGTTTGCATGGGGCACTTGGGAGAGAATAAGGTGCTTCTCATGACACCATATATTGGCTTGTGGAGTGTCTGCAGCTCAGCAGTTCTAAACCATAGAAATGACCTGCTGCTGCGTGTAGAAGTCCTTAACTGTACGAGCGGGAAAGGATTTGGCCTGCTATTGTGTAGGTGGCACCCATAGATATGGCTTAGACTCTGCATTGTGCCTCACCAACTTGTATCGAGCAAATGGTAAAAAATATTACTAGCTCTAAATTTTTATCATTCAAATACCTTTTGAAACTTTGCTTATCAAAAAAATGAACCCAAAAATGAGGGCTACGTAATGTCTTGTGTTTTGGCAGAAGATTATGGACTTCAGTTGCTTTCCTGTGGTATATAGGTATCTAATCTCTCCACCTTTCTAGAATAGTGTGTCAGACTGTACATGGGGCAACAACCTCAGTAATACTGCTGGTTTTAGAAGGATAAAGTAGCTACCTAATTTATCCAGGAATGGGTGATTCTTAGGCCCAACGTTCACGGGCAGATTTGATTTGTGAAATCCATGTGTTGCATCGGCAGTCTCTCGAGTCTGGCTTCGTTTTTAATTCCCAGTCATTGTTACAAGGCTTGTATGAACAGTCTAACTTTGGCTTGAAGGATTGCTGCCTTCCAATAGGTGGCACTGTGGAGGTATTATTCCATCTCCCTTATTTGCATATTACCCAGAGGAGCATGAATGGCCTCTTGAGCAGACCTGGGCAAAGCACGGCCCGCGGGCCACATCCGGCCCGCTGAATAGCTCGGACCGGCCCGCAAAGAGTGTCCTGGTGACTCACCAATGAGTCCGGTGTCAGCAACGGGAAGCAGCGAAACTATGCACTCCGAAGCCTTGTCCATTTTGTTCACTTCTGTGCTGTGCTAATAGTTATTCAGGCCTTACTTATTCAAGCACCTCTACCAATGACGTAGGCTTGAATAACTTTATTAAACAGCACATAAGTTAACAAAATGGACAAGGCTTCGGAGTTTGTAGTTTCACTGCTTCCCGATGCTGAGTAAGTGATGCCACTGTAACTTCTGAGTGCCAGGATGCTCGTTGCGGACCTTGGGGAGTGCCAGGACAATCGTTCCACGCTCGTCATTGGTAAGTGTCAGGACTTTTCCCTTTGCATTGTAATTAGAATAATAATACTAATAATATTCACTTTTTAATCTCTCTTCTTGGGGCAGCTCTCTGTGCCCTCTCCTAGGAGCATACTACTGTGTATTAAAAAAATCTATTTTCCGAGGTTAGCTGTTAACCCTTAAATATGGCGGCTAACATTAAAAAAAGAAAAATTGATGCAGAATGCCGAGTTTTTAACAAAGAATGGACTTCTAAATATCTATTTACTGAAACCAAAGGTAGAGCTGTGTGTTTAGTTTGTGGAGAGCAGATAGCTGTATTTAAAGATTACAATTTGCATCGCCATTATGAGACTAAACACGGAGAGAAATACAAGAACTTGACGGAGGCAGAGCGGGCACGGGTATCTGAAGATTTGCTAGATATTACAGCGCCATTCATTTTCACTGGCGGCCGTATTCTGGCCGCAAATCGGGCGGCTGGAATACGGCCCCATTAAGGCAATGTGCATGGAGCCTTCATATGTTGGTCTGGCCCTCTAAAACCATTCCAATTTCTCATGTGGCCCCATGGGAAAATTAATTGCCCACCCCTGCTCTTGAGTCTCCTCACTCACCGCCTAGGTGCTCTCACTAAGGAGGAAAGATAGCGTTTGTGATCTCTAGACCATGAAATACACTACAATCTTGTCATTTGTCAGTAACAGAATTTTTTTTTTTAATAAAAGGAAGGGCCAGCACTAATGTCAATGAGTATTGGGCGGTGTCACATACCCTATACCGTATATGTAACAGGTGGTGTGTGATGCATAGATTGCAAACGTGTATGTGATGTACGATCCTACAACCACTTGGCATTAAATAGAATCAACCTGTTTCTATGCAATGTTCCTATTGGTTATGGTCCTTCTTTGGCTAGCTTTGAGACATGTATGCTCCTTTTTTAAAAAGATTTCATGTCCTTTCTTTTCTTTAAAAAAAAATGTATAAAATTAACTCTCCAAAAATATTGGTAAATTGCAAAATTAAAGGGGGGATGGGAATATAATGAAGTGTTTTTAGATCTGAGCCCCTTAGCTTATTTAAAACGTGGTTGTTTAAACGTTTAGTGGCATTTTTTAGTTTATTATTTTTTTGTGCACATGCTTTTATGGGGTGTCTTTAAAGCTGAGCTTCATGGCCTATAGACTTCCATACCTTCAACAGTGCATTTTCTAAAATGTAACAAATCAAAGCCCTGTTTGCCTGCTTTATATTTTGCTATAGACTCCTAACACACTCAGCCATAACACTCTCACTGATAGCTCATGTTGCGCTGTGATTCACGGCCCAATATCGCACTTGTACGTGTGAAGTTAACCTAAAGGTAATATATGTAGTGGATAAAATGAGATGGATATATATGGACACTAGTAAAGAGGAAATATGATGGGATCCTTAGGCCAGGCACACGAGTGGTCAGAGTCCATGTGCGGATAGCAGCAGACCTGCGAATGATCACGGAAATAATTTGCGAATGGTCGCCTATGCATGTGGTTTTCTATGCCAATGTACCCATATGGACAGCATATCATCCGCACAGAAGAAATATCGCAAGAAGGGATTTATATCAGAAAGTAGCCCAATGCCCCGGAAACACCCTTGTATCACTCAGGCGACATTCTCTTGTGGATGGGACACTGCTCTCCAGATCTGGCTGGTTTATACTACTGTTTTTGAAAGTAGTATACACCACTTAAAAAAAAAAAAAAAAAAAAAACACCTTCTTGTGGAGGAAGAGCCCAGAAGAACAAACAGGTTGCAGACAGCAGTCTGGGTGGCATGGTGTTCTACAGACTGTCCTGCATTGTCCATAAATTCATGCTTTCTTTATACCATTTGTTACCCGGTCTCCTAGCAACGTGCGTACGAATCCGCGTCCATACACCATGTTAATTGCGTAGGCACTGCGGATTGAACGCATCCTCACCGCATTTTTTAATGTACCACATCGTTGTGATTGGTCATGAGGTGCGTTAAAAAAGCGCATAAAAATACAACTGACAGCACTTGACAATCCATGTTAACGCCCCGTTTGAGCGCAGGTCTGCAGGGCCCCATTGACATCAATGAGAGCATTGTAGCATGATTACTAAATATATGTATTTTGTTAGCAATGGGGTAAGCAAAAAAGCGCAAGTCTGCCTTTTTATTTTTCTTTGGTCAGTCTGCATCAGAAAAGCAAATTAACAGCTTTGATCTGTTTGGTTAATTGACCTGATCACAGTATACACATAGTAGATAAATGCTGGAATTTCATCATTAGGCTAAATATGGTCATCCAATTCTAGAATATTACTGTTATACTGGTTTATCCACTGACTTCCCCCCCCCCCCCCCCCCCCCCCCCCTTTTTTTTTCTTTCTCCATCTTAAGGGCTCACGGCCGTCTCAGTATATGCCTGCGGTTTTACGCCGCAGAAGTACTGGGATTGTAAACAAACCGCAGCCACTGCTGATCGTGTACTATTGCGTGTTTTTCGGCGTTCTCCGTCAATGCTATGCCGATGGAGACCTCCCGCAGCGTAAATCCGCTGGAAATGGAACATGCCAGGTTTTTTTTTGTTTTTTTTTAACTGCTCGTGAAAACCTGCAGTAAAATACCGCTTGTTGCCATTGGCTGGCAGAGAAGCTTTTAAGTTCAATAGAACCGAATAGCTGCGTTATTCTGCCATGGGAACCGCAGTACAATCAGTTTGTGGCCATTAGCCCCAAGTCTGCAGAAATATTTACCTGCCATTATGTTGCAGCCCCATTGAGCGTGATGTCTACTGGCCTGCAGTAACTAGACATATGCCAAAAAACTGCCGCAGGTTTGCCCCAATGTTCACTGCGGAAGAGCTTCCTGTACAGAAGTAGCGGTGTGACTTGGGTGCAGTTTAAACATGTTGTGCAAAACCTGTTGGCAAAATGATCTGCCTCATGATTTGTCAGCGATGGGTTACTGTGCCCATTATGCCTCTTACCACGCCAGAGGATGGCAAACAATGCTACTTCTCATTTTCATAAATTTGTTTAGCTAACTGATGTTTGTTAGAGCTGGCTGAGGAGAGAATACAGTCACCTGCTCTCCGGGACCGTCGGCAAAATAATCCAACTATGGTCCATGGGGGTATTATGGCTGGAGGGTCATAGTTTAATTTTAAAGCCGCCTGCTCAGTTAGTGGACCTATCGGCACTTCTGACTTGTCTGTTAGTGGAAATAATGGAGTATCATTTAAGGGCCTTTTAGACGAGCAGATTCCCGTTTGAGTGAGTGATGTTGCTGCTAACGCGTTCGCTCTTGTGCCGCCTGTTTAAACCAGTCAACGATGCATTAACCTGTCTGTACGAGAATCGCTGAGTCCCTGTATAAGCGAATGAGAGGGACTGAGCGATTGCTGGTTAAACCGAAAGATAATACCAATACAGAGGTAACAAACTAAATGGGTTATGCTGCATTCTTTTACACTACCATGAAAAAACCTGGCCATGTAAACCCATGGATCTACTCATATATTGGCTCTGATATGGTCTGCAAAACATGAGCCAGATACAAAGTTAAACTGCTTGTCAGAAAGCAGCCCAACACCAGGAATAGATGTTCCAGCACCGTTTCAGTAGAGAACCTCATGGAGACTGGCAGGCAACAGATCCTGGATCTCTCAATGGGTGTATGGCCCAGAGGCGGGATGGGAACTTCTTAAGCATTTATGGTGTATCCTGTCTGTTTAATTTGTATGGAAATACTCTTTAACCCCTTAAGGACCAGACTGTTTTGTACCTTACGGACCAGACACTTTTTAGGGTTGTTAACCATGTGGTGGCTTTACTGCCTTATTTTGTTTCCTTTTAGCTACCAAAATTATTTTTGCAGAGTTTTTTTTTTCTTCTTCTGTTACGAACAGCTGACAACCAGTTCTGCCTCTGATTCAGTACAGAGCCAGGAGGCTTAAAGCGTCGCCGTAACTTTACTATTGGCGGGGTTTTAAGCCCAGGACCAGCTTTCCCGTTTTTTTTTCATGGCAAAGGTAGAAAATCATAGCCCAATAATAATGAGCCAGTAACCATGTAGCCTGGATCAGGCAGTCAGGAGATATTTGGTGCGATTAGTATGAGCTGCTGTAACTTATTCTATTAACTTTTTTTTTTTTTTTTTCTTCTTGTTTCCGGGGAATCGAGAAATGCGATGAGAAACCATAGCTTGTAATTTGTTGACATTCAAGCTGCCAGTGCCGGTTTAACCTTGATTATATGTATTGGTATGCCATTTTGCCAGTCATCAAGCACCATAGACTTCTGTCAGAAATCCTGTATCTGCCCTGGTACTTCGGTTCGCCCCCCCCCGCCCCCACAAACATTTTTCGTGATAAAGCAGCTGGGCTGCTTTGATTTCAGTTTATTTTCCACAATGGATTTATACCACTAAAGCATTGGGTTTTCATAATGATTAGGGATGAGCGAGCGTACTCGGAAAAGCACTACTCGTTCGAGTAATTTGCTTTATCCGAGTATCGCTGTGCTCGGGTCTGAAGATTCGGGTGCCGGCACGGAGCGGGGAGCTGCAGGGGAGAGCGGGGAGGAACGGAGGGGAGCTCTTTCTCTCCCTCTCTCCCGCCCGCTCTCCCCTGCTCCCCGCTGCGACTCACCTGTCAGCCGCAGCGGCACCCGAATCTTCAGGGACGAGCACAGCGATACTCGGATAAAGCAAATTACTCGAGCGAGTAGTGCTTTTCCGAGTACGCTCGCTCATCTCGAATAATGATAGAAGCAAATTCCAGGTGTATTTTGTTAACAATTTTTTTTTTTTTTTTCTTCTACTTGCAGGTAATATACCTAATGAAAAGATTGCAATATGGCTAAAAGACTGCAGGTAAGAAGGACTTCATAAACAGTGCAGGGTTCTTTGTTTTTTAAATGTATCTTACATCCCTTACTTTTCTTTCTCCTCCAGTGATTCTTCTAACTTCTCTCTAATTCCAACTCCTTTCTGACTAGACTTCTGAATGTCTGCTGGCAATTGTCATATTTTGAAATAGCTGCTTACAGGTAATAATAAATTGCATGGCAAGTGGAGGTGAGCCCCCTGCTGGGTGTTTAAGCCTTGTTCTTTTAAGGCTGTGTTTGCACCTGTTCTGGTCCTTTTTCTGTAAAAGCGAAGGCTATCCTGATGGATTACATAGACTGCAGCCGGAAACTACATTCCAGTTAGTCTGACATATGTAGTAATAGAAACTCCTGAAAAAGATATTTGACTACTTAAAAAAAAAAAAACAAGCTGCTGGACCCCAAATAGCACTGCTTTATGGGGGGCTGATCATGTCACACTAATCTTATTGAATTCTTTGACTACATCACAAAAGTGGTGGCTGCAGATGGTGCCGTGGATATCACCGGTCTTTGCCTTTGATACTGTTCCTCATAAAGGGCTCATAGATAGGTTATTGAAAATTGGTCTTAATTCTTTGATGTTCCAGTGGATTTGCAGTTGGTTAAAGGATGGCTGTTAATGGAGCTTACCACAATTGTTTAATGTACAGTTGGAAATACACAGTAGATCATCAGACGCACCTGTTGACTGTGGTCGCATCAGCTGAAAATTTCACTTATGTTGGCATCCCAACTCCACCAAGATGGCAGACTTGTGGGTGATGGGCATATCAGATCTCATAATGCTAGATGACTTTATTCCAGAGGGAGATGAGCCACCACCAGTGATGTCTGGCAGCTGCTTACTCACCTCTCCCAACTGATCACCTGCTCACATCCAGCCCTGCGGCATGGTTTCAGTTTAATGGAAACCAGAATGTAGATGTGAACTGAACCTTAATAAGTTGCAGGAATAACCACCAGGTGGCGCTCTATTGCAGTAACAATACTGCAGTTTATTGCTGCCAGTGACTTGTAGGTTCCAAAAATCTCTGTATTGGAGCTTTAGAGTTATGTTTACATGAGTCCTTTTTGCCAATCCAGCTTGAACGTGCCAATTGAGTATTGGCATCTCTCTGGCTTCTAGGACTTTCTGTGAGGTGGAAAAAAAAAACAATCTTCCACACTTTTTTTCTTAAGTAGGAAGAAATGTCAGGGGGGGGAGGGGGAGGAAATCCTTTTTGTTTTTAAAGGGGATCTGTCATCTATTCTGTCTGTTTCAGTAAACCTTTGAATTCCTTATGAAATGATTCTAGAGCATCGTTTCTTATAATTTTAACTATAGTTCTAGAAGGAACAAAGGGAAAACGGCACAATGCAACTTTATTTATAAATTTCTCGAAGGAAGATCAGAGCAGATGCTCCAGAATTGTTTTATGAGGGGTAGAAGTATATTTAAACAGACAAGTTGGGAGAGGTGCCGGCTCTCTACACATGTGGTATTGTGTTTGCAGTCACCGATTTTAAGTCTATGAAATTAACCACTTGCCAGTGATGATTTGCCGTATAGGGGGATAAGATCCGGCTAGTCTGCCATGCCAGGGGACGCCCAATAATCGCGTGATCCCCGGGTTGAATAGTAAAAACTGCTCTCCCGCTTCCTGTATTGTCTACACAGCGCTAATAAAATGCTATGTAATCAGGAAGACAGAAGCAGTTAAACGCTTCTGTATTCTCCTCCTGGTCCTCGGCTGCCACTGACAGCCAAGGACCTGACCTGCTTTATTGCAGGAGGTTTAAATTTTTATTTATTTTTTTTAACTATGACATGGGATTAAAGCCCAGGATCAAGCACCATGAATCTACGGCGCTTTTGTCTTTATCAAGCTATGGCTGCATTCGCGTCTTGTTTTCGGCACCATCTCGGGATCCTGTCAAGGGCTCTGTTTATAACCGCCTGGGGGACTGCATTTCCTTTCTAGCACAGAAATCAACGGGAACCTGCCAAAACAGAGGTGTATTGATCTCTGTACCGGCTGTTTTTTGTAATGACCAGGAGAAGTTCTTCTTTGGGATTTTAATCGGGCACCCTGAGGGGGCGCTTGGACTGAGCGTAAAACGAGATGTGAATGGAGCCTTGCTCCGACGGCTTCTTCTGAGCGTGGCTCTTGCAGTAGTGGTGTGGCTTTGTTACAAGAGCAACATCAAGCTGGAACTTTATTTATGAAGCATAAATCCACTGGTAGTTATTCGGTGCTTGCGGGGGAAGTAAACAGCTTGTCCCGCTCTTCATCCTGCTGATTTACAGTGAAAATATTCGGCTTTCCCCTTCAATGATCGTCTATTGTGCATTTGTACACAAACTTCTTTTGGAGTAAGTTTGCTGAACCTGACATTTCGGCATCGGCATTAGTTTGTGTATGGTCACCTTGAGCCGGGTTGTCGTCTCCTCCGCCTGTAAGCACAACAGATAATCGCTGCGGTCAGTCTCAGCTAGTTGAAGCTTGATCCGGGCAGCAGGGTTGCATTTCAAGCAAATACCCACAATCTGCCTCTACCATTGACTTGGCACACACAAGCACAGGACAGGGAAGTGAACAGCCATTAATTATCGTTATGCCCTTGTATTGTGAACTTGGTTCTCAGGCTGTTAAAAAGGATTTTTTTATTTTTTTTTCTTCCTAAGGAAATTACATTTCTTCTAGTATTTGTTTTTCCTGCAGCTCATGGTGGTTGGCTTGGAAAGTGCCGCATATAATTTAATATATACAATAAAAATCTCACTTCTTGGTTAATTCTAGGAGCCAGCAACAACATGCTGTGGAGTTGGGGCTACGCAACTTGCTGTATATTTAAAGGAATATTAGTTTTAGCATCTTTGCTATTTCTTGTGTAAGGAAAAGTTATTCAATGACCACTGGCAAATCTTGGCCTGGCTTTACATGGGCCACTGTTGGGCACATCTGGACGTGACCGTTGTACCAACGACTTCTTGCTCCTGCGCAACCATCTTTTTCAGTTAACGCAGATGGAGCGCGCTGGAGATCTCTTCCAGATCCATTGTGAACAGGCAGTCATTCAAAGATGGAAGACTGCCTGTTTACCATAAACAAAGACTCTTTCTTTGAGCTGCCAGAGATCCCATGTGTGCAGGGGACAACTATCACTAAAAATCATCTTGCCTGCTTTGTGTTCTATATTTTTGTTTTGTTTGTCCCGTGTAGTCGCCCTTACACGACTCGTCGGGCCCTAAAATGGATGGGGTTAGGATTACAGTCAGGTCCCTGCTGACTTCAGCGCAACTTTTCTTCTGGGATGGGGGAGCGGAGTGTCCATTTGCCTGCAATGACTTCCGTTACATACAGAGCATACGTATTCTGTCAAGTGGACATTTTTTTTCCACCACTCATCAATAGCCGTTTCACACTGGGGGGTGAACTGAAGACTAGTGTCTGGTACGGGAGGTGGTGTGGGCAAATGGAGGGCCCAAAAGACAAAGGGTAATGGGGTCGGCGGGGATGTGGCTGTTTACATATGCATACGTTTCTAACAAATCCAGCTCTTCTGATTAAATACTTAACATTACGTTAAAAGTCGCAACACGATCCACACCACTTGTTTCGGGACGCTTGTGCATCTTTAATACCTTGCAGTTCTTCATCACAGTAGTTGCTATGTTGAGGAACTACGAAGTTGAAAGCATAAGTACTGCATTTGTTTGAACTGTATGAATGTTATCCTACTGCATGAGCTGCAGATATAGGCGGTGCAAGCCAACTGCCTCGATGCCCAATTTGAGCTTTTTGTAGTTAAGTACGCAGCCCGTCCTGCTTGGCTCGGGACCTGACAGGTTCTCTCGTTAAAAACTGTGAGAAAGTTATAAAAAAGGATACTGCAGTATAACGGTGTTTTTGCTGATATCTTAAAATCCCCTTTTTAGGGCTCATGCCCACGGACGGAGCGGGATACACCTGCGGATTTACGCCACAGGAGTACCACGGCGATAAACAAAAAGTTCCCGCTGGTGATCGGAGACCTCTGCTTTGGAAAAACGCGGTGAAATAAAATATATAAAAAAATTTTTTTTTTTTTCCGCTCGCAGCGGAAATCTGCAGCAGAATCGCACATGTGAGCACTGACGGGCAGAAAAGCTATTGGGTTCAGGAGAACCTAATAGCTGCGTTATGCTGTCACAGGGAATGTGGCAGAAATCCATTGGTGGGCATTAGCCCTTAAAGGAAAAAAACCTGCAAATGCACTGCAAGTTATGTACATGTCTGGTCAAATAAATCTCTCAAGGCTTTGCTTCTCATTAGAAGTGGTCACAACACCCACTGCCCTGTGGTACTTGCAGCACTGAGCCTCTTCCCTCTAATAGCAAAGAACTGTATGTAAACCCCCCCCCCCCCCCCCCCCCCTGCCCTCTCAGCCTCCATTCTCTCTACTTCCCCATTCATCAGAGCAGCGCCCTCCTCCTACTCAATGTAACTTCCCCTAAGGTCACAGAAAGACACGGTTTCCTCAGAGTGGTCACAGGACTACAGCCCCAAAAACACACCCAACTTTTTGGATGATGAAAGAGGGAAAACTTATGCCTCATTGTGTGAAGGATCCACTTTAATATAGCCTTGAATAGTTTTTTTAATTTTTGTATGATCCTCTAAATATCGGCAATTTTTAAAGAGACTCTGGTCACCTAACTTTAACTCTATAAGCGCCTAAGGTCTGATGGTTAGGAGGGACAGGGTCATTTGGGTAAAAAGATGGCAATGAGCCTTGTACCCCACCATTCCTAAAGTTGGACGTGTTAAAGATCTATTTAACACTTAGTTCTGCGTTCTTAATACTGAAGACTGAGCAGTAATGTAGGATCTACAAGAAGTCAGCTCACCAGTTATCAGTAAACTCACAATGAAGACTCCGTGGACCAGCAGGAAAGGAATGCTTCCAATGTAGATGTGTGAAAGTCATAAAGGCTTAATGGCTCGTGGCTGTGATTTAAGAGCGGTCACACTTGGAAACATGTAGCATGTGTGCCATAATATTATTTTTATTTTTTTGCTATTTCAACAAAAAGCTTTTCTGAATCTTGTCGTGCTGAATTCTACATGTCTTATTGAATTGCAACCCCTACATTTTAGAAGCTTTGATAAATTCCTAAAGATGTCAGTAAATCAAAATATACGCATGCAGGAGCTGAACTCAGAATTCTCCCGATTATTGAAAGCAGTCAGCAAGTTTGTCAGTCTTCTGGCATATGGTGTTACAGCCATGCTGGAGGCTATGACATTAAGGCCGGCTGTCCATGGGCGATGCGGTATCCCGCGGGTGAAGCTTCGGGAGCGGGAGCCGCCGGCAAATCTCCGATGGTCAGCCCTATCTAATAGGCTGACCACGGAGAATCGGGGCAATTCGCAGCACACTGAATTGCTCGCTGCGTGCAAAGAATTGCAATGATTCTCCGATTGTGGACAGGTGCCGGCGCTTTCCATAGCAATGCTATGGGAAACGTCGGCTGGCGTGGACAGGTGGCCTTTGTCTACAAACTCAAGTGTTTCATTGTTCATGCTTTCACTTCTGTTGTACCCTAAACCCAGAAACTTCAAGGGGGGGGGGGGGGGGGGGATTTGCTGCAGAAATTGTGCAGGGGGTCCTGCAGTGGTAAATCCACACTTTTTTTCACAACCGTAGAGACCAAAAGACGAGGAATGAAAAAAAAAAATCCTGCATCTTCTCCCCGGCTTCATAGTCTTACCTCTGCCTTGGTCTACAGAAATAACATTTCAACCCACTTGCCCACTGCAGTGATCATGTGTCTACACAACACCTCCTTATTGGATGCCGAAGACTGCAGATTACTGCATGTGGGTTTTATTTAATTTCATTTAAAAATGACTGCATTTTGCTGTGGATTTACAGGTAATCTGCACCAATTTGTATAATTAGTTTTTTTGGCATGTGGAAAAAATCTCAAATCTTATCCACTTTTGCTGTTACTGTAATTCGCTGTGGATCTTCTGTATGCAAATCCACACTAGAAAATATGCAACGTATATACTACATATGAACATGAATCTATGCTCGTAGATGGTCTGCCTTACGGGAAGCAGAACATATGCCTTGGGAAAACAAAAAACATTTTCTTGCCCATTACAGCCATTACATCACTAAAAACCTGTTTGTAGTCAGGACAAAAAACTTAAGCCATCATTTCAGAAGATGGGTTGCAGGTAGAGATGAGCGAGCATACTCGTTCGAGTATTAGGGTGTTCGAGATGCTCGTTACTCGTAACGAGCACCACGCGATGTTCGGGTTACTTTCATTTTCTTCCCTGACAAATTTGCGCGCTTTTCTGGCCAATAGAAAGACAGGGAAGGCATTACAACTTCCCCCTGCAACGTTCAAGTCCTATACCACCCCCCTGCAGTGAGTGGCTGGCGAGATTAGGTGTCACCCGAGTATTAAAATCTGCCCCTCCCGCGGCTCGCCACAGATGCGATCTGACATAGTTTAGGGAAAGTGTTGTTTATGCCGGAGCTGCTATAGGAAGAGTGTTAGGAGTAATTTTAGGCTTCAAGAACCCCAACGGTCCTTCTTAGGCCATAGAAATCGCAGATCGCACCTATGTGCGATCTGCGATTTCTGTTCTCTTCTCTATATGCGCTCAATGGGGCCGGCGGCAGCAGCGCCGACCCCATTGAGAACATATAGAAGACAAATCATTCTTCTCTGCCACAGCTGTAACAGCTGTGGCAGAGAAGAACGATGTTTGCCCATTGAATTCAATGGAGCCAGCAATACAGCAGGTTCCACTGAAAGCAATGGGCTGCCGGCGATCGTGGGATGAATTGTTGGGAAGGGGTTAAATATATAAGCCCTTCCCTGCAATTCATCCAGAAATGTGTTACAATAAAAATATATACCGGCGTATAAGGCGACGGGGCGTATAAGACGACCCCCCAACTGTCACCTTATACGCCGGCAATACAGTGGAGCAAAGAATAAAAATCATTACTAACTTCTTCTGGTGTTCTGCGGCGCTGCTGCAGGCTGTCGCTCCCTCCTGGTTCCCGGCAGAGCATTGATTTCTCTACGAAGGACTTTAAATCCCCGCCTCCAGAAACACACGTGCCTTCAGCCAATGACAAGGATGTCATTGAATGGCTGTGATTTGGCTGAAGGCACGTGTGTTTCTGGAGGCGGGGATTTCAACCACTGCGTCCAGAAAGCAATGCTCTGCCGGGGACCAGGAGGGAGCGACAGCCTGCAGGAGCACCGCAGAAGCACCGGTGAAGTGAGTAATGATTTTTATTTTTTGCTCCGCTGTATTCCCGGCGTATAAGGTGACAGTTGGGGGGTCGTCTTATACGCCCCGTCGCCTTATGCGCCGGTATATATTTTTATTGTAACACATTTCTGGATGAATTGCAGGGAAGGGCTTATATATTTAAGCCCTTCCTGACAATTCATCCCGCGATCACCGGCAGCCCATTGCTTTCAGTGGAACCTGCTGTATTGCCGGCTCCATTGAATTCAATGGGCAAACATCGTTCTTCTCTGCCACAGCTGTTACAGCTATGGCAGAGGAGAATGATCTTTACGCTGACAGTGCGGGGGGGGGGGGGGGCCACTCTTGCCGCTATTGTGGCTTAATAGTGGGACCTGGGAACTTGAGATGCAGCCCAACATGTAGCCCCTTTCCTGCCCTATCCGTTGCTGTGTCGTTCCCATCACTTTCTTGAATTGGCCAGATTTTCACAAACGAAAACCTTAGCGAGCATCGGCGATATACAAAAATGCTCGGGTCGCCCATTGACTTCAATGGGGTTCGTTACTCGAAACGAACCCTCGAGCATCGCGAAAATTTCGTCCCGAGTAACGAGCACCCGAGCATTTTGGTGCTCGCTCATCTTTAGTTGCAGGTAATTATCTAAAATTTATTTTTCTCTTACGCAAGTCTAATCCAAAGTCCTGAAATCCTCCAATGTACATATATGGCTCTACGTTGTTTTCAGCCGTATCAAATAACATAAGTTATTAAAATTCAGAACACGTATTCAAATAGCTGAAGATTCTTCTGTTTCTGGTGAAATCCTCCCCCTAAAATATACTTTGTAGGGGTTGTTATACGCAATGGGAATAAATTGGACTGGCTAACTGTTGGTTCTTCTCCCGGGGGACAGGTAGGCTTTGCCTTTTCCTGCTGCTACAGGAATGCATCTGCATGCAACAGAGTAAAATAATGCTTAGTTGTCAGCACATATATGTATCGCCAACCTAAATCCAGTTATAATAATAGACAGCTGCTCAGTGCCTTTCATTCTAAAGGACCTTCTTGGTTAAAATAAACACCATTCTGATTAATTCTGTACATTCTTGTTTCTGTAGCAGCATGCTCTGAGTGGTATACAAAGATGGCCTCCACTCCCCTGGGCCTCACAATGTAGTTTCTCCATTGGTATGATTTTTGGAGTGTGGGAAAACTTGGAGAACATACAAAATACGTGAAGATGCTTGTCTTCATCAGATTTAAGCATGATCTGCCGGTGCCAGTGGTAACAGTACTACCCAAGTGTTGGCACCCGTGTCTCTTCCTGTTGTTTAGTATTAGTGCTAAAGAAACTCGCAGGAAGAAAACCATTCCAGGTATCTGGCATCTTGAACTGATTTTTAAGGATGGATCAACGGATCCTAGTCATTTTTATGGGACTCAAAAGTAATGCACCCCCACCCCATTCTTCTACTGAGGACAGTGGGTGGCAAATGGTCATCAGTTTGCATCCTTCTACAACTCATGTAAGCTGGCTGGAAGTAGAAGTGGGGAAAAATGGTATTAACTTCAGGTATTCTGACCAAGGTGACATGTAAAAGTTTGCGTCTGTATGCATACTGTTGCTGCTAGACCTTTTTAATTGTCTGTCCTTTTCCATCTTGGCTTGCTACGAGAAGATGATTGGCCTCCCACCCTTTATCATATGTTTACTGTGTAATAGAGGAAGGATATGAAACAATTATCAGTACTGAGACACACTAAGTTGGGTAATCTTGTGGTTTTCAGAACACCACTGGGAGCGTCCCTAGATGAGCAGAGCACCCCGCCAGGCTTTCCTAAGGGTAAGTCCTCATTCTGCTTATTGCTCGCTGTTACTGACATGCCAATTAATAGAAGCTATTTGCTCTTTGTCTTATGCAAACTTGCATTGGGATTGTATCATTGGACTTGTGTTCCATCACAGAACAGGTGTAGACTTTCTCACGTGTGAGGTGTAAAATGTTCTTTTACAAAGGTTTAGAAACTTGCATGTTTTTTAGTTTTTGAAGATGGGTTTTTATATTGAAAATAGTGTTGTAGTTGTGAATATCAAGTGCTTTTAATGTTCATCTATATAGTTGGCGTAAATGTTATCACTTTATTCTTTTCCCAGTAGCAACCTTTTCGCTTTACATTCTGCAGTTACAAAAAAAAAGCCGTATGAGCATAAATGTAGTGGAAATTCGCGGCAAACCGCAGCATGCTGTGTTTTCCTTTTTTTTTCTCTTTCTTTTTCTCCTGCAAGCAGAGAATCTTTGATTCTCCGCTCGTGGACAGTGGGGATGCGCTTTCCATAGTAGTCTATGGAAAGTGTTCACTGTGTTTCCCGCAGCCAGATTATCCCCCCCCCCCCGAGAAACGCAGTGAAAAATCGCCCATGGACAGGAGGCCTTAAATCACTAGTACAAACAAATGTGCGATATCTTTAGACTGCCTTATTTAAAAAGAAAAAAAATGCCCTTTTCACCTTTTATTGGCCACTTTTTTTGCCCCTCTCCTCAATTCTTAAATGCTGTTAAAAGTAACTAGTGATTAGGGTATTCAACTATAATCGTGTGGACAACGAACGGTGGCGTCACGAGTGACCACTTCAGTCCACTGCACATCTATATACAGGTAACTGCTGTCCCAGCATTGCCTGGAAGAGGCCTCACCGTGCCTTGGCTCAGGCCGTATGCATCCCTCTGGGGAGGAGTTTTCGTAGAGCCACCATGACAAGCGCCATCTCTACCCTGCCAGCTCCTAAGTGTCGTGCCTCGGTTGCTGTGGGACACTACATGGTACTGTTGATCTTGTCTCCACCTAGTGATGGGCTGTATCTGCCCAGTGTACACCCACAAGCTGCTGATTGGCTGGCTGGTGCAAGGTCCTAGCAGCGTAGAATGAGTATTTGGCTGGGATAGAGGGTTAGGGTTAAGATTAGTTTAAGTGTTTGACTTGCATTATTAGCTGTAAATGCTTCCATTTAAGAGTGGGGCTGCATTAACATGGAAGCATTTACAGCTGCTAATGTAAACCTAACACTGAAGCTAACCATACCCTTCCATCCCAGCCATTACTCATTCCATGCTGCTAGGACCTTGCCGCCCGTGTCACCTCACCCCCCCCCCCCTTCCCGCACTGCCGAACTGTTACTGAGGCCACAGCCCTTCATCCTAGCAGTGGAGAGGCCATGAGCAAAGAAGGGAGACTGGGTGAGTGGCAGGACCCGGGAGGCCAAACGCAGCGGCGGAACTGACAGGAGGGCCGGGAGGACCCAAGGACAAGCCACACTGGCAGGGTCACTCACCGCAGCCAGCGCGGACAAGTTACAGCAGCCCAGCACAAGGCACAGCGGTGGGGGGGGGTGAGTGCAGCCAATCAGGAACTGGGGGTGTCACCTGGCTGTCAAGCAGCCTGGCACTTGTCTACACCCACCACTTCGTGTACAACAGTACCATGTTACACTGGGTGAGAGCTGGATTCCACTGCGGGCTCCTGCATGCAGAATCCGTGTCGTTCATGTGCAGACAGGCTAATGGCCAACAATGGTGCTGTTCCAACCACACGGCTATTTGTTGTGACATGCTAGGTACTCTTTAAAGTAACATCTCGCTACAGTGCTGTGCAAAAAAAAAAAAACTCTGCGTAATTCCAACCTATCTGGAGCCATTTGTCTAGAAGTAAGCCTTTTTCTATAGCAATGCAGTTAAGAGCATACAGTATCACATTTACTGTATGTTGCCATGCAAAAGCACTATAGTACACTTTTTTTCTTCACTTGAGCTTCACAATACGGAAGTGAAACATATTGCGTTAGCATTTGTTTTTTTCCCCTCTGTGGTGTTTGAGCTGTGCTTAGCTTAGCACTGACCTTCAGTACGCTGCAGGCATCTGATATGGTAACAAGAACAACATGTGGCACGTCTGACTGAACAGTCATTTTTATACCTTTTTTCTCTCCTAGGAATGATTTTAAAAAATGGCAACAGTTTTGAAGATGACTTATCCCTCGGAGCAGAAGGTCAGTAGAGTACCTGCCTACCTTGGTGGTATCTTGCACCGATACTTTGCAAGGCCTCTACATAGTTAACTTTAGTAGATTTTCTGCATATTGAGCTCTTCGTAATTTAGACACTTAATAGAAGGGGTTATGTGTTGGAATAGTCGTAAGGGGATGTGCAAACATCTTATGGCTGCGGACACCGTGCTCTTTCATGTACCAGCTGTTCTGGGTGTTCAAACACAGTATGGACACATGAGTGTCTCATGTGGGCTGTTTAGGTCTTTCCGTGAAGGTAATGGAGCTCCTTGTTCCCGTGCTCCTCTGCCCCAACCAATTGGACTCGTAGAAGGCATCACCCAGACATGGCATGCCAGTCTCTCGTTGCAAAATTCCTCTAAGTGGCGGGTTTTATGTGTATCCGTTTAATCTGCCAGCGTGTAATTGTGCTACATGGTGCAGAAAACGACAACGTAGTGTCTGTTAATAGATTTTAATTAACCTTTTTATACTCCAGAATCCTCCTGTATGGACACGCCGGTAGTGCTCACTGTCAAAATAATTTAGTTTTATGTAATCCGGATATAGAGTGCCTCATTCTGTGCTCCCAGCTACAGATTAGTTGTTTTATCTTGGAGTAAATGCCATTTATGGTAAACTTCATTGCATTACATACTATGGCCTATAATAACACCTATTATGAGACCTGGAGATGGCAGTGACAAGCCGTATTGTCCCAGGTACCCTTCATCCTAAATATACTGCCTAATTAATAATTGAAGAGTTTGTATTTAGAAGCTGTAGGAGCCCATTAAAGAACAAGTATGTAAGGACGTGATACACTAATGTGTTAGGTGGCTTAGAGGTTCTCCAACTACACCGAAGTATGTTTAATCACTCTTAACGACTCATCAGCGGCAGGTTGTGGCAAGCTTGGGTATCGTGTCGTGTTGGACATGGAGTTGGGAGGAAGGTCTTCTAGAGCTTTAGTGTGCTGATGTGGTTGTTTAGCCGGCGTATTAGCAGAAGAACTAGATCTGTCAATTTGTTCCTTCTGTGTTCAGAATTAACTTCCTAGCAACCACTTGGGTGCCACGCTGTTTACTCCCAGCCGGTGTATGTGACAAAGATTTAAGGTCTCTTTCTTTGGTCCTTTGTGGAGTTTGTCTTGTTTAGACCAGTGAAGGACTTGCACAAGGCCCATTGTTTTGTAAATTGGCATGACCTACATATATTTGCAACATGTTGTTGAACTTTTTACTTTAAATTTTTTTTTTTTTTTTTTTGGCTTAAATTCATGGGAGATTGGTTTTGAAGGCCAATTTCTCCCGAGTTTAGTATGGTCGCTTCTGCGTCAGGTATTCAGTAGTTGTTTAGTTGTGTTTCTGGAAGAGCTGGGTGATGAACTATATAACCTTTGTTATAACTGGGCCTTATGTGCTTGAGGCGGTTTTTCCAGACTCTCTTAAAGGGTTAAAGGGGTTGCTTCATGGCTCTGGCAGCATATGCCCATTCATGTATGAACGTAGTTGGCCATCCATTTCAATGGCTGGCATGTAATACTACATGGCCTGAAGCAGTGTCTCCTGGAGATAACAGCCATGACTAATGGCTTCTTGTTCCAAGCATGTAGGTGTTTAAAATACTCACGCTGTGGTGTTTTTTGTTTTTTTTTAATTTATTTATTTTTAAATCAATGTTTTTACGGGAATGCTAAAATAAAGAAATCTGCATGAGCTGCTGGAAAGCTTCTGTTTTCTATTTTTCTTCTATGTTTTGCTTAGTTCATATAAGGGCTACACCCATAGACTGGTGTTAGGCCGGCTGCACACTGCCGTGACGGGCTCCGCCGCGACATTCGCGGCGGAGCCCGTCACAGCGCCCCCCCAGGAGACCCCAAACTTGCCTGCGGATCCGGCGTTCTCGCTCCCGCATGACTCTTCCCCCGCCGCATCATGTGACACGCCCACCGTGTCACATGATGCGGCCGACCTGTGCTACAGCAGAAGATAGTGTGAACGGACTGGAAGCCGGAAGCTGTCCGCGCTTACACCCGCAGCAAATAGAGCATGCCGCGGGTGAGGACGGGAGATTTCACTGTGCAGAATTCCGCGGTGGAATTCCGCACCGTGAGCACTGAGCTATTAGGTTCAAAAGAACCTAATAGCTGCGGGCAGCGCAGCGGATTTCCGCCGCAAATTACGCGGCGGAAATCTGTTCGTGGGAAGGAGCCCTTAAGCTTTCCTAGAAGCTATTATACCAAACAGTTTGAATGAAACGTAAAAGTCTACTATAATTTTTTTTTTCTTTTATGTAACTAATCTCAGTATGTCAGCTAGTACCGTGTTTCCCCGAAAATAAGATACTGTCTTATATAAATTTTTTGCCAAAAGAGGCAGTCTTATTTTTTGGGGGGGGGGGGCTAGCAGCCGGCGGTCGGGTCCCTCATGCTGGTCTCCGGCGCTGCTGCGAGCTTCCATGTCTTCCTGCACACCGACAGCAGTTCTCCCTGGTAGAAGGCCTAAAATACCCTGCCTCCAGCAAGGTAATGCTCTGATTAGTTAGTAGAGCGCCACATCTGCCAATGAGAGCCAGCATTTGATTAACTAATCAGTCATTTATTGAATGGCTGTGATTGGTTAATCTAGCGCTGGTTCTCATTGGCTGATGTGGCACCCTATTAACCAATCGGGGCATTAGCTTGCTGAAGGGGTATTCAAGCCCCACCACCAGGAAGAACTGCTCTGTCAGTGGGCAGGACGACGCTGAAGCCTGCAGCAGCGCCACAGTCCAGAGCGAGGGACCTGAACGCTACCTCGCTTTGTTCAGTTCGATCCGAAACTTCCTGGAGTCCTTTTCTTCAGGTGGGTCATGTTATGTCATTCTGACCACCAGAGAAGTACTTGGCCTTGTTCTCAAAAAGTCACTCTTTAATCTGCAAAATTCCTGTGGTGGTATATGGACTTTACCACACAAGCTCTTCTTGGGTCGGAGACCAACCCCTATTAGTTTCAAAGTCAGGAGAATAAACTATTAATTAGAATTGTGACTTGTAGGCAGAAATTGTACTGGCTGTA
Organism: Eleutherodactylus coqui; assembly: GCF_035609145.1. Classification (NCBI taxonomy): domain Eukaryota; kingdom Metazoa; phylum Chordata; class Amphibia; order Anura; family Eleutherodactylidae; genus Eleutherodactylus; species Eleutherodactylus coqui. The sequence goes on along the minus strand of NC_089844.1, from coordinate 64,865,098 downwards.
GCTGCTGATGTACCATGAGATTGATAACAGAATAGTGAAATCCGGCAGAAATTTAATTTTTTACTTTTTTACTGGACGTGGTTTAGGGGAAGGACCATGGCCTCACTGCCCATCAAATATACTACTTCATTCACACCTTAAACTATAGTGCAAATCTATTTCAGCTTCTAGCTTGTGCAGATTTGACTCTGGCTCATGAGGTGACCAGAGAGGCGTCTACTTTAGTTTAGTAAGGGACACGAACCTGTCAAATTGAGCGCATGTCACACCAGCTCACTTTAGACTGGCATCGGAATTGCTTTTTTTTTACATGCTCTGAAAACAATTTTTTTTTCCCACCTGTACAAGCTGTGCAACTGAGAACTGCCTTGCAAAACTGTGACCATGCACAGCAAAAATGTTGGTTTTTGCTGAGTGATTCACAGCTGCCCAGCACCACTGCATGAACGGGTATGAATAGTAATGAGAACTCTGAAAGCTGTAAAGTTAATATTTGCAATATTGGTAATTACCTCCTACTTTTTAAAATTTTATTACAGCCCAACAGAAGTAATAGCTATTTTTGAATCCCTATATAGTTAGTCATGGGAGTGATTTACATGGGTAATGCTGGTGGAAAGCGCACTTGTATTGACATGTACAAGTCATCTGCTGTGTAATGAAGTAGATGACTGTCTGTGCAATGTATCATCCCATAAAAGGAATTTTGGAGTTTGTTAAATCAATTACAGGATTTATTTCTGAAACAAAACGGACTATTGGATACTTAAGACTTGTCCGATGAATGAAGCAGCTGCTGCTAATTGTATAACATCTGTAAAAGAATTTACAGAGATGACATGTACCTGCAAATCTGACAGGTTGGGCATTTACAAAGTGTTCTGTGGTCTGCCAGCAGAGATTTAAGTGTGTCTATAGTAACTGAAGCATGACTAACTTCTCTTCATTGTTTGTAGCTAATCATCTCCATCAAAGGTTCCCTCCAATGGAGCCCACCTTGTAAGTAACATGTCATGGTGCTTCTTCTTCATCCTTGTTCTCCCAACTGATATCATTATCAATTGTTCACGCTCGTGTCTTTCTGCTTTAAAGCAATGGCATGCTGGCAAAAGATCGACGACTCCAGTTTCACCAGAAAGGGAGAAGCATGAACTCGACTGGATCGGGAAAAAGCAGTGCAACTGTATCAAGGTAGTGTCGTTCTTCATGCTATACTAGTGCTCGAGGTGTGTAGGGCTCTTCTGGGGAGGTCTGCACTTACACTTTTGTTCTTAACTAGAGATGAGCGAACATACTCTTTTCGGGCGTTTTTGTACTCTAGCACCGCTTTTTCCAAGTAACTGACTACTCGGACGAAAAGATTCGGGGGGCGGCGTGGGCGATAACAGTGGGGAATAGGGGGGAGCTCTGCACCCCCCCCCCCCCCCGAATCTTTTTTTTTGTCCGAGTAGTCAGTTACTCGGAAAAAGCAGTGCTCGAGTGCGAAAACACCCGAAACGAGTACGTTCGCTCATCTCTATTCTTAACCAACCCCTTAGTGACCATCCAAAATCTGGAAATCTGACGTGTCACTTTAACTTCGTAAAGGTTTTGCATATCCCAGTGATTCTGACATTTTTTTAACCACCTTAGTGAAGTACAATATGTGGTGAAAAAAACAAAAGACCAATAGAATTTGTGTATATTAAAAGCGCTAAAAACGGGAATTTTGAAAAACATGTCTTCATTTCAGCTGTAATATCTCAAATATGTGCAAACATACTATACAGATTTTTGATAAGATATATATTTACATCTGTTTATTCTGGCGCTCATTTGAAAAACATATATTTTTAAATCATTTAGGAGACGTGCTAATTTTAACATTGCTTAACATTTTGAGGAACACTTGTTTTCCTGCACCAAGCCAAGATTGCAAAGGCCATAGGTATCAGAATGCTAGATGCCAAACTGTAAAAACTGCACCCCTTAATGTATTCACTGAGGGGTGTCATGAGTGTTTTTGACCCCACAGTTGTTTTTCAGGAGTTAATGACTTTTTTTTTTTTTCTCCTCTAAATTGCATGTATATTAGAATGGTGCACATGAAAATGAGGATTTGCACCCCAAAATGGATACATGTCTGTCCTGTGTTCAGAAACCTACTTGTTGTGGCCCTAATCTTATGTCTGTATGCTCACAGGGGCCCAAAATGAAAGGAACCACCAGTGGCTTTCAGAACACTTTGCTTGAAGGTTTTTTTAGGGCCCAATGCCCACTTGTAGAGCAGCTAAACGATAGAGAACCCCCACTTTAAAAACTAGACCCCTTAACTAATTCATCTAGATGTATCTAGATGAATTTCTCCCAGTTTTTGAATGAATTTAAGCAAAGCAGAAGGAAATAAATTACAATTTTAAAACGGATTTATTTCTTTTTGTACAGCACACCTATGAATGAAGACTTGTACCACCAAATGGATCCCCCCCGTTTGTACTGTGTTCAGAAACCTACCCACTGTAGCTCCAATCTACTTATAGGACACATGGCTAGGCCTGTAATGGAGTGAACACCCGTTGGATTTCAGGGCACAACTGAGTAAATTCCAGTCATTTCTGCTAATGTGAGCACAATTGTGTAATCCAATGCATTTGATCGATCCGCAGATCAAATGCATGAAGAATACACAATTTCTACGCAGTTGTGCAAGACCAGCTTAAGGTAGATCGCCACCTTTTTATGTGACCAGTGACCGCTCAACAAGGGCACCGGTCACTGCTCCAGGCTCTCTGCTACCAATGGGTAACGGTGATTATGTGACTGGGAACTGCATACAGCGATCCCGGCGACATCTTGTTTACTTTTATGCGATCACCGCTATCCATTGGATGGGAGTGGGGAGGACTTTCCATGGCCCTCCATGACCGCTCCAGGTTGTCGGCTACCTCTTCCCCAGAGTGGGCATGTTTGTGGTGTTTGTTGCGCCCCCGACCCTGGTGATTAAAGCCCACTAAAACAGGACGTAAAAACACTATAGGGTGGCCACTAAGGGGTTAAGAGAACACAAATTGTCATATCTGTTCATTTCGTGGGCCGTGGCTGAATAGAAGCCTTTTGAATTGTAGGAAAACAAATTGCATCCATTTAATAAAGGAGCATAAAGAAAACAGAACTTTTTCTTTTAACCATTGCCGCCTTTCCATCACTGCTACCAATATTTGCCTGTAACTGGTGATTGGACCTTCCTCCATAATGGTCTTTGATGGAATCGTTCTTGTTGCTAATGGGACTTGCAGTCTAAAATCAGTCCATTTCAGGACATCCAGGCTTGGGCCAATTTCAAAGGAAGCCAATAAACAATCTGCATGTCTTTTTGTAAAAATGTGTTAATAAATTTTAGTGGAAACCTCTGCAAACATGAGGTGCATACAAAATTTGAACTTGCGACAAGTGTTAACCAGTGAGCCATGATAGCATACAGAGAAGGAGCACCAACTGTTGGTTAGGTGATCGAAGTGCTCTTATTACCTCCTTTGCTTACAAGTGTCAACCTTATTTTTAGTCTTCCCCCCCCCCCCCCCTTTTCCTTCGCTCTTCCCTTGGGATTCTCAATTTGAGGAGGGGGGGGGGGGGGGAATTAGGAAATGTAAGAGTGTCTATACATATCACATGTGCTGCAGATTTACAGTGGGAAAAATACAGATAGTCCCCGACTTGCGAACAGGTTCTGTTCCAGGAGCCTGTTCGCAAGTCGAACAAATGCTTGTATGTCGGGTGCCGGCTGTTCTTAGAGCGGGCACCCGGCGGCAGCAGTTCCGACGCGCTGTTCGTTGGAACTGTTAACACTTTAAATACCGCTCTGACAGCGGTATTTAAAGTGTTAACAGTTCTGACGAGCGGCGCGGCTCGTCGGAACTGCTGCCGCCGGGTGCCCGCTGTAAGAAACAGCCTGCACCCGTCGTTCAGGGGGCCCGTACAGCGTCCCACGATGAGATCGCGGGACGCTGTGTGGTTGCTAGGCAGCCGGGGACCTCCTGAAAGGCCCCGCCTGCCTAGCAACCGCGATCTGACCGGACAGGCTTCTATAAGGCTTGATAGAAGCCTGCCCGGTCCCTGCACAGTATGATGTAAGGCCATAGCATTACATCATACTGTGCAGAACAGTTCGTATCTAGCGAAATTCGTAAGTCGAATGTTCGCAAGTCGGGGACTATCTGTGTACAGCATATTAGAGTGCAAACAATTTCAATGGGATCCCAAGAAATCTCATCCACATGCAGTGGGAAAACTCTGCAGCTTATAGACTATGGACCTATTTGGGGCGGGAGATTATTTGTATATAATTTTTTTACATTTCCCTTAGATGCATATAATTGACAATCAGTTTTGCAATAGGGTTTCATTAAAAACCTTGCACCTTTTTAGTCTTCTGCAGCTTCTAATATATCACTGTATATAGACCATGTCATGTAAGTCTCAATAGATGAGTTGCTGCTGTTCACACTGAAGGACTGTTTAAACTGAATGTAGGCCGTCAGGGGGGAGACCGCTCTCCATGCCGTCTCAGCGATGCTCACTCCTGTGTAACGGTACAAGAGCGAGCATCACTGGGATGTGCTGTCAGGCATGGGTTTCCTGACAGCTTATCTCCTCTAAGTGGGTCATTGGCTTCCCTCCACTCTCTCCTCTTCTGCAACCCCTTATCTTTTGTTGTGCTCATAAACTAGCTGGTAAAAAGATGAGGGCTCCATCAGTCCAGCTCACTAACAGATCTCCTTTAGAGACTTTAGACTGTCTATATACAGTGATGCTTATAAGCTGCAGAAGACAAATGGTGCACCATTTTTGATCAAACTCTCTTGCTCAAATTCTCAGCCCAAAATACATGTATTTAAATGAAAGATCTGTGGGCGGGTTTTAATTCTCAGTATATCAATTTTTGCTGAGTTTTACCCATGTGACATCCTATGGCAAACCTGCAGGTAATGCGCTATGTGAATTAGTACTGAGTTTTCTGCTGCAGAGTCTTCGTCCTGTGGGGACATGCCTTTTTATAATCTCTCTGCTTTGGCTAATCCCTGCTTGCAAGAAATGTTCTGTGACAAACGGATCAGAAAGGGTCTCCAGACCGGAACCCCCAGTGATCAGCTGGTATCTGTGGGGGAAATGTTGCCAGGAAGTTCACTATTTCTGCAGCACTTCGATGGGGTTCACACACAGCAAATGAACAGAGGTGCCCCTCTTAATTAACTCAGTATCCCCTCGTAGAAGATATGAAAGTGTTGTAGTGTTTCTTGTGTGTATTTGTTTTGTTTTTGTTTTTTTTCTTTCTTCTGAACAATTCCTTTTAATTCCCATTATACACATCTCAAATTTTTTTAACTTTCTTTTTTCTCTTCTCCCTCCAGTGTTTCAGAACTCTTAGACCTTTATGAAGAAGATCCTGAAGAAATTCTTTACAATCTTGGGTTTGGAAGGGATGAGCCAGATATTGCTGCAAAAATACCATCCAGGTTTTTTAGCAATTCCTCTTTTGCTCACGGGATTGATATCAAAGTATTTTTAAATGCACAAATGCAACGGTTAGAGTTGGAGAATCCAAACTTTGCATTGACAAGTAAGTGTCCTCTAACTGTTCTGTATGTCAATGTAGTTATTTAGGCTTGAGCTGGGTTCCCACAAGATGGAAACCTCGCAGCGGGATCACACAAATTCCATGATTTCCGCAGCGGAAAGGCTGCTTCAAAACTCATGTCATTGGGCACGAGTTTGAAGCGGCTTGTCTGCCTGTAACCTGCTGCGGAAATCTATCCCCATAGAGAGAAAGTCGGCAGTGGAAACGGCGATAGGATTGACTTGTCGCGGATTTAAATTCTGCACCACATGTCAGTTTCTACGCGGCTTGTCCGCAGCATGCGGACAAGATTTTTGCAAATCGCGTCCAATTTGCTGCTTGGTCTCAAGCTGAGGAATGCATGTGGAATTTCCATGCAGAAAGTTCACACGGAAATTCCGCAGCAATTCCACCCCGTGTGAACCCAGCCTTACAGCTCGTAGTTATATATCAAACTGTAGACAGACTTCTCAGGTAAGCCTACAAGTGCTGACTCCGTACACAAATGATGTCTCCAGTCACTGAATAGACCATTGTTGAAACTTAAAATTCCAGGCCTTCTTGGCATCAGCCACATGCTGGTTGGAGTGTAGAAGAATACTTTACAGGAGTCTCTGCCAAAGCTCAGTCCCTTGTTAATTGAATTTAAAGCATTTCCTTATTCATGCTGAGCGTTTTTATTCTGTTCTGTGGGACTTGTGTAATGTAGGGTAACGAAGTTCTCATAGCCTATTCTGTGTCCCCACTCCATGAAAATGAGGGGCTGTCCCTATTAATAGGCTGTATAATAAACAGTTTAATTGCTGTGTTTGAGTATTGTGGATCTTGGTTTATCCTAGCCTTAAGGTATTCATAACAAAGCAGTAAAAAGATGAAATTCAGTATTTCAGGTCATGTTTACATGGTTGTTCTTGCGCAAATTTTGTGCATTGCGAGACGCAGAAAAATAGACCATTGTTTGTGATGGGTCTATTTACATGGGCAAGTTTGTCTGTAATGCTACAAGATGGAAAAATTGCCTCAAATCAAATTTTCATGCACTTTTAAATATATATATAAATATGGCCTTAGATATATATATTTTTTTTAAGCTGGCAAAGTAAAATGACTCTTCTGCACTAAAATTTGAATTGGATTTTTTTTTTTTTTACATTTCAATATATAACTTTTGGTAAGAAAATGTAAGTGGTCTTTATTGCATTTTTTTAAGCCCACCTTCACACTGGCGTGAAAACATGCGGGATTTGTGCATTGCGAGGTGCGAATATCTCACACGAATATGAAGCTTTTTTTTTTTTTTTTTTTTTTTTTTCATACACAGCGATCTTTTCCCGCATGGCACTGTGATGTGATGTAGAAAACTAAGACATGCTGCGATGAGTTTCCTGCAAGATCACCCATTGTATTCAATTGGGCCTGCAGCAGCAGTGCCACCCCAATGAAAGCAGAGGGAGATCACTGTGATCCTCTGCTGCCGCTGTGACAGCTGCGGCAGGGATTCCCTACATACCTGCAGTAATGCAAGGTCATTTTTACATAAACTCCTCATCCACAGAGCTTTCACATGGTGCCAAATGCGCTATCAAGGCCTGATATCTCACTCGTCAGTGTGAAGGGGCCCTAAGCGTTGCCTGATATTAGAAAAATATGGCTGCTCTTTCAAACCTAGTTCCACTATTGCATATAGACATTCTTTTTATTGTAGTATAGGCACTCGCTGTAGTAATGGGCATTACAGCTGACTTTGGTGAACCAGATTGTTTGGCTTGGTTCACCAAAAACTGGCTAACTTCTGATCAACTCTTCATTTAACATTAGATAGTGCGTTTTTGTTTTTTCTCCAGTCTCTGTGCTCTAATCTGACTCTGTAGAGTGATGGAGAAGAATAGGGCAGCTCAGTGGACAGGAAATATGGCTCATAGCATGGACAATACCATGAAGTGAAAGGGGAAGGGAGATTAGAGCGCAGAATCGCCTGAGTGACCTGCTGTTCAACCAACATGTAAATGGGCTAAAACAGCCACCCTTGTCTTGCTGACGGGATGCGGTTCACCACCGACCAATCCCTATGTAGCTAAGCTACAGTTTCAAACGCAACCTATAGACTAGAATGGACAGAGTTTTTGAATTGTGGCGAAGACTTATTTTGTATCAACTTTTTGTTTTTCCTTCTGCTCTCCAATTAGGTCGTTTTCGGCAGATTAAAGTCCTCACTGATGTTGCAAATGCTTTTTCATCTTTATACTCTCAAGTTTCTGGAACACCACTCCAACAAATCGGCAGCTCTAAATCTTTAACTTCTACTACTGTTGAACCTAAACCAGCACCTCTTATCAGGTCTTCTAGCCAGACTGCAGCTCGTCTTATGGAGACACTATCCAAAATTAAGGACCGTGACCCACATAAACTAGGCGAAATAAACCACACTGCTCAGTCTCTAGAAGACAAAGGACCAAATCAAAATTCTAGCGACAATGAATCCAACAAAACTGATCAGAAGGGACTGAAACCTTTCAAAAAGACTTCACCTCTTGCCACAGTTAAGGAGGAGGTCCCTAATTCTTTTCTCAACGACACCGGTTGTCTTAATGGATCTGCCCTTGCGAAAGAAAATGATGTGTTAGAGCCTTTAGCCAATTCCAGCACAAATGGACAGGAACAAATTTCCACAAACCTAAATGAATGTGATGCTTGTACTGTGGACTCCTCTACGAAGGATGTGAGTGGATCTACTGATCAGGATTGTGAACACTATCTAACAGGAGAAAATCCATCCACGTCTACGCCGGAGAAGGACTGGTGCGTGACTAACCCTTCCATATCAAGCCTTATGAAGCAGGATAAAGAGTCTTTTGAGCTGGAAGAGGTATGTATTGTCTTCCTTTTTTGGGAAACTATAATTATGTCACGTGCAATTTTTGTGAGCTCGCATACCTTCTGCACAGCTTCAGCTTTGTTTGATGTAAGCCGTTTGTGGGAGGAGAGCTGAATGAGCTTCTTGGAAACTGAGTGGATGATGTCTCAAAATAAGGCAATGTAAATGTAGGTTTGTTTTTTTTTTATTTTATTTTTTTACATTTTTTTTTAACCTTGACAAATTAGTTTTTTCCATAAAAATATTGGGTGCCTGCAGTTGTCCTTTTTTCCTCCTCGAACAATGCTGAACCAGAATTGTCATTCAGCCCCATTATGGCCCACTGCTCTCCGTTGGAAACAAAGCTTACATGATCTGATCCTTGGTTCAAAATATGACACCGCACCTATGTCAGTTGTTGCACTTCATACATTTCAGAGCAACTAAGTGTCTTTTTAGTTGGGGGGGGGGGGGGGACTGAGAATTTTATGTGAGATTTGTGTGTTGTGAGATGCACTAATATAAACTCTATTCTTTGGCATGGGGTCATACACAAGTGTTTTTTGTTTTTTATTTATTTTTTCCTGTCTCGCAAATCATAGCACATCCTATATTTCGGTATGCCCTCACATCGTCTATTTTCAATGGGGCAGGTGGCAGCATCACCCTACATGCTAGGTGCACCTGCTGCAGTGCAATGTGAGGTTTTCCCCTAATGAATGGGAGAAACTCTGAAGTGATGCAAGGCGGTTTGGAGAACTCAAATAGTCTGCTTACATGTTGGGGTACAGCTTGGCTAATACAGATAGTTGTTTCGCAGCTGTTTAGTGGCCCAGACATTGACTTTCAAGATGGCCACCTATAGTGGGAGAAAGGCCTGTGTATGTGAGTAGGTAGATGGATATTTTTTTTTTCTGAGCTACTTAGAATCAACACTGCAAATAATGAACAAGTTTAAGGTGTAATTATGTGAAGAGCATTTGGTCTCACTGTAGTAGCTGAATATTGACATCAACACTGAAAATCAGCAGCTAGTGAGGCAAAGCTACATTGGCTGAGATTAACCCCTTAATGACACGGCCTATTTTGGGCTTAAGGACGCAACAATTGTTGGCAGATTTTCTTCTCGATTTATGAAAAGCCATAACTTTTTTATTTTTCCGTCGACGCGGCCGTCTAAGGGCTTGTTTTTTGCGTGGCGAATTGTAGTTTTTATCGGCGTCATTTTTGGGTACATTAACTATATTGTAAAACTTTTTCTTTTTTTTTTTTTTTAATCATAGCAGGGAGAGAAAACGCATCAATTTTGGCATAGGTTTTTTTTTTAGTTTTTTTTTTTTTTACAGAGTTAATTATGCAGCATAAATGAGACATTCCATTTTTTCTGCGGACCGGTACGGTTACGATACAAAAATTCTTATGTGGTTTTTTTTTTAGGTTTGTTCCACTTTTCTGCAATAAAAACCCTTTTTTTGGAAATTTTTTTTTTTTTTTTCTAAATCGCTGCATTCAAAGTCCTGTAACTTTTTTTATTTTTGATGTACGGAGCTCTGTGAGGGCTTATTTTTTGCGAGACAAGCTGTAGTTTTTACTGGTTCCATTTCGGGGTACATACAGGTTTTTTGATCACTTTTATTGCGTTTTTAGTGAAGCAAAATGCAAAAAATTAGCATTTTGCCTCAGTTTTTTTAGCTTTTTTTTCCCCGTGCAGTCAAAAGCATGTGCATCTTATTGTACGCGTCGTTACGGACGTGACCATACCAAGTATGTGGGGTTTTTTATTTATTTTTTTACACTTTTTTATGTTTTTTTTTTTTTCCTTTTTTTTATTTTTATTTATTTTTTTTAATCTTTCTATTTTTACACTGTGTCCCCCTGGGGGACTTTAACCACTGCCCTGATGATCGCTGTCATAAGGCATGGCAGAGCTACAGCGGGAATGGGTTAAAGGCCCATTTACACCAGCAGATCGCTCAAAGATCCTTCAAAGGACAGTTTGAGTCACAGCTTTGAGCGATCATTTTGCATAAAAATTAAGTAGCTACTTAACTAGCAACTAGGTATGCAAATGAAGCCTATACTGAACACAGCTAATAGCCTACTCAGATCATTTTTGTTCTCCATGGGGAAACAATGCTATCAGCACTCTTCCCCCCCCCCCCCCCCCATCAGCTAGCAGTGCCCGAAAAACAGACGATGGGCGCACATTTACACGCACCGATTTTGTTTTTTTGTTTTTTTTTTTTGGCTGTAACCATCGGCTGGTGTAAATGGGCCTTATCAAAAGAAGTGGATGCACATGGGGACTCGCTCCATTCATTTCTACGGGAGTGTTTTATAAAGAGGTTGCAGATTTAGGGGCATTGGTGTTTGCAGAGTCTTTCCTTTTACATGGGTACCTGGGTGTCTAGCCCGGGTGACATCACATGTAACTCACTCACGGACAGGTTGTTAGTATTAAGACACAGGCATGTGCATGCAGCTTCCTGAAAAGTCAGAGTGTGCATGCTGATTTCTCAGGCACAGCACTGGGACGGATGACCGGGTGAGTATAAACCGCTCCCCAGAACCCCGTGCCCTCACTTTTTTTTTGGCCTAAATTTTGAATATTCAAGTCTTCCAATTTAGTTCCATATAGATTATAGTTCAGCTTGTGTCCCTCTTATGCATTGAGCTGTTTTTGTATATATTCTAGTGGTAAAACTAATTGTCTTGCAGCTAGGTGACTACCAGGAGTTGGGTACAAGCAGCAATTTTTTAGCCATATTTGCACTCTAAATTAGTACAGCCTTTTTTTTTTTTTAAAGGTGTTTGGCCACTAAATGTTTCCTGTGTAACTCCAGGCTGCTCTAAGTGTACAGGTATGGGAACAACTAGGCAGAATGCTGAGGTTATTTGTTAGATAGGCCACCAATAGTTTACACCTGTACAGTCTTTTTAATCCTAAGGCCTTCCTCACGCATACGTTGCAGTAAGCGCCACAAGCTCTTTTTGGGTGCAGTGTAGCGATTTTCTTTTCTTTTTTTTTTTTTCCCCCCCAAGCAAAGTCTGTTTTATTTTTGAGCATTTAGCACTCATCAATGAAGTGCTAAAGGCCGGAATGTGCCGCAGCATCGCTACAGCCGAAAGCAAAAATAAAACTCTGCAAAGCGTGTGAGGGAGGCCTTGGGCAGGAGGCAGACAGCTCTGTTACCATTGCAGTGGTCAGTCTTGGTACTACACATGCAGTTTCCATTCACTTCAGTGGGAACTTTTGCCTGTAATACCAAGCCTGGTCACAACAGTGGGAACTGAGCTGTCCACTGAGAGGAGCTGATCTATTACTGGCGTATCCCAAGTATAGGCCATTCCTAGTTGACAACGCCTTATATGCAGATTCAGTGGATTCCAACGTATGACTCTTCAGCCGCTACAATATCCAGCATGCTGTGACTGTTTTCACAGATTCTGGTGCCCCGGGATGCCGACCATTGTTTCAGAGCATAAACCTTGTACATCATAGCAATGTCAGAATTAATATTGCCTCGTTCCATGCAGGCTTATCGCTTTGGCTAAACCGTCTGTGCCCTTTAACAGAATTATAACAATGTCTCAATGTGTTGGTGGAAATGACATCCTTGTGGGTATGACTTGCTTATCACTCCCTGCCACTGGCATTGTTTTCCTTCAGTCTGGACTCTTATCTCTCTGTGCCATTACTCCACCCTTCCTAAAAATGAACAAGTTTTCAGAATGTGGTAAGTTTGTAGCTTGTTTTCAGGGAGGTTCTCTCTTGTTACATGTTAGGCACTTGTGTGAAGGGCACGGGCCATGTTAGGAGGACTGCTCTGACCAGAACGGACCTCACAAGCCCCTTCTTGAAACCGAGCAGAAGGGGCGCCTGTGATCGCATACAAGCATTCGTTGCATCATATACTGGGGGTCAGACTAACTCCATACAGTAAGCTAGGATTGTAGGAGGACTCTGTATTAACCCTTTCCAATCCAATTTATCCTGGTTTTCCTAGGGGGCTTACACTTTTTCTGCTGTTATACAATGGCGCTATCTGCTGGCTAAAGCCAGTACTGCATGAGGTGACACGTTTGATAGGCTCCGACAGCAGAGAGGCTGGCAATATACAGTAAGAGAACCCCGACGGACGTCTTCCGACATCGGAGCTGTACAGCCTTAAAGGGGTTGTCCCGCGCCGAAACGGGTTTTTTTTTTTTTCAACCCCCCCCCCCCCCGTTCGGCGCGAGACAACCCCGATGCAGGGAAGTAAAGAAAGTTTACCGGAGCGCTTACCTTAATCCCCGCGCTCCGGTGACTTCAATACTTACCGCTGAAGATGGCCGCCGGGATCCTCTGTCTTCGTGGACCGCAGCTCTTCTGTGCGGTCCACTGCCGATTCCAGCCTCCTGATTGGCTGGAATCGGCACGTGACGGGGCGGAGCTACACGGAGCCGCTCTCTGGCACGAGCGGCTCCATAGAAGACTGCTGAAGACCCGGACTGCGCAAGCGCGGCTAATTTGGCCATCGGAGGCCAAAAATTAGTCGGCACCATGGAGACGAGGACGCTAGCAACGGAGCAGGTAAGTAAAAAACTTTTTATAACTTCTGTATGGCTCATAATTAATGCACAATGTATATTACAAAGTGCATTATTATGGCCATACAGAAGTGTATAGACCCACTTGCTGCCTCGGGACAACCCCTTTAAATCATAATGTCTTAACACGTCAGACAGTGGATTGGAAAGGGTTAAGGTTTATTGAGCATATATGGGATACTTGCCTCTAACTTGTGTATTCAGGAATGTTAGATTTTATTTGCATATTTTGCAGCAATTTATATGCTGCCAAAATACCATGTTAAAGGCCCCATTTGGGAAGTAGATGATAAATTTCACTTAAATATATATTTTGGCCTGACAATCCTTTTTTTGCAGCAGGGTATATATGGTGTGTGGATATAGACACCATAGCAAAGTCCTTAGCTTTTAAAAGTCTGTCAATGGGTAATGGAGCATTATCTACGCTATACAATGGCTGGTTGGTGTAGGTGCCACCTATTGAGAGGATGCTGGTCTCCTGCTACCTTCTCTAAATTTAACCCTTTGCAATCCAATTTTGGATTCAGGGTTTCCTAGAGGGCTTTCTCTATTTTGCCATTATACAATGACGCCATCTGCTGGCTAGAGCCAGTACTGCAGTATGTGACATGCTGGAGAGGACTCTGACAACAGTGTCCAGTAATCTACAGTAAGAATACCCTGCCGGACGTCTTCTGACATCGGAGCTGTACAGCCTTCAATCAGAATGTCTTTAGACGTCAGACTTGGATTGGAAAGGGTTAAGGCAAAAAGCCGAGGGCCAGTACTGTAGTGTTGCATTCTGTTGAGTTCTGTATCAATGACCTGTATACACAAAGCCCGTATGTAATATAGTTGCACATGGGCGCGTGTATATATGCTACAATAGAATAGGCTCTCTCGTGTATGTGGCATTTAGAATATTCTCTATTTTGTGCTCGCGTACTATGCAATTCTGACATGCTAATGTGTGCGGAACTGTGTAAGACAATGTAATTGCCTGCAAGTTACTGCATATGGCACTGGCCATACAGAGCCTCGGAATATGCAAATTAAATAGTTGCGTGAGCCCGGATAAAATAATGGTTATATCCCCTATACACATCTAATAAGCTATGATTAGAGATACCTACTGGTTTGCTAATCGGTGTATCTTGCTTAATTTCCATTTTTAAAGTTGTGAACTACTGATGGACTAGCCACAGGATAGGTCATCAAGATTGTCAGGCTCTTGCCGATATAATCGGGACCCCTTTTGATCAGTTGTTCACTAGGCCAATCAGCTCATGCACTGAGCTGATTTTCTGCAGGAAGTGGACAGCTCCGTTCCCCCTGTGGTGGCCAGGCTTGGTATTACAGGCAATTCACTACAATAGGAACTTTGCCTGTAATACCAAGCCTGGCCACCACAGTGGGAATGGAGCAGTTTAGTTCTTGCAGAAATCAGCTCGGTTCACAAAGTACACTGGCCCAGAGAACAGCTGATCAGAGGGGTTCCCAAGCCGCAGGCCCCTGCTGATCGACTACTGAGGATATCTTAGGATGGACCATCAATGGGTTTGCAGCTGGCTACCCCTTTTAAGGCGAAGCCAAATTGAGTATATGCAGCTTTAAAATTGGAACTTTTGTCATCTGACTTTCTACCCCCCTTTCTTCCCAGTTTCCCTTTTCTCACAATGTGTGCTTATGTTGCATCAACATTTTAAGGGTTTTGATAAAATGTTACAATGAGAACTTGGCAGGCACTGCCTCTTTAAGCTCTATTTTCCTGATTTCCTGGGCATGTGTTTTTCTGTTCTGGGGAATGTAGATTCACATTTTATTTACAGCTGCCTGTGTTTCAATCATGGCCATGTACACGGTGAAGGCCGGACTACCTGCTGGGCTAATTAAGACCGTGTGTCGCTTGCTGCAGTAATAGGGATGAGAATGGATCTCTTCGCTGCACCTAGATAGGATCACCCTGATTATATGCTTGCGTAAGAAAAATAAGCAAACAGTGACCTAGAACACCGCCTACACAACTGTGGCAAGGGAAAAACTTTAAAGGGCAAAGAAAAACTACTGCACAATGGCTTCTTTATAGAAGACATGTTTTACTATCCTTTTATTCTAGTGTTTTTTTTTTTTTTTTTTCAATTGTGTTGGATTACCCCTTGCTTGACTGCTTTTTAAGTGAGCAACTCCTAGACCAGTGATGCCCAACTTGCAGCCCTCATGTGCCTGACGTGTGGCCCCTGCAAGCTATGGGAAGCGGGTACAGCAGCCTTCCATTTAAAGCACAGAGGAACTCCTCCCTGTTATGGGGACACTGGGTGTCTTTTGTGATCTGTGTGTGTGGATTTGACACTTTTTTTTTTGACAAGCTTTGGTAAATCTTGGGGTACTTTTACACAGCCGGCAGTTGCCCAAGTAATCGCTGAAATGAGCGATTTTTAGAGGCAACTGTCACCCTATGTAAAAAATGAAACTTGACAGTGAAAGTAAGCGAGAATCACTGACCTGTCAGATTTACTGGGGTCCAACCGCTAGGAGCCCCACTAATCGTGGCACCTGGGGTCCCTCGTGTGAATGGAGCATTCTGCATACTTGCACCCTACCGCTCCATCCATTCTATGGCTCTAGTGGAGATGGCCAAGTACTAGTGCTTGGCCATCTTTAATGGCCTCATAGATATGAATTGTGCTGTAGTACACACATGGTAGGGGATATGTTTTGGTGGGAGAATACCTTAATCCCCCCCCCCCCCCCCACAACCCCCCATACTTAGTTACAGCATTAGTACCTGCAATTTTCCCCCATAATCGTTTAAACAGTTTTCTGAAAAAAAAAATGTATTTTTTGGGGAGCAGCAATCTTTTTAGCCTGGGTCTGTAGTTTGTCGTCATTTTCTTCCCACCCTTCTCCCCCCTCCATCCTCAGGTCTCCGGTCTTGGAAGTGTTCCCTCAATGTTTGTGGCTGCTGGAACATGCTGAGAGTTGTAGTTTCCTTTGAAAGCAGCCCGTTGCAAACCACCGGTCTAGACATTTTTATGTGGAAGTGATGCAGCACATCCAAATACCAGGAATTAATGCTGACGGTCTAAGTTCTGCTGGTGATGAAATCTATGCAGTTTCCATGTATATTAAACTTGATGAAACCAGTGCCTGCAAAACTGCTTAGTCGGCACACAATCGCCCCGCACCTTCCGCTTCTCTGCTCTTCAGTTGAGGAATGGGGAAGTCTTTTTTTCTATAGAATTCTGTGCATCCTTCATATGAAATAATGAAAGTATAAAAGATCGTTTATATGGATTGTCAAAGGGCAATATGGCCTAAAATCAAAGTCCTCTTGGGTGTGATTGAGCTAATTATTTTTAGATCTGTTTTAGCTCTTTAAAGCACTTTTTCAGGACCTAAAACAGGTTAAATAGACTTAAAAATAAAACTGCCCCCCTGATGCCTGCCGTATGCAACCCAGAAGACTTTTGGGCGTCAACAGCCATAGAAGAATCGCTACTAAAGCCTGTGAATGGCTGTGTAGTCACGTGCACAACGAAAGACACGTGACCCCCTGCCGCGGGTTCCCAGTTTCATGCAGCCAACCAGTATACAGTTTGTCACAGTGGCACCTTTACAAAGCTAATGCCTAATGCTATGCTGGTGAACTAGTGGCCCCAAAAATGCTGACTGGCTCCCTTTTCCTTCAACTTAAATTATGTTCACACGAAGGATTGGGTTCCACTCCCCAGTAATTACATCCCCCCCCCCCCCCCCCCCAATTTACTGTCCTCTTATGTAGCCCTGCTTGGCTTATTGGTTTACAACCTACTGTCCCATTTCCTGGCGTCCTCCTCTTGTACCCCCCATCCGGCTTCGTCTTGGCTCTGGTATTGGCCCGACGTGCACAGGCGGGGCTAATATATTAATTTCACAATTAAACAAATCCAATTAATCACCTAGCCACAAAATAACCAACTAGGGCCATCATGGGGCAGTATGATAAATCTGCCCTGCTTACAGTCTCTAGAAATTCAGCAAGGTCTTTACAAATCCCTACAATGCTGTGAGTTCGGCCAATAGACCCATCAGTCTGGGATACTCTTCCATATTACGGGGGCTAAACATGCACCTAGAACATCCTTGGCTGAGACTGACTTAAAGGCGATCAACTCTTCTGGAGAGCAACTCCCCACCCTTTCCCCTCCGTTGCTTTTCTTCCGAGGATCGCTATTTCCTGGAAGTGATGCAGTGCGTTTTTGACACTCCTTGCATCCGCAGGTGTATCGCATGTTGGCGAGCGATATCTGTCCTAGTTTCATGGCCCGATAGCGCACTCTACTGTGTGAAATTGGCCTTAGGGCTTATTCACACGGGTGTGTCTTTCCTCAGTAGTTTGTGAGCCCAAACCGAGGGCAGACTATACAAGGAGAACGTATAATGGAAAGTTTTGCATTTCTTCCGTATTTTGGACCCGCTCCTGGTTTTGGCTCACAAAATACTGAGAAATGCACCAGTGTGAATAAGCCCTTAATTACAGATCTGCAGAGTTTCTTCTGCAGCTCCTACTTATTAATGTATATAGGCAGTGCAGATTACGTTTAATAGGTGCAGCTGGACTGACAGACTGACACACGGGATGGAATTACAGCAGAATTCTCGCGGAAAGTCCGCACACCATTCCGCCTGTGGCTCCTAATCCTGGGATTAGCCAGCAAAGTGGACGAGATTTTGCAAAAATCTTGTCCACACTCTGCCACCAATCCGCACGAAGACTGACATGCAGCGCAGAATTCGATTCTGCAGCATGTCAATTCTTTTCTCAGTTCTACCACGACCCCTCTCCTCCCTATGGGGAGAGAAAGCCGCAGTAGAATGCAGATGGCGAACCCGCGGCTAAAGCTGTGCTTGTCCTACGGAAATCTCATGGTTTTTCAGTGTGGTGATTCTGCTGAAATTCTGTCCCATGTGACCCCAGCCTTAGGACTCCCACACACTTATGTTTTTTTTTAATGCTACATTTTTGTGGGATTTGTGGGAAGCCAAATAATCTTGTAGATATGAAACCTTTTAATGGCTAACAAAAATACATGATGCCACAGCAAGCTTTCAGAGCTTCTATCGATCCTTCATCAGGCTAAAATAAAATCGCAATGCCCAAACTTGCGATGCATTTTTAACTTTAGAAAGTCCCATTCACATTAGCGTTAAAGAAAAACAAAAAAAGTGCAACTGTGCAGGGGCTCTTAGACCAATCTTGTCTATTGTATTACACTCGCACTACATTGAGACTCTTTTTAATTCATTGCTACTCTATTACATATGAATAAGTTACTTTTTAAGGGGACCCAATAGAGGGTTTCAGCTTATGGCAATGGCTATGGTGTGATTGGACACAATTTAACCCTAGTGGGCCCTCGAGCCCCCACCAGTGATTATCACTGTCAATACCCTGTGGGGATTAGGTAGTATGAAGATGGCAGCAGCATTCTTGCATAGCTGAAATCTGGGAACTGGAACCAGCAGGTCAGAAGTGCATCAGCACAGAAGTTCAACAGCAGGTAGTATAACTCACTCCCTGGGGCAAATTTTTTTTTTGTGTCTCGAAATCAGAGGGTTTTTCTCTTATGACCACAACTGTTTCACTGTTCTGATCATAAATTAGCTGATGTTGATTGCAGGAGAAAAGAGATGAGAGCTGAAAACTAAAGGTCCAATTACATGGCACACTAATTGTGCGCTCTAAACGCATGCAGTGAAAGAACTTGCAGTAGCAGACCAACTGTGATTTGATTTTTTTTTTTTTTTTTAAAGTCCGCTTGAATCGGCCTTTCTGAACAGGCAGTCCTTCATCTATGAACTGCCTGTTCACTGTGAATGGAAGTGGGTTGCCCGTAACTATCCCCGGCCTGGTCCGCCTTCACTCATTGAGCAATGATCACTACTGTGTGAAGTGGGACGACTCATGTAAAATGGGGCTTTAGCAATCAGTCCAGCTTCAGACAGATCTATTAACTCCTGGTCTGCAGTGTCTATATACAGAGTAACTGTGCAAAACTTTTAATTGAACCTTATCGCAAAAATAAATGTATTCTGGGGCTGACAATTAAGGCTGCCTGTCCACAGGCAATAATATGTGGGCGATAAATTGCCTGCGGATCACGCTCTGCAAAGCTTTCCATAGGGTTGCTATGGAAAGCGAAGTGTCGGCATCCATGAGTGGAGAATCCTAGGCTCACCAGAGAATCGCTATCTATCAGGTAGGCTCACCTCTGAGACCTTTCAGCGCCCCCCTCCTCCCCTGCAGCAGAATATCGCTAGTGATATTCCACCTCAGCTGTGGACAGGGGGCCTAAGTGCAAAAGAAAAAAGCCTTCAGAGGTGTCAGAATCTTAAAGGCCAATTTTAGCAAAATCACACTCTCCATTCATTGAATCTCTTAACCCTCTGCAATCCAATTTTGGATTCAGGGTTACCTAGGGGGCTTTCTCTTTCTTCCATTATACAATGGCGCCATCTGCTGGCTAGAGCCAGTACTGCAGTATGACATGCCGGAGAGGCCCCCGACAACAGAGGGGCCAGTAATCTACAGTAAGAATACCGTGCCGGACGTCTTCCAATGTCGCAGCTGTACAGCCTTCAATCAGAATGTCTTTAGATGTCAGACACTGGATTGGAAAGGGTTAATTTGCATAAATAACTGAGAATTTCAGTTTGAAACAAGCAATTTGCTCACAAAGGTCGATCTTCATGTCTGGGGGTTTTTACTATCCGTTACTTCTATTCCATTATGGAACATTTTTGATCATTAATTCCTAGACAGGAGCATAATTAACTGGTAAATAAGTTTCATTGTGCAACTTGGCCACTGGTGACCTTCGTTTCTTTATTTTCATGGTACATAATATTGGAAATGTTGCACAATGGTTTACATTTCCGTACTTTGGAGCCTGAATTATATGTATCAAATGCACAATTCTGCACTAACGTGGTGTACACATTGGGCAACTCAGTGCATTCCTGTGGTAGTGTTCAGCATGTGCTAGATGTTTGGAAGATCTGAAATCAATAACGTCTGTAGTGTTCTCTACCGGGTGTCTGGCAGCCCCTTATCTCCCTGTCCCTACAGAAATTATAATGTGCTGAAGCAGCATATTTGTATAGTTTCCTCTGCGGAGATCCCTTAAAGGGCATGTTCATAGGTGTCATGAATGCACACCAAATCTGCCATAACACAAGCCTAAGAGGATCTGCAGAAGGCGGCCAGCACGCTGGTTGCTGCTGCGGATCGATCAGTGGGTCCTGACATAGATAAGCTGGACTGGGGCCGATCCATGACCAAATCCTGCGCAGAATCTGAGTTAACATGCGCTCGTTATTCCCATGGATGGCGTGCCTTTTGGGTTTGTTTACCCTTTTTCTTGAAACAATGTTTTGTTTCTTTTGAGCAAGACAGAACCTGAAAAACAAACATTTAACGTAATTTTTATTGCTCTAATTAGCCTATTAATGGCGAGTTTTTCCCGTTACTCTGAAAATGACAAGGATATTACTGAAAGGAAACAGAAGTTTAGGTTGGTAGGCGACTTTTAAACAAAGGAAGACTTCTCCCTTATTTCTCTCATTTTTTCCAGAAGCTGTAAATGTCACTTGTTTTTCATGGGGGTTTGGTCGCTCGGTGCCATGTGTTCCTGCAGCGCTAGATAAGCATACATTTCCTCTTTAATAAGCCACCAAGAGATGATAAACGTATTGATGTCAGACTTGAAAGTGAACCTACAACAAGTACAGCGGGTTCTGCAGGGACAATCGCTCCTCAAATTTGGTAACTTTACAAAAAAAAACCGAATTTAGTACTTTGCCTTTAGTACTTCCAGTTTTTGTCTGTCTGCACATTGTGCACTCTTTAATCAGTATGTGTTAGCGGCTGTACTAAAAACTGGAGAAATAGAGGGTCGTTCTGTTCAAAGCGGACCTTAGGAGGAATGGATTGGCCGTGTATACGGGACCTTGTATGCCAGCTCTGATTCGTGTTGGTGCCTTAGAATATACACACTAGATTAAACTCTAAGGCTGAGTCCACACAGGGCGGATTCCCGACGGAAATCTCGCGGTTTGGCCGCAGCGAAAAACCGTGAGATTTCCGCCGGGAGAACCGCTGCCTCAAAACCTGCGGCGGTTTTGACGCGGCCTGGCCGCTCACTCTTCCACTGCGGCCGGCGCTTCCATAGAGGAGAGCGCGGCCGCAGCAGAAAAAAGAAAAAAAAATGAACCTGCTGCGGTCGGCAAGTCTGTGCCGCAGCGGCGGCTTCTGCCGACTTAGCCGCAGTGGATTTGCCGTCCTGTGTGGATGAGATTTCTGAGAAATCTTGTCCACATGGCTGGCTAATCCTGGGATTAGCGGCCGCATGTGGATTTGCCGCGGCGAAATTCCGCAAGGAACGTCTGCGGCAAATACGCCCCATGTGAACGCAGCCTAATAGTGTCTATGCGGTAAACTGTTCTGTTACCATATCTATGTAGCAAGCTCAGTTCTGCTACAATACCAATACTTATGTTGGTGCCATAGCTATGCCAAACTTGGTACTGTATCTATACTATAGCTCTATTCTAGTTTTTCTAATTTTTTTTTAATTTTTTTTTTTTTTTAACGATACTTTATTTAAAAATGTAGAAAAATAACCACAAACCCACTTTTCTCTGGATGCTTTTTGGCGCTATCGGGCACCCTCAGATGTAGCAGGTCAAGGGCACTTGATGGAGTACTGACCTTGTGGTTATTCTACATTTTTAATGTAAAGTATTACAACTTTTATTACAAAAACTTTTTATTATACACTATATACCAGTCAACTATAATATTCACTTCCTGTCATTGATTGTAAACTGGAATAACCTTGCTTATCCCTTGTACAATGGCACCTATTAGGGTGGGTAGTGGGGAATACAGTAGGTAGCAAGTGAATGATTAGTTCTTGAAACTCACTGTTGGAAGTGGGGTAAAATGGTCAAATATAAGGATCTAAGTGACTTTGACTAGGGAGAAATTGTCATTGTTTGACTGACTGGGTCAGAACATCTCAGAAAAAAAAGGTCTTATGGGATGTTGCAGTGTGCAGTACCTACCTACCTGCTCTCCTGTCAACCCTTGAAAGTGCCAACAATGGGCGCATGAGTATCAGAACTGCTCCATGTGGCAATGAAATAAGGTGCCCTGGTCCATATCACACTTGGACAGCTGGGTGCCTGGGAATCACCTACTTGAGGAAGAGATGGCCCTATGGGAGGACAGACCATCACCCTGCCTCCACTGGCTTAAGGCATATTGGCTATGCATTTCCCAAAACTTGTTCAAAAGGGTTTTTTCCAGGCAAAAACTACTGATGACCTAGCCACATTATGTCCTCAGTAGTTAATTGCCAGGGACATGCTGCGCAGGATACCTAGTGATCACCCAGATCACTGTCGGTTCAGCGCGTGGCATAGGAGACAGGAAAGGAATCTAGATTGCATTTGTGTCTCTGGACGTGTAACTGTAATAGTCCGTTTAGCTTGCATTGACTTCAATGGGAGTGAAGCGGGATAGACCACTTCCTCTCCTGTCTCTTATGATGCACTTCCAACCCCCTGTCTGGGCCAGGCGATCAGGTGATCGATGGGGTTCCCATGTGGCAGATCCCTGGTGATAAACTGTTGACCTATCCTACCAGAGTCATCAATAGTTATTGCCAAGAAAACCCCTTTAAATTAGAACAAGTTTTTTTGTTTTTTTTTAGGAATAAAAAGCCTCTGCTGTTTTACATATTTACATAGTTGGTATAATGCCTTAAGTGTGAGAATTCTTTTAGTTTGCATTTCCATGGTGACCCGTACAAAGATGGTAGATAAGCTGTTGGCTTGCAGTAGAAATCTATTTCTGCTGTGGATGTAGCAGTTCTTGCTATTTAAAACTCTATCATTTGGGAATCTTCCCATCTGCTGGGTATTTTTCATGCTTGAGTATTTACAGAACATTCGCTCTGCTCATAAAGGCCTCTACATTTCCAGGTGAACACTGCTATCTTGTGGCTGCCGTGCGGAAACCTCCTTGTATATTCTCTTCGGCTGTGGGAACCTTGAGGAGATGGGATTTTCACATTATTCTGTTTGTGTATACTTTAACTATAGTTAAATAAGTTATTTGGCAATTTTTTTAACTTTTAAATTTTTTTATTTATTTTTTACATTCCTTTTTAGTATAAAATCAGTTTTTAGGAGAATCTTTAGAGTTGCATGATCAGCAGTTTTAATATACAGCCCGCCAAACTGATCTACAGCAGCTTCCCCGTAGGGTCACACCTGCTAATAATGGATATTAGATTTGTGGACATTCTATGGCCTTTTTAGAAAGATTTTGTGCACAAATGTTGAATCACTTACAGCATAAAAACTGAACTGCTTCAGCAGACCTCGCGACAAGGAACCGTTTACTAGAAGGCTAAGGCTGTACACGTACCTCATGGCTTGATCGATTACTATTGGCATGCAGTTTGTAATGTAAACCGTTATTGCAGATTACAAAAAAGAGCCAATTTTGCATTTTGACGATCATATTTGTGTTGAGCAGATAAAATTAGTTACTACTAGAGATGAGCAAGCGTACTCAGGAAAAGCACTACTCGCTCGAGTAATTTGCTTTATCCGAGTATCTCCCTGCTCGTCCCTGAAGATTCGGGTGCCGCTGTGGCTGACAGGTGAGTCGCAGGGGAGAGCGGGCGGGAGAGAGGGAGAGAAAGATCTCCCCTCCGTTCCTCCCCGCTCTCCCCTGCAGCTCCCCGCTCCGTGCCGGCACCCGAATCTTCAGGGACGAGCACAGCGATACTCGGATAAAGCAAATTACTCGAGCGAGTAGTGCTTATCCGAGTACGCTCGCTCATCTCTAGTTACTACTTATCAATTTTTATTTCAGTAACGTGACATTTAGTAAAAATTTGTTGACCGGTGTTAGTGATTAGCTGTCACTATTCCAATGCCAACATGTCCTGCAGGATCCTATTAACTTTAAAGGGGTTTTCCAGTGCACCATAATTTACGCCAGTTTGTCCTGTCAGTCGGGGGTGTAACTGTAGGGGATGTGGTGGCACCCGGGCCCAGGAGCCTTAGGGGGCCCATAAGGCCTCTCCTCCATATACGGAGCCCAGTACTATGAATAAAGCATTATAGTTGGGGGCCCCATTACGGATTTTGCATTGGAGCCCAGGAGCTTCATGTTACGCCTCTGCTGACAGACATGGTATAGGACGAAAGTTCACAATATCTTGTGCAAGAAGTGTGCTGACACTTGCACCCGTTTAATACCAGGAAGCCATCACAACTGCTTTGCTAAACCTGCACAGGCAAGTTGTGTGTATTTTATTGAAAAAAAAACTTTACAATTGGCTTTAATCATAGCTTATTTGGTTGCTGGACAACATCCATTCAATAGCCGTCACTGTAGTAAAGTAACAAACTGATCAGTGCTTACCTCTGCGCCAGGATCCTGCACTGCAGTCCCGCTGTGGTCCCGATGTCTTTTGTGATAGCTGACATTGTCAAGTCAGATGATTGCAGCTCGTCTTCCTAGCATCTCACGTTCTGAGACCCAAACTGTAATACTGAAGCCTCCGATTGACTCCAGCAGTCGCACGACTTCTGGTGAAGTCCGTTGTCTCAACAGACACTGGGACCACAGTGGGGCTGCAGCCCTGAATCCCAGTGGCAGGGAAGGAGGGTAAGTACTGATCAATAGCACTCGCCGTCCTAAAACAAACTGAAGTGATGTTGTCCAGTAACCAGAGAACCCTTTGAGCGTTTTTTTTTTTTTGGTGGGGGTGTAGGGGAAGTGCCTCTGTCTGCATGTGTTACACTGCAGTAAAGCTGCCCAGTCCCATTCTCTGCTCATTTTGTCAGCTGTCTGCAGCCCTTATTTCTGCTCTGTTAAAAGCAAATCTAAGGCTGTTCCTAAACCTAAATGGCTGTTCGGAGCGTGCATGTGTAAGGGGGTGTTGCGTGCATTCATCCAAAGTGTGCCTATGACAGACTCTCCTCTATTCTGAATTTGGAGCAAACTGACTTGTTGCCCAGGAACGAGAGGAACAGATATTGAAATCCAACTTGCCCAATCCTGATCTCATCCGACATTTGCCATTGGAAGGCCACCATGTCAGTTCAGCCAATTGAAATACAATGTGTATGGCCAGTCTATATAAAAAATAATAAACGTATTTAGGACAAAATGAATAAACCTGCAAAAGCAATGATGTCTTTGAGCGTTCAGGAGCGAGATCAGGGTGGCGGACTGATGGGATAGAGCAGCTTGTATGATAAAATACAATGTACTAATGTATCCAAAAGGGTCATAACTTTTTAGAATGGAGTTCTGATATTTTTGATGGCTATACTATGCCACTTTCCATCAAGGACACTTGAACGGAAACAAAGTAAAGCTACTTGGACCAGAGCCCCATTGTATTGGAGCGTGATATTGGCTAGTCGTAGTACTGTAGATTATCATGTTTCTTTACCGTAGTCTGATATATATCTATTTATTATAGCTGGGTGAACCTGCCTTATCGCAGTGAACAGCACTCTATTTTCCATTTGTGTGCTGTGTAATCTTCTCACAACTGGCTTAGCAGCTACTTGAACAGCTACAATGTGGTGTTATGCTTTTTATATTACTATACTCCAAAATGTTTACACTGCTTTTAAGAGATCCCATTTTTGCTGTTCACTTCGCTTTGATTTCAAGTGGATACAGCCATTCAGATCTAGATGCACTATGGAAATCCTAAACCGCACACAGCGTAGACTGGAAGCTCTTAATACCCACAATAGATGTTTACCGCCCAGCGCCACTACCACTGCCAAACTATTGTAAGACCTCTGCAGCACAGGAAACTGGCGCATGATTCATATGAGCGGTAACTGCTTTTTACAATGGGATCTCTTTGTTTTAAAACATGTCACAAGGCACTTCCTCTGCTTTGGAAAGTATTGTGCCTTGCCCTTTTTTTTTTTTGCTTCAATTCCGTCCATAAGTTTAGATATTTGTCATTAGTTGCTCAAAGTTTTGAAGTTTTATCACAAGGAAGACTTTCTCTTTGTCCAGCCTTGACGCTTTTATCTCTGACAGACACATTTTCAAGCATCTTGATAGTCTTGTTCTCCAGAGCGCGTTCCCGTTTTAGTACATGAGCGTCGGTTCTAACGGTTCTGTTCTGTGCAGTTGCAGAGCGCGGAGGAGGAGCCTCATCAACTTCCACCCATATCTCTCTTGGCGTTGGAAAAAATAGGCAAAGGTAAGGCATTCTGGTTTCTAATAACTTTATATATAATATATCCTTATGTTTGTGCCTTCTCTACGTAATTCTAGAGCAGACTTTGTCTGTAAAGCAGAACTATGAACTGCTGCTGTCAGCCGTTACATGCCCATAAACCGCCAGACTGTCTGTGCCCGGGTCACAGAGCATGCCCACAACGTTAACTCCTAGAAATGAGTCTGATGCTTTACAACCCGCAACCTAGACATAAGTAATCTAAGTCTTTGAAGCTCATGTAAAATATACAGTCAAGTAAAAACATTGGGCCTCGTTGATCAAAATTGCTACAGGCAGTAAAGACTTTATATATTTTTATTTTTACATTTTTTTTAAAGACCATTTATGATAAATGAGGTGTCTAAATTTGAATAGTCATGGACAAAAACAAAAATGTTCTCGTTAACTTTGGTTGTTTCCTAGTAAGTACAGTCAGGTGACTGCTAAAACCGTTCTTCAAACACAACTACTTCTGATGATTCAGGACTGACCTAATCTTATCTTTCAGATAATCTGCTGAGGACTGCTAGCCAGCATTCTGATAGTAGTGGGTTTGCTGAAGATACATCTGGTGACTGTCTGACAAATCCCCTTCCGGTAAGAGTTCATCATGTGTTTTTTTTTGTTTTTTTTTTAAGGGAATGTGTCATATGAAAATGACCGATAATCTAAAGCACATTTTTCCCTTTCAATTTTTTATTTTTGAAGAATTTTCGATAAGTTTTTTTTTGTTTTCTAGAATTTATAGACTTTTTCACTCCATAAGGGTGCCTACCCACTAGCGATATATATATATATATATATATATATATATATATATATATATATATATATATATATATATATATATATATATATATATATAATTTTTTTTTTTTTTTCTTGCGATGCGAGAGCGATAATTATGAAACCAATGACTTCAATGGTTTCCTATTCATTTGCAGTCTTTTCTGTGTTTTTTAAATTATTCTTGCGTCTTGCAGCGTAGAGTAAAGAAATCTGATATCGCTCAGTATTTTCAGTGGGACAGCATTAGGGTCGGCCCCATTGAAAACATAGGGAGTACATCGAAGACTTCTGCCACAGCTGTGACAGCTATGGCAGAGAATTCCTTCGTCCCCACAGGGATGAAGGAATCCTCTGCCACAGTTGTCGCAGTAGTCAGTAATTCTATCCCATTGATTTCAATGGGGCTGACACTGCTGCTGCCCCATTGAAAGCAAGGCAACCCCTGCAGTAATGATTTTCAGGGAAGGGCTTGAAATATAAGCCCTTCTCCTGAAAATCAGCCCTAGCTGTAAAAAAAAAATTGTCTAGAAGAGCCTTCTGGCACTTCTCACAGCAGTCTTATGTACTGGGATTGAAAAAATCCCTGCCCCAGAAAACGCTGGTCTCGTTGGCTGAGTGCTCAGCCATTGAATGACAGCTGAACACTGCCTGTGATTTGGCTGAGTGCTCAGCCTATGAGAACAGCGCTTTCTGGGGGATAAGTTTTCAAGCCCCGGCCTCCAGAACACAGATGATTGCCGTGCTGGAGAAGAGCTGTACGACTCTTCTAGGTGAGTATCATTTTATTTTATTTTTTTTAAATCGGCAATGGGATAGCATCACTGACTTCTGCCACAGCCGTGGCAGAAGTCCGCGATGTACGCCCTGTGTTTTCAATGGGGCTGGCACTACTGACGCTGACTCCATTGAAAACAATGAGCGATATCAAAGCGTTTTCTCTGAACTGTGAGGCACTCTCTTGCATCACTAGGGGAAAAAAAATTCGTTAGTGGGTAGGCACCGTTAATAGTGCATCTTTCACACTGACCACAGAGCCTAGTGATAGCCTGATACTTCCTGATCTCCAGTGAAAACTTTGCAGTAGACTTCTTGTTAAGAACTCTTTTGCATGGAATGACCTGATGGGTGAAGATGCCTGATGGGCCATGCCAGCTACAATCCATTAATGTGCTTTTACACAGGAATGAACATCGCTCAGTGAATGGAGGTGGAGTGGGCTGAGGATTGTGCTGGCCATCCCACTTCCATTCACAATAAATAGCTATTCTTAAGCGAACTGGTTTTTAAACCAGCCGATCCGTTATTCAGTTTTCTGCATGCGGAAACTTAATGATTCTCATTCAGCATTCAATCGGTGTATGCATTTACACTGAACGCTTTATCTGCCTGTGTAGAAGGGTCCTACCATCACATGCAGTACTACACAGCTATATGTGGATAACAGGACTCCGCAGTGACTATCTGCTCTCCTTCTGTGCAAAATTACCTCTACACAGAGCTTGTCTGCATCACAGAAGGGGAAATAAAAAAAATTAAAAAATCACAGAAAACGGCCGTTACTTACTGAGTGAGGAGTGCATATAGATGCATCCTCTCACCATGCAGGTAGCTTACTACCAAATGGAGGAGCCAATAACACCTGTGAGGGCACCGATAAAACAACCACTCACACTGCCTCATGATAATGAGGGGGGTGGATGCTTGGCATACACCAGCACATGGTGGATACAGGGTGCCAGACCATTCTGATATATGTAGTTCACCATGCAGACCAGCAACCTATTAATGACGCCATGATAATTCGGCGGGTTGCCCTGCATTTCCGTCAGTGAACCACATTGGTACTGCCACCCTGGGCTCCCCCTGGAGTCTTAATGCCACACTGCATGTGAATGATAGATAGTTAATGCAAGGCATTGGTTGGATTTTGGCCAAGATACATGAGCCCACTAACCACTTCACGGTTCCTTGCGTTGTAGTGGGTCCCTACAGTAATATAAATGCATCACAGAAGGGGAAATAAAAAACCAAAAACAATCACAGAAAATGGCCGTTACTTACTGAGTGAGGAGTGCATATAGATGCATCCTCCTCTCACCATGCAGGTAGCTGACTACCAAATGGAGGAGCCAATAACACCTGTGCAGGACACCGATAAAACACCCACACACACTGCCTCCTGATAATGAGGGGGGTGGCTGCTTGGTGTATACTCCCACACATAGTGGATACAGGGTGCCAGACCATTCTGATACATGTAGTTCACCATGCAGACCAGCAACCTATTAATGACGCAGAGCATGTCTAGAGCAATCTTCCCTACAAGTCAGTGGGGACTTGCCAATTTAGGGCGCCTGCACGCGAGCGGAAATTCCGCCGCTGGAAGCCTGCATAGGATTGCGTTAACAAACGCAATCCTATGCAGACGGCCGCAGTTTGGCCGCGCAAAATCTTGCGTGGCAAACAAACCGCGGCATGCTCTATTTCTGTGCGGGGCTCGCAGAGCCCCGCACAGAAACATCACTCACACGCCGCTGGCTCCGGTCTGCGCATGCGCCGGCTGCCCGGCAAGCCGGCAAATCAAACAGCCGGGGGCGCGGGTAAGTACGCGCCGCTCTCTGCAGGCGCTCGGGTCGGGTCCCGCGGTGAGAATCCTCGCCACCGGATCCGGCCTGCCCGTCTGCAGGCAGCCTTAGGTAGCAGTTGACTTTTAGAATATGGTTACAGTATGACACAAATCTTGTCGATGTTTAGAATGTAAATATAATAAAATATGGTATTGGGGCAGTACCTAATTGCTTTTCTCTTTGGGTGAAGGTTGATTTTCTTCATCAGAGACTCGCCAGCCTTTCTATGTAGGTGTTTGTTGCTTTTCTTGGCTCATTTCCTGTGGCCTTTTAGAATGAAGACTGTAGGAGAATTGACCTAGTTTTTGTCATATGTGCAGAAAATTACTTTTAAAAATTACATTTTTTACATATTTGTGACACACTTTCCCAATTTCCTTCCTTAAAGCTCCACCCCACCCAAAAAAATTCCTCGCCTTCAGTTAGATGGCCTCACTGTTCTCTTGTAAGTTTTAAATCATCATCAGAAAGAGAGAAGCTACAAAAATACTAGTTCAAATCTTAAATGACTAAGATCTGTGTACAAAAGTAATTACAAAAATATATATATTTTTTGCTTTTGAAATGGGTTTGCATGTTCTTTAAAACGATGATGCTTTTATTGTAGGGCTAGTCAGCTTTGTCTTATTGTGAATGCTGTAAACCTTTGCAGTTCAGACTTTAATCTTCCAATCTCCTATTTATGTGTTTCATTGTCAGGTCCAAGAATCCTTGCAGGCAATGGGAAGTAGTGCAGACAGCTATGATAGTGAAACCACTGTAACCTCCACAGCAGAAGACTTAAGGACTCCACGAGCATTTGATCAAAGGGAATCCATTGACCTTGATGAGGATTTCCTGACTCCCATTGGCTTGGAAAGAAGTGCCTTCTTTGGCGAAAAAGATGACGGTACGCCTATAAAGGTTGACCTTCAAAGTAATCAACATGAGGAGCTAAAGTCTAGTGAAGACCTTAACTTTGCAGTAGATGATACTCAAGGCCTAAGTGAAGAAGACTTGGATTTGCAACACGAATGTACGGGTGATAGCGAGTTGGAAACCAACAGTGAATATGAATCCATTGCTTACACCACTCATCACATATCTGAGGCATTGGACAGTTTTCCTGAGTATGATAGGTTTCCTGGTTTGGGTAGTCCAGATTCTCGTTCCCTGGATCGTGTTAATGTGGCATTACAGCGGGCACAAAAGAAAATATTTGGTTCAGAGACGACAGAATCCAGAACGGGCCGTAGCATGATCACGTCAAAAGACCTGATGAAACGGAGGCACAAGTTTTCAAACTCTGGGTACCCACTGAGAAGGACTCAATCCTTGCCCACTCCATTACTAAGTCCTGTAAGAGTAGTTTCCAAAGTAAATATTGTCTTAAATTCCGGGAAGGCGACGGTGTGCAGCCCTCCATCCTTTTCGTACAAATATACACCAGAGGAGGATGAATTATCTGAACAAGCAGAGGAACTTAACACTACAAGTAAATCTACACTTTTCAGGCATCCTGTTTCTGACACAAGAGATGTCCATAGAAGCGGCTTGGGACGAGTCACAGAAGATCCGATTCGCAGACCACAATCGTGTAATGCCCATATCTCATCCCACAGGTCACAGTCTTCCTGCTCCCTTCATTCTTTACAGTCCGATTGGCATGAAAGGCCGCTGTGTGAACATGCAAGAGCCTGGAGCACGCACAGCGTCCCAAACTTTTCTGGCGCATCATGTAGCTCTCTGGTATCACCGTTTTCTTGTCCACTTACTCAGAGGTTTGGCTATGGACCTCTTCACCGATCGTGTTCTGGGTGCTCTTTACCTATAAACTCTCCGCCATCCACTACTGAAATGCAACTTCGCAGAGTACTACATGATATAAGAAGCTCACTTCAAAATCTTTCACAGGTAAGGTAGGACATTGACCCAGGCGGGTGGGAAGAAGTCGAACAGTGAGACTGACTTCAGACTTTTGGCCTTTTGTTCAGTCTTCTCTATTTGGGTCGCGTAAGGATAGTTTCAAACGTTTCCTGTATTGAGGAAAACTAAACTGGAAGTTTCTATTTTCGTCTCCCCATTGGAGAATATTTTTATGAATGTGTTATTTCTGACTTCCTTTAAATAAACACTTTCAGAATGATAGTGAGGACCACACAAGGGACTATAAGACACAGAAGAAATAGCTTTGTATGTAATGATTCTCATCTGAAGTTTATTGCAACCCCTCAAATTGAATATATTAGATACAGTAATCTAAAACCTTCTATATAGAGGCCTCTGACGTACTAGG
Source organism: Eleutherodactylus coqui (assembly GCF_035609145.1). Classification (NCBI taxonomy): domain Eukaryota; kingdom Metazoa; phylum Chordata; class Amphibia; order Anura; family Eleutherodactylidae; genus Eleutherodactylus; species Eleutherodactylus coqui. The sequence goes on along the minus strand of NC_089844.1, from coordinate 64,833,072 downwards.
AATGCTAATGGAATATTTTGGCAATTCTAATATGTAACCTTTCTGAAGTAATGTACAGTAGTGAGCAAAAGTTTGAGGCAGTTGTGGGAAAAATGCTGCAAAGGAAGAACAATTTCAAAAACAGTGTAAATAGTGTTTTGTTGTGTTTTTTTTTTTTTTTTTTTTTTGTCAACAAAATCCAACGAGAATAAAAGAGAACATCAAATCCATATTTGGTGTGACTACCCTTTGCCTTCAAAACTGCATTAATTCTTCTAGGTACACTTGCACAGGGTTTTTGAAGGAACTCGTAAGAGGTTGTTCCAAACATCTTGGCGAACTAATCTGATGATCTGTGGATGTAATGTGCTCAATTCCTTCTGTTGGCCCATTTAGACACAACGAGAATGGCTTTTAAGTGATTCTCGTTGCATCTAAATGCTCTAACGTCGTGCACTTTTCATGCAAGAGTCGTTTTATCACCAAGTTTTTTTGAATTGCGTGATCAGCTGTCATCAGCGCTGCTGGCTGTTATCACAGCTGGCTGGGCTGCGCTGATAAAACTCTCTGTGCCTGTGTCCTGCTATGAATTCAAGGCAGTGCAGGGGCTGTAAGCCTGCAGAAAAGCCCATTCTTATGCAAAACAGCTGTATTCTATTAGTGGCTGCAGCTGTGTGCCGCTGCATAACTGTATAGTAGCTACTATAAGGTATGCAAAGATGATTGCTCAAAACTGTCACTCAAACTGTCTGAACAACTTTTGAGCAAACCTCTGACAGTGTAAATGGCGTCTTACTCTTCATATAATCCAAGATTGACTCTGAGATCAAACCTCTATGGGGGCCGTGTCACTTCCAGGGCTCCTTGTTCTTTACTCTGAAGATGGTTCTTAATGACATGGACTATATATTTGGGGTTGTTGTCCTGCTGCAGAATAATTTTGGAGCCCATCAGATGCCTCTCTGATATTTCATGATGGATAAGCCCCGCTCAGTATTGACAGCATTCTGACTTTGCAGCACATTTCTAAACATGCCCTACAGTAGTGTATACAATAGTAATCTATCTGGGCTCTGTAAGTAAATCTGCTTCACTTTTGTAAATTAAATACCTAGTAGATGACTACATTTTAACATCCCCGTATATATTTTTTCTTTAGCATCCTGTGCTGCGTGGGCATGACTTGACTGCTGGTGCTTATAGCCAGAAATCATCGATTCTGTCTCTTTACGAAGTGAGTTCTTTCTTTCTCGTACTTCATAGAACTAATCAGAATGTAGGAGTTGTACAATTAAACACTTTTTATATTTGTTCTTCAGAACACATTCCAGGAGCTGCAGATCATGAGGCGAAGCTTAAATTTATTCCGTAGCCAAATGATGGACTTGGAACTAAACATGTTACGACAGCAAACTATGGTTTATCAGCATCTAACTGAAGAGGAGAGGTGAGTAGGTCACCGAATATAGCAAGCCCTCCTAAAATGGATAAGGGGTAGAGCCAAAAATAGGTGGAGTGGTGCACCCCTGAAGTAGAAGTGGGGCCTAAGATTTAGTATAGAGGCCATGAGGGATTGAAGACGAAACATGTTGTGGTGGTGTGTGCCTAGCAGATGGACACCTCATTAGCTTGGGCATGAATGGCACAAGTATAAGGGTTAAGGAATGCTTGTAACTTGCAGCACTTCGGACTGAAGATTACTAAGAAGGTGGCGGAGAGATAAATATAGTTTAACATCTCCTTTATTAATTTTATAAAGAAACCAGCATTAAAGTGCGTTTTGGGGCGTTTCAGTTGTGCTGGGGTCAATACTAGTAAAAGTACAAGACAGGGAAGGTATAAGAAGCTGAGCTACAAATAAGCAATTGGACAAGGCAAACTAGAATGAACTTATTTGCTTTGGAAACTACATGTCTCGTAGCGGTACAGTGTAACCATGTAGGGTTCTGTGGATGTCGTATAATGACTCAGTACATCCTGAAGCTTGTATGGAGCCATCATATGACTCTTCTACAAGGGTATGGCTGACTTATCATGCACTTTTTTTTTTTTTTATAAGGTAAACTAATGGATCCAAGAGTAAATTTGCTAATGTATTCTGTTTAGGTATGAAGCGGATCAGCTGCAAGGTCTGAGGAACTCTGTACGAGTAGAGCTGCAGGAGTTGGAGCTACAGCTGGATGAACGGCTTCTGACACTGGGAGAACAGCTTCGAAGTTTTCATGTTTCCTCTCCTTTCCAACGTCAAGCAGCAATGGTGCATCTTTTAATACTTTGTATTTATAATGTTCTCCTAGAAAATATTTAAACAATTGATATTAAATGATGCTTTCTGTATAGGGAATGTATGGTGCAAGAGGAAGTACAGACAGCCTGGTATTCTCTCCTCCGTTGAACGTCATGGAGCCAGTAAGACTTTCTTTTTCTCCACTCCTATTTTCTAACTTACTTTAAGGAGTTTCCAGCTCTTAGACATTTTAAAATTATTTTTATCTGCAGGATAGATCAGTAGTTGATAGGCAGGGGTTTACATTTCCAAGACCCCCTGCCCATCAGCTGTTTGCCAGGCCACTCAGTGTGTATTGAGCTTGAGGCAGATAAATGTACACGTTGCATCGACCCGAGCTGGTGTTGCAGACACTCTTTTCAGAGGTCTGGTGAGCAGCTGATCTGCAAGGGTCCCAAGCGGCCCACTCCCACTGGTCAGTTTATTCACCTATCCTGAGAGCTTCTCGCAGTGGATTCCAGATGTAAGCCAGGCCATGACCCTGCGCGCTGCTGCATAATTGTAATGCATTTCACTGCCACAGGCGGTCATTCGCACTAACTTTTTTTTTTTTATTTATTTTTTTTATTTTGCCACGCTGTCGCTTAGCGATGATGCAGGTACTTGCAACCCTTACGCTATGTAATTGCATAATGGCTGTGTTTTATATCTGTGAGCCTAGAGCACAATGGATAGGAAATATCCACGGCGAAATAAAACCTGCTGCGTTCTAGTTTCCATGAGCGGATTACACAATTCCGACCTGCTAATGTGAGCGGGATTGTGTAATCCAATGCATTTGATTGAGCAGCATATTACCGCAGATCTAACTATATCGCAGAATCCGCAATTCAAATCTGGTCATGTAAGACCAGCCTTACAAATATATGTAAATTAAGCGCTTATTCTGCATTTTATGTAACTGCTTGATCACTGGGTCAACCAACTTGTACACTTGGTGGTATATTTTAGTTACCCAAATGTTGACCCAGTTTTGACCTGACCTCCTTGCCCATGCTATACAGTAATACTTGTATATATTTGCATGTAAAAAAAGCTTAATCGATGGTGCCTTGTTTCTCCTGTATAGGTGAATGAGCTGATTCGAGAGCAGAGCCACCTGAAATCAGAGCTAGGCTTAGAAGAGCCAAGACTGGAACACGGAGTTGATCGTTGTGAATCTGTGTTATCCCAAGCACCTTCGGAGTCCTCCTCTGTCGGCTCCAGTGCATTTAATAAACATAGGAGAGGTCCACTAAAGTCGTCTGACTCTGTTGATAAACTAAAAAACCAAACTCCACCAGGAAAAGCTGTATATCGTGCTACTGTAGCCTTGACTCCAAGTCCTCCGACCAGGGCTGGACCCAGTCAGAATTTTGCAGATGACCCACCAGAAGAACAGGGAAGCTTAAAATTGGAGTCAACAGAAAACAGACACTCTGAATTTTATTCTCCAGTTCCTGAAGCAAGTTCACATTGGAGTCCTGAAGAAAATCAAGAATTGCAACAAGTAATTCGGGAGGCAAGTTACCGCTTTTCATACATACATTTCAAATTAATCCATGTCAATGCACCTAAAGAGGTCCCATCAAAATAAGTTTATCCCATATTCACAAGATAGTCTAACTAGCTGATCTCCTCCAATCATGAGCATGAGGGGTTCCAAAGCTCCCGGCGGGAATGGAACGTGATGAAGAAAATCGAAAAAACTAGGACTCTGGTGCAACCTTTTGACTATATAATAGTGAGTGGTATATGAAGAAAGGGGGAAAAAAAGATTGCTGCTTTATTTTAGAGGCAGCAAATTAAAGCATTTGTTTTTTTCATATAACATTGACTTTATTATTTAGGCAAACAAACAGGTTGCACCAGATTCCCCCCCCCAAGTTTACTCGATGTTGACACGCTAACTTGACCATTGGTTGACCAACGTACTAGGCTGACAGCACCTCTCAAAAACCCAGCGCTCCAGTGCACCACCCATAACTGGTTTCCTCTTCTGGGATGCTTTGCCCATATTCTAGTACTTTTTAATCTTCCCCAAAACACATGACTGGAGTGATTGCCGAGCATGTGCACTGCCTTTCCATTCATCCCAAAGGGATAGCAGAGGTCCAACACTTGACTTTGGCAGTCCCATTAGTGTGCTCCACTGTTGCTCATTCATATGGGAAGCTTCTTATGATTAGCAAGGTCTGACCCCCCTACCAGTAAGCTTGTTATCACCTATATTGTGGATGGAGAAGATCTACTTTTTGGGGACAACCCTTTGTAGTACTTGCCAACTTTTCTAGTGATTGATCTTGCATTTTTGATAAGCTCATCTATAGCTTAACTCACACGAGGGATAGCAGTGTTTTTATAGTCCATCGAGAATAAAGAAAACCCTCTGAACTGCACGTTTTTAATATTTCCAGTCTTGTAACAATAGTTTTTATAAAAGTTATTTACTTGGCAATATGCAAAACCAACTTGCTCGGAGATGGTGGGAGTATGATCTGCATTTTTCCTAGTGGAACAATGTGTAACACAGTTGACATTTTTGTTCTCCACTAATTTGAATCTACATACAATCCTGAATAGTACGTGACAGAAGAAATGTCTAACTTGTTAGTACTACATTGTTGCCTTGTTTCTGCTGTGGTTGAAACAGTGTCTTTATTCTTCCTCCAAATCATGTGTCCATGTTTGGGTGGCATGCATGACTGTAACGAGTGACCGGGGCGCTGCCTACTCTGTACGCATACTCGAGGTCGTAGACTAGAATCCTACTTGGAATCATTTATTAATATCCGTGCTGCCTTAGCATCATTGTGGAACCTGGAGGCCCAAAGTATCACGCAGGTTGGCTTTTCACCTGCCCAAACCTTTAACCAGACTTTTTTACTGCCACAGCAGTTGAGATGGGGCTTGCACTAAACAATCAGCAGTCATTATCTTACGTCTTACCCCCCCCTCCCCCCGGAAGCCTGATGCTGGGCAACTTACTTTGAATTTATATTATATTTTTATTTTAAGCCATGGATAGAAAGCAATGCCAAATCTTAGGCTCCACTTCTCTCAGAGCATTGGCTCTGTGAGTTGGACGAGTTGATCTCTGTAGATTTCTTTCTGGAAAATGCTACAAAAATATTTCAAGTTTGTGTAAAACAAAGATTGGGTCAAAGAAAACTCTACAGTATGTGCAAACAATACACACGAGATATTTCTGTGGCCTAGCAGTTTAGCGGTGGTGTTTGGCTTGGATAACTTTGACTAAAGTCGTAGAAGAGTTGATCCGTAAACTCAATGTCCTGGAGACACTGGTGCATCCACCAATAACTGTATACACTTCGCTAGTTGTTCCAGTCTTGTCTTTTTTTTGTTTTGTTTTGTTTTGTTTTTACTGATCAGATTAGCGCTCCCTCGTGATTGTACTCTGCAATTCTACATTTATTCACTTGTCCTCTAGTAATCATTCCCATGTACCATTTTAACTGCTACATACAGGGAGTGTTAATATTTTTGTATTGGGTTACATAATGCAGATTTAATGCCACAGAAGTGCACATTCTGTGCCTCAAATCTGCACTTAGTGCTATTCTGTGCATAGAGGTCATCAATAGGTGTTTGGTGTTTGCTTATTTATTTTTTTATGGTGTGCTTTAGAATCGGAGGACATGGCCATGACAGAATTATTACCCATTGATAGAAGTTCTAAAACTGGTTGTGTTTTTTTTTTTTAAAGATTAAAGAAGCTATTGTCGTAGACATTCGACGAGAAATAGTAAGTGGACTACTAGCAGCTGTATCTTCTCCGGTGCGGTCAATGGATGGAAAAAATGATGGGAGGATTTAAAAGGTAAGTTATAAGCCCGCTGAATCACTTTAAGAAAACAAATCAATTCTACATTAAAGACCTGTATCCATGAGATGGGTGATGATGACCTATTTACACGGGACGATTAGTGTTCAGAAGCTTTCAAATCGCTACGCACCCATGGGAATTTGACCGATAGTCCCGTGTAACTGCATACAGCGTCTGACCGAGAATTGGAATAATGTGCAGGCTGGTGTAAACAGCAGTTGTTCATGTCTGAACGACTATTTTATTGTGAATGGAGTCAGGCGGGAGGGAGGAGAACGCTCCCCGGCCTGCTCCACTGGAACAGCTCAGGAGCGAGCATCACTTGGATGAGCTGTTGGACATCATTTGCCTGACAACTCATCCTCTGTACATGGGGCCTAACGTGTGATCCCTGGGGATCCCACAACCTGTGACTGCTGAGACCACCTGGGGTCATGAATAGCAGTCCCAAAGTTCTCATAGTAAATAGAGCCCCAGTGTTCATGTGGAACCACCATTCACTTCTAGGGGACTGACTGAGAGCCAAATGCAGCACTGAATCATCTCCATAGACGATGAATGAGATGTTGAACATGCGTGTTGCTGCTGCATCCACCGGGCGAATTCAGACTGCTGTATTTATGATCTGAGGGTCCAAGCATTCAAGCTTGAAATAGGATTTCTCATTAAACAGAATAGAGGGAATAGGACTATAACCCTCAAGACTTGACTGTGTATACTAAAGGCACCTGACCACAGACAGATATTTGCTGCACTGCAGATCCACAACAAATGGCGCCCATAGCAGTCAATGGAAGCCATCCCATCCGTGGCCCTTCCACAATTGCATTGCGGAAAGGTCATGGATTCCGTATTATGGCTAGGTGATGACGTGGGAAAGGCAAGAGTCTAAAACAAAAAAAATCTACTGTGCATGTCCCAACGGTTCGCCATGTAGACAATCTGCTATACAGATGAAAAATGAAGGTAACGTAGGCCCGGACGCTTCTACTCACAGGGCCGGATTCCGCATGCAGGCGGCCTTATTTCGATGTTACGCAGTCTCCTAAAAATTATCACACCTTTTTCTTTTCTGAAATCTAGTGAGGCAGACCAGTCCACTTTGCCCTATGTTAACCTGTGGTACATGTACTCCAGGAAAAGTGCACAACACCCCTCCAGATGATGCCATGTGTGGTCTTAATAGACTGCAAATGCTGAGCACCTCGGAGGTACTATTGATGTTACTTGTTCTGAATAGGAGGCTTGAGGTCATTGGGAGACACTGCTCTACGCACCGCGTACATGTGGCAGCATCAGAGTTTTAGTACCTTTTGGCAGTAAAGAGAAGTATAATGCTCCGTCGCTCTCCTGTGCCCTCAACCAGCACTTTCAGCAACTTTGTGTAGGTGGAACTACTGACACTTTAAGTACAGCTGCCTTAAGTTATCAAGCTAGAAGTTTAATGCATGTTTGTTTTTTTTTCCTTTTATGTAGATTAGAGGTGACAAAAGTTAACGAAGCTCTTGGCAGCCTGTAAGAAATGTGGATGAAACGATTATGCCAAGCTCAAGAATCCAGGAGGACTATCTGCTGCTGAAATGATCTACTGTCTATCTTGTCTTAACGCCCCCTACCCGTCTAATATTTGATAATGTACTTTATTTTGTCTAGTTTGGGCACTTTTCTTGGCTCTCTATCAATAAGTGGACTGTGGAGGTTTCGACAAATATTTATTTTAATTGTTTTGCAGATTTTTTTTTTTTTTTAAACTTGAACATTTCCTTTTTTTTTTTTTCCTCTTGTTGACTTTAGTCTACTTGCTAGGGAGGATTTACAAATGTTGTAAGGTAATGCATTGTCGGGTGAAATAAAATGACTAATAAAGTGCATGTAGCTTTGACACTGACCTCCATGAGGTATAGACTGTGCAATAAGTGATTCACTCGTGAGCTTGTAAGAAACTTTTTTTTTTTTTTTTTTGTTCCCTTTTCCTACTGCTGTGTAGTGCCAATTTAAAACATAAGTCACCCGCACAAAGTGGAAGAAACCATTTTGGGGACTGAACCTTTAATACTGATACAATGGAGCCATTAGGATATCGCTGAGGCACAAGTTTGCAGCTGGGCATGTATGTACAGTGTTGGCAAACCTTCCCAACGAGCTGCCTTGGCTGTATTTTGTTGTGTGGTATACTTCATACTTACTTTTTTTTTAACTACTTTTTTGAGGGGTTGTAAACTAACATCTGGCTATGGTAAACTGTGTAAACGTACAGTGCTCTGCATCCATCGTGCATTACATATTTCAAACGGTGCTTCCCTCAGTTGCTGGAGGGCGCATGCAGATTCGGCCTTTCACGGCTTCTAGGTGGAGCTGCTTGGATGGACTATTTCACCAGCTCCATCATCAAGTCTTCAACCCCAAACGCAGTGCTTCCCCCTCACTGGGCACTGACGGAAGCAAACCTTTTGCAATACAAATTGTATAATGTGAGCATCTGATGCCCACGGTCTAAAGTAGCCAGACTTTACTGGACCCCTCTGAGTTTTTACACTGAAAGTTAAGCTTCATACACAGATTTGCGTAAACATTTCCTCAGTTGCCCGTAACGCGTAATCTACTCTTGTGCCATATTTTAACACTAGAACTGTTTTCTGTTCCTATACTGTAGTGTTTCCAGTGTAATTCACACATTGTAGTAAGGTATTTAACTTCTGCAAGACTTTTCAGTTCTGTTCCCTTGGGGCCAGTTTCACACAAGCATACTTTAACAGGTCTGTAATATGGACTTGTTGCAAATGATATCGCAACTATATCATTAGTATCTGATCTGTAATTGCCATATGTTTCTACTTTGCAAATACTGATCCGTATTTGCCTAGTAGAAAATATTAGCCACAAATGCCAATACAGAGCCACATACAGATCAAATGCTGATGACATACGAATGTATACATATTCATTTTCCATAGACTATATAATGCGCTTCTTTTTCCTGTAAGATGGACAAAAGTAGCGCATGCTGCTTTTTGTTTTTTGTTTTTTAAACACAGCCATTAAGAATACACCCATGTAAGTAAATGCATAAATTTAGATGAGCTCCATATTATGATCTGCAAAATACGGACCATATACAGATTAAAGATGCACTTGTCTGAAAGTGACCTTAAAGGGAATATGTCCTCAAATGACCTATTTTGAAGTCAAGTTTATATTGAAACATGAGAACAAAATCGTTACTGTATATTTAAAAAAAAAAAAAAAAAAATTTTCCTGAAATCTTGCAGTTTTCACTCTGGTCACTAAACCTAATAGCCTGACATTTCCTGCTCTGTACAGCAACTTCATGGACCACAGAAAATGCGTAAGATGGGACTTATTAACTTCTGTGGGAGTGTTGGGTATGCTCTGACCTGTGCAGAGGTCATTGTGCAGGAAGGATGGAAAGGGGTTATCCACATATAGGATTTACCTTTTCATTGTAGTCTTGTGTGATAAGAGATTGACTAATGGGAAGTGATCTCCACGGAACATGATGTGTCAGATTTATTATTGGGCTTAGTGGCCAGAGTTTAAAAGACCTAGTTTAATGGCAACACGGAAAATGCAAAAATTTAACAACTTTTAAAAAATGTTTGACCTAAAAACTTGATTTTACACAATAGGTCATTTACTGATGACCATTCTTTAACACAGCTAATTAATAGATATTAAAACATTTGTGAAAGTCATGGCACATTGATTAGAGCAGAAGTGTTTTTTTCTGATTTTAAATTTTTTTCTTCTTGTAAGCTCTAATTGGAACAATATTTGAGAATATAACTGTTGTGGAAAGTCTAAAACTATATACATTTGTTACTCCATACACAAGGGCTGATTTCTAAAGATATTAATAAAGTATTTATTTTGCATAAAGTCTGCTTTGGGTTTTCAATCTCCTTTTTTTTAAAGGGTGTGTAGTTTGTGTGGTAGTGAGGTTGTCACATGGTCTTCCCATACTAATGGCACTTCCCAATTGTATGCAGGGTCATCAATTCAGTGATGTACCTACAGCACGATCCTCCAGACATACTGTGCTTGTGTCACAATCTAGTAGCTCCAAAGCATGTGCTGTAATACTCCAAGTCTAAGAGCTATAGTATGAGCCTTGAGAATACAAGGAGGTGCAGCAGGTGGATGGGGATGGTGGCGCCAAAACACCACAATTCAAAGTGGAATAGAAGTTGTCTGCACTGGTGACAGCCAAGTTCCAGAAAAAAACCCTCTAATCCCCTGGAAACTTTTTAAATGGAAGTAAATTGGTAAGTGTTTTGATTCATAATATCAATACAAGTAAAGATTCAATCCAAAGTTGGTCTTGCCAAAGGCACTGGACCGATCAATGTTTGAGGACCTCCTGATGCTCTCCCAGCATCACATGTTGGGGAAAGGAAATTAGATATGTTGGATTTCCCCATTCTATACTTGTTTTTTCTGTGAAAGGTAAGTTGCTGCCAGAGATGCTAGGATGTGTTTTTTTTGTTTTTCTCGCTCCTTTATGAGACAATTGCAACATTGCACGAAAGTGCATGTAAATAAAATTGGGTGACAGACTTGTTGGTGAAATGAGGAATTGAGTGCTATTATGAGTGACCAACTTTTCAAGAAAACCCCTTTAGGATCATGGTTACATGAGAGCGTTTTTTTTTTCTTTTTCCTCCCTCTAAATATATGGATATGAATATACAGTGGTGCCTTGGGTTTGGAGTTTAATTCGTTCACTGACAGAGCTCTTAACCCAAAACACTCGTAAGTCAAATCAGTTTTCCCCATTGAAATGAATGGAAAAGCCATTAATCTGTCCCAGATCGTGAAGCTCTCCCACTGACTTAAATGGGGATGGCGTTGCCCCATTGAAAGCAAAAGGATGCTGGCACCACACAGAGATTTTCGTGGAAGGGCTTTAAATATAAGCCCTTCCTTGAAATCCTCCCTAGCTGTAGTAAAAAATATATACTCACCTGTCTGCCGTGCCGGGGCTCGTGCGAGTCTAGCCGCCGCTTGTTTTCCCTGCACTGCTCTGAAGCTTTTCACCAGGTGGGGATTAAAAATGCAGGGAGGACAAATGGCGGATAGACACACCTGAGCCCTGGCAGCAGCGGACAGGTGTGTATATTTTTTCTTTACTACAGCTAGGGATGATTTTCAGGGAAGGGCTTTAAATATAAGCCCTTCCCCAAAAATCACTGCAGCGGTTGCCGGCAGGCCATTGCTTTTAATGGGACCAAAGGAAGCAGCGGCGGCCCTATTGAGAGCAAGGCTCTTAACCCAAGTTTTTGCTCTTAAATCAGAGCAACAATTCAAAAAGCTTGTAAGCTGAGGCACTCTTAACCAAGGTATTACTGTATAGGGAAAAGGTCTCCATGCAACCACAATCCCAAAGCTGTGTTTTTGTTTTTTTTAAATCAGCCACTCAAAAATTCTACAAAATTTTTTATTGGTTGACTGTTCTTGGTTTCTGTTTTCAGTCCTGTTTACAATGGCAGATTGTCTGCCAGAAACCAACTGACTTGCAATACCGTTGAGCAGGGCTGGTGCTTGCTCAGCTGCATTTACGTGAAGTCCGACTATACTGTAGTATTGTGATCATTTGAGCACGGTGGTCTCCCCACCCCAACCCCCACCCCTACCCTCCTAGGAAAGGATTGAAAATGTGAAGACTTGCTCATCTTATCACTCCTCTACACAATTTAAAGAGTACCTGCACTTTCACTTCGGGGGCTCCTACTAAGTCATCTGTTTGTCTCCTTTCAGCAGTCGATGGTCCCATATAGTGCTATATGGAGTCGTCTCTTGCTGCCGTAAGGAGACGGAAACTGCGGACTGAGCTAAAGTGGCCTGAAGTGTGAGTGCAGATACACTAACTGAGCGCAGCATCTAAACACGTTTACAGAAAATCCTAACGAGTTTTTTTTTTCTTTTCTCCTTTCCTTACACAAGGCTTTAAATACTGAAAAAACACAATGCAGATAATTGGTATTGCCATATCCCTTACTCGTATTGTAAAATTCTAAAATTATTCATTGCAGTAAATTCTGTGTTAAAAAAAACACACCAAGAATGGCAAAATAGCCATTTTCTGTTTTAATCTTGCTCCCCCACTAAAAAAAGTTGTACATACCTCAAAACGGTACCAATAAAAACAAGCCCTCTTAGAGCGCTGTCCAAAAATATAAATGCTCTAGTCTTCAAATATGGTGACAGTCTTTGTAAAGAGAGTGTTTGTATTGTGCAAAGGTCGTAAAACATAATGAAACCTTTATATAAATTTGGTGATGTAACTGCAATGAGTCATAGAATAGCTAACATACCAGTTATACCACATGATGAACACCGTAAAAATACCAAATGACAGATTTATTTTATTTCTTACCATTGTCCCTGCTTCACCCCACCCCACCCCCGCGCCCAGCAGAAAAGAGTTCAATACAGACATACCCAAAATTGGCTCTTGTGAAAACTAGATTGAGATCTGCACAGTAACACAATAACTTGGTTAATGGGAATAAAAGGTGACCGGTTCAGTTTTACTGACTCCATAGCTTCAAGGAGTTATGCAGGCCCTGGGTATGGCCAGAAGAGGCCATACCCACATCTAGAAGTGCTGGTGCAAACTGGTAAGTAGATTTACTTGGGGGAAGGGGGGGTTGCTTTTCATGCACTTATTTTCAGGGAGCACCGTTCACATTTGAATTAACTTTAGGGGTCACGGTACATTTTAGCATTTCAGGGAGCACAATGTGTATTATAATTTTAAAGCTGTTTTCTGTGACTAAACTATTGCTGACCTCCAGATAGGTCATCTGTGTTCGACTGGTGGGGGCTCTGCCACTCGCACCTCCCTACTGATCAGCTGATTGAAGAGGGCTTGGTGTCCAGGTGAGTGCTGTAGCCACTTCTCTGGCCTGTGATGTCGCATTCATTTTGTCATGTGGCCTTTCAGCAGTTCAGTTCCATTCAGGTGAATGGGATTGAGCTGCTATACAATCTACAGCACTGTACTTGGTATAGACTGAAGTGACAGCGGCGCTCACCCGAGCATCGCTGTCACTTCATTCAGCTGGTTGGCAGGGTTCCCAAGCAGCAGAACTCGGTGGATGAATTATTTATGACCTAGACTTGGGACAGGTCATCAGTAGTGTAGTGCCGGAAAATTCCTTTAATTCAAGGGCACAGTGCATATTATAACTCCCTTCTGGGCTGCACGGTGTACATTATAATTTAATTCGGGGAGCAGAGTGTAAATTTCAAGGGCATAGTGTGTATATGTAATAGTCATTTCAGGGGTACAGAGTAAATTACTATATTAGTTTGCACGTAGTATTACACTTTCCTCTTGAAATAATACGATTTTCAGGTGATGCAGCATGTGACTTATTTTTAGAGGCGCCAAAGACGTCTGGGCTGAGTAATCTTAGAGGCAAGAATTGGCTGCAGAAGTTGTGAAGGTCTGGAACAGATGGAGAACAAAAGGAATGAGTCCAATAAGAGGATGTCACCTGTGAGTTATTCAGTCTCTCTGTGTAATCTCTCGGATTGTGTCCTCAGTATTGCATTTACATGCAAGTTCTTCAGCATTCTAACTTGTGAAACTGCAACTCTTAGTATATCCTTACTAAGATGAGCGAGCGTACTCGCTAAGGCAAACTACTCGAGTGAGTAGTACCTTATGCGAGTACCTGCCCGCTCGTCTCAAAAGATTTGGGTGCCAGCGGGGAACGGGGGGGAGATCTGTCTCACTCTATTCCCCCCTGCTCACTCACCGCTCTCCCCCCGCCGGCACCCGAATCTTTAGAGACGAGCGGGCAGGTACTCGCATAAGGCACTACTCACTCGAGTAGTTTGCCTTAGCGAGTACGCTCGCTCATCTCTAATCCTTACCTTTGTTCATGTCATGCTAGTCTCGTATATGGTAAAACTGAGGGAAGTATCTTGTGCTGCACTATGGCATTCATTCGTTAGTGCTGGGGAGGTGTTTTTAGCCACACTGTGGTATTTGGCGCTGCTGGGGAGGTATTCTATATTGCATCTTGGTATTAGATTGGCGCTTTTGTTGAGGAATTATGTGCTGCATTGTGTTTGGCGTTGCTGGGAAGATATTGGGGGTAGGAGGGGAGGGGAGGGGGGGCAGGCAATGTTGTACGGGGGCTAGTGAGGTTTGTGTGCCAAAGCTGCTTTTTTAATCCTGGTCTGGCAAAAGTTCGTAATGTTGTTTAAACAGTTAATGGGGTTATCTAGTAGTAGTTTTTTACAGAGACGTAAAAAATGGCCACCCTGGTGAACAAATGATTGCTTCTCAAATTCCTGTCAAATCCTTATGGATAGTGGAAGGCCTGTGTCACCATTCGAATCACTTGAGGTATAGTTGGGTAGTGCAAATCATAGCAGCCGCCTTTTGGAACAGTCCCTCACTCACTGAACCTCATTCACATACTTGGCTTCACAAGGGGCCAATGCGATTTTGTCATGATAAAATCGTAGCAAAATCGCGTCTCTGTTCTCGTTATTTTTTAGCAGCAGCGACTTTTTTTTTTTTTTTTTAGTGTGAAGAATAATCTCGCATCGCTGCTGCCCGTGATGAAATTGCGCAATATTTTTTTTTTAATCGCAAAAGTCAATAGGACTTTCTAATGTTAAAACCGCAACGCACATTTGATGCAATAAAAAGAAGCCTCCATAGGAAAACAATGCACACGGGTGGATTTTTGCTGCAGAATCTGCAGTGGGTGTCTGGCTGCGGATTCCACAGCAATGTCCATCCATAGCATGCAATGTGAAATGATTCTTCCACGAACGGAAATGACTTGCGATTTCCGCTCGCGGAGGAAGAGTCGCAGCATGCTCTATCTTCATGCGGGACTCTCACGGACGGCTTCCATTGCAGTTGATGAAAGCTGTCCAACCTGCGGCAATTCCGAAATGTCAATTTCAAAATCGCTGTGGATCCGCGTTATTTCTGGCTGCCACATCCGCAGCATGGAGAGGAAGAATCTGGAGAGGTAACCAAGGGGGTCACTCAGTCGGCACAAGGTCTGATTCTGCTGCTGGATCCCGCATGTGGAATCCGACCCGGCCGTGTACATTCAGCCAAAGATGGAGCAAGCTGCATTTTTTTTCTTTTTCTTTTTGTCCTCTCAACATTGCATCATTGAAAACATTGCTAATGGGAAGGAAACCATAGTAAAAAAAAAAGCAGATTAGGAAGCCAATGATTTAGACTATCGCATCAGGCAAAAAATGTGCGATTTTCTCGCCCGTGTAAAACCATCCTAAATCTGTATAGTGGACCTATATCAAAGGTCTCATAATGTACCGAAAACACTGTTAATTAAGAGATACAAAAGCCCCCCTTTTGATTCCTAGTAAGCACAATAGAGGTGGGAACTCCCTCCCCTGAGGACCACAGGGCAGTGTGCTCAGTAAAGCCTTGGCCCTGGTGGTCACCACCCAATGGCAACTGACGCTCTTATGGCCTACCTTGTCACGGTTGAGTTGATTCTCTTTTCTTTCCGGGAACAGAAACATGAATGAATTAAGAGTTGTTTACGACAGCATTGCAAAATCGAAAGTGCCCAAAAATTTGCCCTAAACAGCTGTGGCTTTGTGACAACTGTAATTTGACCTTAACCAATTACTTTGACTGATGTTTTAGATTTTCTTATGCTCCTGCCAATTAATATCAATTTGTTTGCCTTGTACAAAAGATGATAAACCTTTTTGTCTAAACATCAGGACAAGCTAGAAGTCGTAGCCAGATACCTATTACTACCAAAGCTCCTCCGTTTCTGATTTGTCATGATCAAATATTAATGGTCCATCAGCAATACTCCGAGGGAGCTTATATTGCATTTTTGAGTAGACTGTTAGTAATGTACAGTGGATCTATCCACTTTTTCAAATCCCAGGGCTCTAGGCCATTCAAGGCTAGCACTGCATTTTCAATTAAGCTCTGAGTGAATCCCTGGCATGTACAGAAGCAAAACTGGTGCACAATTAGCTTATTGTTCCTTTAGCTTTGTGTGGAGAGGATCTAAAGGACTGAAGGAAAAAAAAAGCGAGCCAGTTACAAGAACTGCTATTGATGTGGAATAAGGGAGTTGTTCTTTTCATGCAGCAGCACTTGATAAGACTGAAAATACAGCTATCGCCAAACTGCATTGAGAGTCATCTAAAAAGCGTTTGCCAGGGGCTAGATACTTGGACTGCTTGGCTTTATTGGGGGTGTCAAATTTTGTTTCTTCCAATCACCATCTGTCCAAAATGGAACCCAATAGTCCTAAGAAGATACAGTTTGCTGTGCCATTATTTCAGAGCCAGTTGGATCCAGAAGCCTCAGAACAGGTAAAATAAAAATAAATTCTGTATTCTAACTGTGCTTACATTTTTTTATTCTAGCAATTACCTATATTTGCGTACATGCTCTGTCGTTTTCCGACCTTCTGACTTCTTAAAGTATGCATCCAATTATGTTCATTTACATTGGGAACATGGGTATTGATACATCTATAGTGCTTTTTATAGAAATGGTTTTTAATTTTTTATATAATTACTAACATTTAACCCAAGTATTCACTCTATATAGAAGGGCTCATTTACACGGTCGTATACAAGGCTCGCGTTCCCTTTTCTTGTTTTCGTTTCCAGAAATTGGAAAGGACCAACCAGGAGGAAGCATTAGAATCTTTCTTTATAGAAATGTTTTCCTTTTTCCATCAGCTAGGAACCAATCCTGTTTTTGCAGGGAAAAAAAAAAGACAAAAAGTGCCAAAGACATGGACCACCAATGGTCAAGTAGACAAGCCCTAAGAACTATCATACTAGAATGTGCAAACAAAAAATGTGAACTGAGTCAAAACAAGTTTTTAATACAACACAGGATGTTGGCAACTTTTTACTTAAAACACATGCAAATAAAAATTACCATTAGCAGCAATCGAGTTGAAATGTCTAGGTATAGTAGAGACCCATTACTAAGTGTAACGTGCTGTCGGGGATATCAGAAGCCATTGACCTTATCTCATTCACTATTAACATTAAATATACAAGCACTAGCCACGTTACATAATCTACATTCCTTATATCACTGCTAAAAATGGCATTTTCAAAATATTTTTTTCCCCTTTATTGAAATAAGCAAGTTAAATGTTCTAAAAAGACAAATGAGCACTAAATATAATGTAGTAATATTACCAGAAACATCTTGCTACATGTGTCCTAGACTATGATCTGGCAAACTGGATTTCCAGAAAACACGTTTATCTTCAAACTTTTATGTACACACGACTCCATAGCACATGTCCGTGTCTGTAAAGTCACATTCTATGGGGTATGTAGTGCTTAAAAAGACATATGGCAGAACGTGCACCAGTTCTTTACATTTAAAGAGGTATTGCAGTTTAAAAGGGTATTGCAGTTTAAAGGGGTATTGCAGTTTAATGGCGCATTGCACTTTTAGCAAATAAAGCTTCATATTGTATAAAGAAAAGTTTATAGAATTTTTTTCATATTTTCCACATCATTTTTTTAATGGTTTTACAAAGTCTTTGTTTGCAGTCGTTCCATAGCAATTGTTTGCTTCCAGTGGTTATGTCTCTCCTGGTCACATGATGGACACATAGGTGCATGGCCTTTAACAAGTAGTGATAAGTGGGCTTTTGGAATGTTCGATTTTGCTGGTTTGTTGAACTTTTGCAAAATGTTTGGCTTGGTCTGAATTAGTTTGATCTGAACAAAAGTTTCACCAAAACCCCTAAAACCGGTGTATAACACTGTCCAAGAGCCATAAAAGCCATGTATGACACTGAGTGTTATAGAGGTTTTATGGCTCTTAGACAGTGTTATACACCAGTGTTCAGGACTAGTGTTAAGTGAATCCAACTAGTAGAGCTTTGCTTAAAGCTTGGTTCAGGTTCATGCAGAATTGAACTTTTAGCAATGTTTGCCCTGTCACAGGGTTCTCCACCGGTTTGGTTTGATCAACACTAGTTGATAGTGTCTGATATTTGTACTGTAATGTGGGCTACCAGTGTGCATTTGATTTATTAGATTTTTAATGAAAATGAAGCTTTTTAAAAAAAAATTAAGATTCCTACTTATGGACAGCAAGCAGAGAGCTTGAAAGCAGTGAGGAATTGATACATACGGTATTTTGGAAACGGAAAGTAACATTTATTAAACAGTTTAACATATTTCATGCAAAGCATCCTGTTAAGTAGCTGCACTACTGTTACTTTTCAAAATAATAAAAATTAGTCATATGTTTTTATATACACAATCCTGTGCAAAAGTTTCAGGCAGATGTGGGAAAAATGCTGCAAAGTCAGAATGCTTTCAAAAATAGAAGTGTTAAGAGTTTATTTTTGTCAATTAACAAAACGCAAAGTGAAGGAACAAAAGAGAAATCTAAATCACATCAATATTTGGTGTGACCACCCTCTGCCTTCAAAATGGCATAAATTCACCTAGGCACCCTTGCACACAGTTTATGAAGAAACTCGGCAGGGAGCTTGTTCCAAACATCTTGGAGAACTAACCACAGATCTTCTGTAGATGTATGCTTCTTCAAATCCTGTAATCCCAGACAGACTTGATGATAGAATCAGAGCTTTATGGGGGCCATATCATCACTTTCGGGACTCCTTGTGGTTCTTAATGACATTGGATGTTTGGGTCCAAATGAATTCTGCAGCAGGATGACCTCAATCAGATTCCTCCCTGATGGTATTGCATAGTGGATAAGTATCTACCTGTATTTCTCAGGATTGAGGACACCATTAATCCTCATCAAATCCTTATTTCCATTTGCTGAAATGCAGCCCCATACTTGCAAGGAACCTCCACCATGCTTCACTGTTGTCTGCAGACATTCCACATTGCGACGCTCTCTACCCTTCTGACAAACAAACTGCCTTCTGTTACAGGCAAATATTTAAAATTTTGACTCATCAGTCCTAAGCGCCTGCTGCCATTTTTCTGCACCCCAGTTCTTATGTTTTCATGTATAGTTGAGCCTTGTCCTTGTTTCTACATTGAAGGTATGACTTTTTGGCTGTAGTTCTTCCATGAACACCTCAGTAGATGGGTGTACCTGGATCCCATTGGTTTCTGCCAGTTTTGAGCTGATAGCATTGCTCGATATCTTTGATTTTGAACGGAATGCAAGCATGATGTCTTATATTCTATGCACTGTTTTCTTGGCTGACCACTGTGTCTATAGTCTTCAATGTAGACCGTTTCCTTATACTACTTCAAAAAAGCTTAAACAGCACAACCTGAAACCCCGGCCCGCTTTGAAACATTTGCCTGGGAGAAATCTTGCTGATGCAGTATAACTACCTTGTGTCCTGTTGCTGTGCTAAGTCTTGCCATGGTGTATGACCTGTGACATGAAACTGTCTTCCACGACCTCCCCTTTGTAGCAGAGTTTGACTTTTCCTCACCCAGTTTTAAGCCTCCTACTCCTGCTGTTTCAGTTAATGACTGTTTCAACCTACATATGAAAATCATCATCACCTGTTTTGTTTAAATTGGTTAATGCACCAAACTATAATCCTTCAAAATCCCTACCTTCGTGCGAGTGTATCTAGAAGAACTGATGCTGTTTTGAAGGCAAATAGTGATCACGCCAAATATTGGTTTGATTTAGATTTTCCTTTTGTTCATTCTCTTTGAATTTTGTTAATTGACCAAAATAAACTATGAACACTTTCTATTTTTGAAAGCGGTTTTTCCACACCTGCCTAAAACTGTTGCCCATTACTGTACAGGATAGCATACTAGAATCCTTACATGATGAAACAAGCATTTAGATGGCGAGGTTAACTTAAAGGGAACGTGTCACATTGAAAATGCAGTCAGTTCTGCGGGTAGCATGTTATGGAGCAGGATTTGCTGAGTGCATTAGTATATAGTTTTGTAGAAAAAGATTCATAAGAAGTTGTATTCATCTCTCTGCTAATTCTGAGTCTAGACATCTAATTGGCGGCCCTGTTAGTAATTGACAGCTGCGTATGTAGAAGTACTGATAGGACCGCCCACTGGACCTTTAGTATATATAATATAGTATATATTATATATAATATCTATCAATATCAATCTTCTCAGCTCCTGTTCTATAACCTGCTAGCAGTTTGGACAGCATGGCCAGGCTGGGTGTTTCCTTTTTAAAAGGGACTATTTCAGTGGGCCGTTTGAGGTGCCCCCTTTTCTTGGTTAATATTAACCTGATACCCTTCTGTATTATTTTACAACACTTACACACTAAATAGGCATTTTCTGGGTCAGTGATCTCAAATGTAATGTATCATAGTGCTATGTCTAAGTTGCAGTCTAGACAAAAGGCTGAGTGTTTCTGCCCAAAATGGCTAATTATGACGGGGACGTTGTTTACATTCAGTGTCTTTGTTCTAAACAGATCAGAAAGAGAAGGCCGACACCAGCGTCTCTGGTTATTTTAAATGAGCCATCACCGCCAGGTGCGTAAATGTTAACGTTTTATATAACATAATATAACATGATACTTGGAAGCCTATACAGTATCTGCCTGCTTTGACTGAAGCCTGAGCATGCCATTTGCTAATGCTGTCAGTTGTATTGAAACGGTACTTAGAATATACAGGTGCTTGTTGCTTATGGTAATATATAAAGAGTTTTTATTATCTATTATATATGTAAAAAACAGAGCTTTACAGACAGTGCTATAAAAAAAACTAGCTGCTATATCTCCCATACGGAGAAGAGAAGATCCTGCTAGACTATCTCTCTTACTCACTAAGAGGCAGCAGCGGCATGGAGGACATTATACAGCAGTACCGAGCAGTGTAGATGTGAATCTAACACTAACTAGAGCAGCAGAGTCTTTGTCCCTTTTCGGCTGCTTCTTCCTCCCTCCATAGACTTCTATGCACAGCAGCTGTAAACTGATCTCTCAGTGAACATTTTACCACTGAATTCATAGGGAGTGATCATTACAGGAAAAGAGGAGGAGAGGAATCTGAAAAGTGGAAAAAAAGAGGGATTTTTTGTGTAACAAGATAAATTATGGTTCTTATATTATGATTTTATGTAAAAAAAAAAATAACATTTTGTTTCGGTTTAAATACTCAAGGTTCAAAGGGTCACTCACCACCAAAGAGCAGCGTAAACTAAGTTATGTTGCTGTTCGGGGAGATGATTGGGAGGCAGGGGATGTATTTTTTTCATACTCACCTGGTTCCTGCATTGTTGCCCAGTGAAGTCTTGCCATGGTCTGAAAAGTCTATGGGAGAGTCAAATTTTCAGAAAATATTTTATTCCGATATGAACATTTATATAATGGTCCAATCAAAACTAGGTCCATCGAGTAAATTGCCAATCAGAGGGCAAGAAGTAAATCCTCACCGTAACGTTTCAAAGGCAAGAAAATTGTTCTCTGCTAGAGATGAGCGAGCATACTCGGTAAGGCGATATACTCGAGACAGCATCGCCTTTTTCGAGTACCTGCTGGCTCGTCCCTGATGATTCAGGGGGGCCGCAGGGGTGAGCGGGGGTTGCAGAGGGGATCAGGAGGGAGAGAGGGATCTCTCTCACTCTCCTCCCCGCCGCCCCCGGCCCCCCCGAATCTTCAGGGACGAGCAAGCAGGTACTTGAAAAAGGCGATGCTCTCTCTCGAGTATATCGCCTTACCGAGTATGCTCGCTCATCTCTATTCTCTGCCTTTCAGCACAGTTGAGAAGAGTCTCTTGAGGCATTTTTCTGCAGACATGAGAATATGATGTATGCATTGCTGAGTCACATGTTATCAGTAATTGACCAGTGCACATGGCACAGCGTGTCATATTGGATTGATAACAGGGGATTATGACGTTGTAATGTCTTCTTGAGATATCTGATGTTTTATGATCATTTCAATATTTAAGTCACACTGGAATTACCGTTGCCGGTTTTGTAATTTATTTCATGAACGATCACCAGAAATATGTTTTTAGATTTTATTTGTTAATTCATAAAAATCACCAAAACTAAAATACTTTTGTGAATGGGTGTCACAAATTTTTTTTTTTTTTACACTACACACCTCTATGGGAATGACTCACCCCCCCCCAGCAGCAGGAGTCTGGTCCAGACTCCCAGATTGTGTGTTCTCAACATGCAACCGCACAGCAAACCCCCACAACACCTTTTGGAGTCAAAATGCGAGAACTCTCTGCTTATCAAGAGACGTCACAGTTTTCATTAAGTGAATGATCTCTGTTACATTAAGACCAATGTCACACATCCTGTACTATTTGCGGAATTTTCGCTACATCAAAAGTTCTGCAAATATGTACACTTCAGTTTTAGTGAATGCGGTTTTTACAAGCCCCAATCGCTAATGGTTTAAAAAAAAAAAAAATCCGCTACTGATTCAAGTCTTGTTGTGGTTTTTTAAATCTCTATTTGTTGTGAAAAATTCATTTCCCTGTAATGAGCGGAATCAATTGGCTAAGTCTGCACCAAATCCAGAGGAACGTCATGTCCGCATTTCATTGTCGATTTTGGTGTGGATTTTTGGTATGGAATGAACAGACTCTTTTGACTGTTAACCCTTTCCAATCCAATTTGTATCCTGGTTTTTCTAGGGAGCTTACTCTTTTTCTGCTGTTATACAACAGTGCTATATGCTGGCTAAAGCTAGTACTGCATGAGGTAACACGTTGGATAGGCTCCGACAGCAGAGAGGCTGGCAATATACAGTAAGAGAACTCCGACGAATGTCTTCCGACATCGGAGCTGTACTGCCTTAAATCATAATGTCTTCAGACATCAGACAGTGGATTGGAAAGGGTTAAAGTAGCCTAAAAGAACAGTTGCCTATCAGTAACTGCTGTATGATGCTGAATACTCTTCTATGACAAGTATTATAGATGTGGGATACCTTTATTGGATAACCAGATGAATTATATATGCTAGCTTTGGAAGCTACAGGCCTCTTCATCAGGCTGGTGTGATATATATCTGGAAAAAAATGATATATGTAAAATCTCATTGTGATATATATATAAAAAGAGTTATCAAGAGGGAATGTAAGTTTATATGTGTGATTTGTAACGTTGATACAAGTAAGTCATTACAATAACAGCAAACAGCTCTAGTACCCTGTTGTACCTCCTGTAGCTTGGATACAAGATGTGATACAGGTGGACATGGAGGCTCTAGTACCCTGTTGTACCGCCTTTAGCTTGGATACAAGATGTGATAGGGGTGGGCATGGAGGCTCTAGTACCCTGTCATACTGCCTCTAGCTTGGATACAAGATGTGATACTGTTGGGCATGGAGGCTCTAGTACCCTGTCATACTGCCTCTAGCTTGGATACAAGATGTGATACGGGCAGGCATGGAGGCTCTGGTACCCTATTGTACCGCCTCTAGCTTTGATACAAGATGTGATACAGACAGGCATAGAGGCGCTAGTACCCTGTTGTACCACCTCTAACTTGTATACAAGATGTGATACAGGCGGGCATGTAGGCTCTAGTACCCTGTTGTACCTCCTCTAGCTTGGATGCAAGATGTGATATGGGCAAACATGGAGGCTCTAGTACCCTGTTGTACCGCCTCTAGCTTGGATACAAGTTGTTATACGGGCAGGCATGGAGGCCCTAGTACCCTGTTGGGCGCATTGCATACCAGGATCACACAACCTGGATGTTTGACCTGAGACCATTGGAGAGTTGGGTCCTATTATACATAGAGGTATTCAGGCATTTTTACAAATGTGTTAAATCCATCCTGTGTGAATATACCATATGAATGTACTTTGTTAAGATAAACAGAGGTGTGGACAATAGAATCTGTGTGAGCAAGAGACTAGACCGTCATTGCTTGGCCAACAAGTATCACTCCAGCTCATCCATGGACAATAGATTAGCTAGCAAATATGTGTATTGGCATAGCCAGATGAGTAAGGAAATGGTGGGATCCATCAACAATTATTTTACGACCTCTTTGTTTTCACATTATGGCTTATTTACTAATCTATCAATTAGTACAAACGTAGACTAAGACCATCTTAAAATGCCCCAGAGTAGCTCTGCTAAATAATTTGTTGAATTTTAAGACTGTCTAGTCTAAGTTTACATATGACCTCGGTGATACAAGTGACGTTCACCCCGCAACCCTTGGAAAAATTAGAAACCATCGTAGTAAGATAGAATGAACTTTTGGATGTTTTTAGATTCCAGCATATAGTGGATTATGTGTTTATAGATTTTTTTTGATTTCCAGAAACACTTGTTTAAACATATAATTAGATGCATGAACTTCGACCCCTGATCCCCTGATCGTGGGAAAATTTCAATAGATCATGTGATAGATGAATAATATGAACACTGTCATATATCTATATATTTAACTGAGGAAGAATCCTATATGGATTTGAAACATGTAGTGGAAGCTCTGTGATCAGTAAAGGTTATCTAACCAAAAAGCCATATTTAGCAATTACTACTGGGATCTGCGTCAGTTTCTACTCTATCATAGCTGAAGGATCTGATAGTCTAAGTTTAGACCACCTTTTTGTTGGCTTAGTTTAACCAAAAAGTGTGCCAAAAATTTGTCGCATTTCACTGCAATTTGGCACCATTTAGACCACACCAATTTTTTTGGAATACCCCTTTATTGGACACAGCAAACAGTGTCTGAAAATGTTTAAAACACATTACAAATATGGCATAAAGCATGTTTGATAGATTTCTAAAATTCGAAAACCTATGCCAAAGGCAATAACAACCGTACGTTTGGTCCCCTAAAATGTAACTTATTGAAAACCAATAACATTTCACACTATATCAGCATGACCACTACTGTCCAGTATAGCACAATACTGCCAGGAAAAGTGTCCTGTAATTATGAATGCCCACGGGTGTGTATAAACATAGGGGGAGTAGCACTCCCTCCACTATCGGTATACCCTCTGACCATCACAGGGTTAAAGTGTGAGCAACTAGATGGGGCAGAAACACAGTATAGAAATATATAAGACAGGCAAATTACAAATATTTCTCATGTGAACATTTCTGGAGCAAGGGGGTGATATCCCCATGATCCCTTTTGATGCTTCGGGGCACATGAGATGGATACTTTTCTATAAATTGTAGCAAAAAACTGGCATAAATACGTTAGTAAATCTACCCCAATGTTTCCATTTACCGACCGCAGGAAATATTCTAAATGTTGAACTGAAGCACAAAGAGACATATTTAATAATACTGGCATGCCACCAAATGACATTTTAGTATGGTGTCTGCCATATTTCTCAACACAGTCCACATAGACTGGGAAAATCAGTTCAACTACAGTTGGTGGGATGTGAAGAAGGCAGTTGAACCCTAGAGTATTAGAGAACTAAAGGCCACTGCCCATGAGGAACGGGCTTAGATTCCTCAGTAATGCCATCAGTGTCTGGTGTCTGGTTATGTATCACATTTGCATATTTGCAATATTTGCATATTTCCTGTGTGAGAACACATAGAAGCAATAGTTTTTGGGACAGCTGTTGGTTGCTTATGGCCCGGCAGTCGTCCCATGTAAAGGCACCTTAATAAGATAGGGAGCTCGATAAATATTGAGTTCGGCTTTCACACCATTATTTTCAGTGCATTTACTAAGGAAATATGGCAATGTAGCACTGATAAATATGTTCCAGTGCATATACAGCAAAAGTTGCCTAACCCTTCACTATACAATGATTAATCGGACCGAGAAGCCTCCGTTTTGCATATCATGTACAGCTGCCAGAAGCCTGAATGCCAGTTCTTTAGGTCACCCGCTAACATGATCTTCTAAGTGCATCTTCTAGACCAATAATTACCACTTTTTCTCTTTTCAGTCTTGATTAGACCTGCGCCGGTTTATGAACACATCACCACCTTTAACACAATGTCCGAGCAACTACAAAAATGATTTCCCTTTAAGACCGCTGAAAGCAAAGGATAGCAAACCGAGCCAGCCATTTATTGTTAATGCTGTTATTGCACTTTCAGATAATTCATCTACGATACACTTTAGAAGTACTATATATTTATGAGAATGGAAAAAATGGTATTTTGCCAGTTGTTTTCCAGTTAGGTCTACCTGCATGCTAACATAAGGTTTCCATTGGAATATCTTTATGTTCCACGGGTATACATTGTAGAACCGTACAGAATCCTCTTTACCAATTTACAGAAAGCTGAAGTCAAGTTAAGTTTAGCAGTATTTTACAGTATGAGAATGAAATAACCTTAAACCTTCAAGTCAATGTTAGCATGTTCCCTAAAGACCGTGGTTGAGCGCAGTATTGTGTGAGTTGGCGCCGTGCCACACTCTGAGCTTTTATCCTTGGTGTTCTGCTTCCTCTTAATATTTTATGGCTGACAGTCGAATCTGATATCTTACTGTAACTCAAAGGAAGTTGACTTCTTAGAAGATGAGAAAAATACACTGCTCAGTATGGGAATATGTTCTGTTATCCCTTCTGCTTTTTCATTCAGTTGTGTTTAAAAATAGCAAAGATTAAAGAATACTGAAGCACAAAAAGACAGAACATAGAGTAACCTAAACATAGCGTAAAGAACATGTAGGACTGTATATAAGATTTCTATATACAGTAGAATCTCTTTCAAGCAGCCATCTAGGTTGCATTGAAAAGTGATTTTCTAGGGGTGGTCTTCTCAAAGTAGATGATAGGTTTTCATAATATACGGTGGAATCGAAAATCTCATAGGAGAATGCTTTGGAAAAGTGGGCGTTTTTTGGAAGAGGTCTCTCTGTAGTTGATATTCTTTTTATTTCCTCCCCTATTCGATTTTTAGTTTTTGGAAAAATCAACATTATGAGTAGATTTTTTTTTTTGCGAATTATTATGTTACATACTGTGGCAACTTGAGGGTTGCTAGGTCATTGGATCGCCATCTTTCTTCTAGCAGATGGATGGTTGCACGCCAGTAAACCACATCCAGGCCAGAAGTTTGGTACAAACGTAATAACTCTGTCCTTTATTGTGCTCAGTCTACAGAAATCCTAGAAAAATCTGAACACTGTTGTTACTCCTCACAGTGTACATGAACACATGCAAGTCCATGGCCATCTGGCCGCTAAATGACATAGACTTTACCCTGTCTACCATACAGGCCTAGTGCCTCAAACACATAATTGTAATGTCCTTCACCTTGTACCCAACCAGGGTATCAAGTCTTAAAGCCGTCCACCCTTGTCAGATTCGTGGTTCTCCCAGATTGCAGCAGGAGTTGCACAGTAGACCAACGCTCGGTCTCCAATGGACCAGACTGGACCTCTCAAGAACTCAGTAGGTCGGAAAGTTTACTCTCCAGCCACAGCCACACTTGTGTCTGCTGATCAACAGGTGAATCCAACCCTGGTTTTGCCAAACACTTCCTCATAAAGCTTGCTACCAAGCCCCGTGGTGTCCACATTCTGTACTGCACTTCTACAATACACATGTACTCTATGGAGATATACACATGCACATGCTCGGCCACCATTCGATTCATTTCAGTAAGAGCGCCAGAGATTGCTTAGCGCTTGAACTTAGCACTCTTATATAATCTATGTGCGCTTCTGGTTGAAGTTACTGAACCAAAAATGATGTTTGTCCACAGCTATCTTCAGAATTCTGCTTTTTTACTGACACAACATAAGGAGTTGCAAAAGATGTATCATATCTATACAGGTTTAGCATGCCCTATAGAGTTTTTTTTTTTTTTTTTTTTAGTGCATGAACTTTCGTGTCTTAGTCCAAAAAGCGTAAGACAACTTTTGGGTTGTGCTTTTGGATCCAGTGCTGGTTCCATCCATGTTATCCATCTTCTATACAGAAAACTGCACTGAAAGCAGGACGGAACAATAGTTTCTATTCCTTTTTTAAACTGGATAGAAAAGCGCCGTCCGCCTTTAGAGATAGTTTATGTAAAAACTCAACCACTGTGTATTCCATGATTCTGTGTACTATTGAAGAGTGGAGTTTGGATTTGCGTGGTTCTCAGGACAACATTAGGCCTAGGGACGTAACTATAGGAGATGAAGAGGATGCGGTTGCACCCGGGCCCAGAAGCCTTAGGGGGCCCATGAGGCCTCTCTTCTCCATATCGGGAGCGCAGACTATGTAAAGAAAGAGTTGCAGTGCAAAGTACGGGGAACTGGCCAGACAGCAGCCTGATCCTATTAGACATGAAGTGGATATCAGATGACCTGAGTCTTCTATTAGGGTATTATGACACCAGCATTTCTTCCCTGCAAAATGCAGGAGGAGCTATACTAATTGCAGCCGGCACCTGGACCTCTTATCAATGACTAAAGGCCCATCTATACAACGGTTATCGCTCAAAATTCGCTCAAAAGCCATATTTTGAACAATAGTTGTTGTTGTCTAAATGCGCTGCCATCGTGCACTGTTCGTTCATTGCTGATTTCTAGAAAGCTAGAAATCACCGATGACTGTTATCAGTGCCGCACGCTGATTTTCTCACAGGTTTTACTCAGGACAACTATTGTCTGAATAGTCACTCAAAACAGTTATGAACAACTGTTTGTGTGCCGTTACCCAAAGCGATTGTGCCATCACCTAGTGAATTGTTGGGCGCATTTGCTGAAAAATTCTTCATCGACTAGTTAGTGGGCATGAGGTTCTTTAGCAGTTGTGCATTTGAAATTTCAACCCTTCTCCAATGCCTGTTCATTGGTTGCAGAGTCCACTGAAATCACATTAATATGAGCCTCGTGTGGCGCAGGGTGTTAAGGCAGCAGAAAAGCAATCCTAAACTCTTGCTCACGAAGTTGCAGGTTTAATCCCTGCGTGGTTCAGGTAGCCGGCTCAAATTGACTTAGCATTCCATCAGTAAAAGTCGGTAAAATAAGTTCCGAGTTCTGAAAGTGCTGCGGAATAATTGAACACGCTGATGCAGTTTCTGGCTGGTACGACTGAATGGTCAAAGACCGTGGCAGCAAGTGCTCTTTGGAAGAACCAACAGGGACTGAGGATCAATCAAAGGAACCAATGAGCGTTAAGTGGGAGGGTAAAATATTTTAAAAAAGCAGCACCTCCCTATGCTGAAAGACAACAATTACCTATTTACACAGACAATATTCAACCAGCCACAAATTCTTGCTCATCAACTGGTTGATGCTGATCACTTGCATTTGCTCTATCAAGCAACTATTCAGACAATAGTTTTCCAGTGTAAAGTTACCCTAAGGCCGGCTTCACATAAAATCACATGAAAGTAGTGCATTGCGAGGCACACAAATATGAACCCAATTCTTTTGTATGGGGTCCTACACATGAGCAGTGTTTCCCTGCATGGCACCGCGATGCGAGAAACAAATTGTGGCATGTTCTAGAACTTGTCTGTAAAGTACTCAACTCACCAATTGCATGTGACGCGATATCATTGAAAAGAATTTGGAGAAACTCCGCAATTCCCTGGTTGACAGCCTTGACAGGGGATTCCCTGCATCCTGGAAGTAATGCGAGGCTGTTTTCACATGAAAAGGCATCGCATCCTCGGGGATTTCAAATGAATGGGACGCGATTCACGGCACTACATCCCGCTTGCCCGTGGGAAGTTAGCCTAAGACTGGTTCCACATTCATGTTTATATGAATTCAGCCCTGTTTCTGTCCTGCTGCCTGTCCTTCATGCAGAAAGGATGGCAACCATGATGGAACCATGGCGGTGGATATATGTGGGCTCCATCTCACATCATTTTCATCCCTGTCAGTCTTTTACTTTGGATAGAAAAGCGCCAAGGACGACCAACATGCCAGTTTGGCTTGGACACAGTGTTCAAATGCAGGTCTGGGGCAAAAAACTAAAGCTCTATTATAGTGATGACATAAAGCCTAGTTATGACTCTAAAGCTACCTCCATATGTACAGTACGTGTGTTAGTGGTTTCACATTTGCATTGAAATCTCCGGCTGTAGAAACTGCCGCAGCTCCGGCTTAAAATACCAGAAAAAGAATCGCTGCATGCAGAACCTATTCTTCCATCTAAAAGCCGGGCAGCTGAGCGGAAACTGAACGAACCCCATTATAGTCAATGGGATCTGTTCTGCGCTTTTCGGTTCCGTCTTGATACGGAGTTGTTGCGCCAGGGGGATTCCCCTTTCTTGTTCCCCTAATAATGTGAAACCACCCTTGCATATATCTAATATAACACTTTCCTCCTAAACACATTATGGATGATGATAACATTCTATTTCCTATCATCACAACAGACATGTTTACTGTAAAACATATTCAAGGTTGGACTTAGAACTATAATTTCAGGCGCAATTGCGTTAAGTTTTTCAGATCAGAAGAAAATGATTCGGACGAGCAGAGTATTACATTGGCCAGGATCCAAATATTCAGAGTTTGTCTGTAAAGTACTCAACTTGTTTAATCCTTAGCTCATCCATTATCTCACTGCATTATGCTTCCAGTAAATTACTATCCGTCTCACAGAAATGAATGCTTTGTTTTACGGCATTCTGAAATGTGAAGAAAAAATGTAACATAATCGTCAACAAACGTAAAATTCTTCCTGTACAGCGAATCCACAAATGGTATGGATTTTGGTGCGGATTTGTCACACGTTACCCTTTCATTTGATGGAGTAAAATCCATGGTGTAAATCCACATAATGCTGTAAACGGACATTGGCGCAGGTCAATTAAAGCTATGGATTTTCTCTGCAGTGTTTGGATGCTATTTGTAAAATTCCATCCATAATGCATGTACTGCACACTCTATGGATTTTCTATAACTAGTTAACTAGTTCCACTTTGGGGAATCCACAGCATTTCTGACCCAAGTGAACATACCCGGAAGTGGTTTTCCACTTTTACGAGGTCGATCAGCACTAATCTGCGAATTACAACCAGGGAACTGTGTAAAGAGATGAATATCGGCTCCAATGTGTTGGAAATAATGGTCTGTAGATTTGTGCGGAGGGACTGACCAGGACATTTTTAACTTCATGGTGTGACAGTTGTGCCTGGCTATCTAAAACGTGGCTTGTCTTCTATGTCACTGCTGCCACTGTTGAGACGTGCCAATCAACCGCCTCACTGCACTAATGTCAACTGTTGTCCGTAATTAAGCAAGCATTGATAAATGTCGAAGAGTAAACGTTTTTCCGCATGGAGGAATTAGCCCCTTCCCGCTCCATGACGTAAGGGTACGTCATGGGAGTGGGGTACTTCCCGCAAAATGACGTATTCTTACGTCATAGGGATAGCACGAGATCATAGCAGATCTCGCGCTATCCTGCAGCGGGAGCCAGCTGTCACTAGTAGCTGGCCTCCCGCTGCGACAGTGCGGGGCATCGGAGATGCGCCCCCCGCTGTTAACCCCTTTCCTGCCGCAATCTAACTAGATCGCGGCAGGGAAAGGGTTCACAGAGGGGGCGCGAGAGCCTGGCTGGTTGCTATGGCAACATGATGCCAGATACCGGCATCCTGTATTGCCATAGCCTGTGATCGCTATAGTAAGCGATAAGGCATGACAGGAGAGAAGTCCTGCCATGCCGTATCGTAGTGATCTTCAGTCCTGCTGTCCAAGTCCCTCAGAGGGACACAGATTGTGTAAAAAGAAGAGAGGAATAAAGTACAAAAAATAAAAATGTAAAAAAAATGTTAAAAAAAACTTTTTTATGCTTTTTCTCATATTAGCATAAATTTAAAAAAAAAAAATTAAAAATCCCACATATTTGGTATCGACACCTCCATAACGATGTGCACAATAAATTGAACACGCTTTTTATCCTGCACGGCAAAAAGCGTTTAAAAAAATGCTAAAAAACTGAGGCAAAATGCTAATTCTTAGCATTTTGCCTCCTAAAAAACGCAATAAAAGTGATCAAAAAATATGTGTGTACCCTAAAATGGTACTAATAAAGCTACAGCTCGTCTTGCAAAAAATAAGCCTTCACAGAGCGTTGTCCATGGAAAAATAAAAAAGTTATAGGACTTTGAATGCAGTGAGTTTAGAAAAAAATAATAATTTCCAAAAAAAGGGTTTTTATTGTGAAAAAGTGGAAAAACCTAAAAAAAATACAATAATTTTGGTATTGTTGCAACCGTACCGACCCACAGAAAAAAATGTAGTGTCATTTATGCTGCATAAATAACGCTCTAAAAAAACCCCGCAAAAATCTATGGCAGAATTGATGCATTTTCTCTCCCTATGATCATAAAACAAACAATAAAAGTTTTACAATGTAGTCTATGTACCCAAAAATGGTACCAATAAAAACTACAGTTCGCCACGCAAAAAATAAGCCCTTATACGGCTGCGTCGACGGAAAAATAAAAAAGTTATGGCTTTTGAAAAATAGATATGAAAAAATACCAAAAATCGTTTGGTCCTCAACGCCAAAATAAGCCATGTCCTTAAGGGGTTAAATTGCCTATGTTTTATTTCATTTTGTCAGACTGTCCCTCTGTTGCTATCTGTCACACAGCAACAAAATTTACTGGCTATTGGCAGAAGGTTCAAACTCTATGACCATACCAACATCTACTGATGATGTGTACCAACATAAAAAGATAAATGACTGTATAAAGTGATTAAAGGGATTTGCACTGGATTAGAAACAAGAAAAAAGTCTACTTTGCTTGCAGAAACAGCGCCACTCTGTCCATGGGCTGTATCTGGTATTGCAGTTCAACTTTATTCACTCAAATGAGGGTGAAATTCAATACCAGTCACATCCCACGGTCACGCGTGTCATGGTATGGTATATGCAGAAACCACTAGAACAGTCAATCAGAGTAGAAGGGGGGCCTGGGCACTTCGCATGAAGGCACCGCCTAGTGGACACTTCGGGCATCAGGAGGAGTAAAACTCTGATTTCTCAGTCATACAAGTGGCCCGACCATACTAGAGGTACAATTACACTGCTCTCCCCATCACCTATGTAGTGCTGTCAGCTATTCTTAGGGGTCAAAACCGCTACGAATGCCCCTTAATATGTAACTTTATTTTGTCCTCTACTGTATTTTCCATGGTCCTCTTTCAGAGGGTTGATATAAGTTTTTGTTTTCTTTTTAGTATTACAATATTTATATAATTTCTGGGATTGATTTTAATGTCATTAGTCATTTCTGTTTACTGTGGCTAACTTTACAGTCTTAACTAGAGATGAGCGAACGTACTCGGTAAGGCCGATTTCGCAATCGAGCACCGCGATTTTCGAGTACTTCACTACTCGGGTGAAAAGTACTGGGGGGCGCTGTGTGGCGGGGCGTGGCGTGGTGGAGCGGCGGGTAGCAGCGCGGAACAGGGGAGAGCTCTCTCTCTCTCCCCCCCACTCCCCTCTGCAACCCCCCGCTCACCCACAGCGCCCCCGAGTACTTTTCACCCGAGTAGTGAAGTACTCGAAAATCGCGGTGCTCAATTGCGAAATCGCCCTTACCGAGTACGTTCGCTCATCTCTAGTCTTAAATTAATTCTTAACAATTTAATCAAGATACAAAAATCTTTCAACATCTTTGAAATCCAATTAGCCTTTGTAGGTCAGGATTGGTGACAGGTGACACGCATTTGACATTTTAATGATTGTTTTTAGGTCATGTTATTCTGGGATGCTTGTTCTGTTCTGACTTTGTAGATCGGCTCTTCAGGGAATATTATATTTAGGCAGGTAGGTGGTGGAGTGCCAGCAGCAGTGCATGTCATTCAGCCTTAGTAGCCAAAAATTGCCTGCATTTGGGATAGATGAAATGATATCCTAATAAATGCCAAGGACATCTCTCAAGATCATTGTCACATTCACATGAAGAACATTCCATCTAGGGTTGTAATAACGTAATACGGATGTGGCGAGGGAACCGCAACATCAAAGATTAATACATCCAAGTAGACCAGAAGAGTAACATGGCTCATACGTTTCCATGCAGAATCCTTAGGCCACTCTTGAACAACTATACATATTACTGCATGCAGAGTTGCATTTGTTTGCGTGTTTGCCTGCGTTCTTACTGCGTATTTTTGCGCAGTAAAAATACAGACAAGCTAGCTGATGTCACAACCTTTATTTCCTCACGTGGTGGCATAGCAACCTGCGTAAAAAACGCTGAAAATGCAGTTTTATGCATACAATTGCAAATTAACTGCATTTTTATCACACAGTTATAATAGAGGAGATCACAGCTCATCCTCCTGACTGTAAACTTTTAGCTTTTTTAGGTGAATATAGAAGGTAATAGTAAGTAAACTGTCCCCCCCCCCCCCCTTCCCCAGCAAATGGAAAGGTATAACCCTAGCCAACACTGGCATCATGGGATAGATGTGAAACTAAAAATTAAAAAAAACTATGGCTTGTTTTACATGGAGCGTGCGTCGACAGGGTTCGCTTGTGCTGCCTGTTTATAGAGGCAGATAAATCGTTCGCAATTTCAAATTGCGTTTGCAAATCGTTTAGTGAATGACTAAATGATTGCTGTTCACATCCAACGATGCGCGAATGATTCGTTTTATGCCGGCATAAAATGAACGATGAATGAGAACCAAACAGATTCTTGTTCATCGCTGGCCATGTTTACCCTGAACGATTATCATTCAAATTCACGCAATCCAAGGCTTTTTTTTTTGAATGATAAACATTCCATGTAAAAGAGCCCTAACTTTCAAGATGGTGGCTGATGAGCATCAGACAGGGGGCTGCACTCCAAGAAAGTGCGTGGAATACACAGAGGAGACCTTCAGAGTGTGATAGCAATCAGGTGAGGGGGGCAGCGGATGGGAAAATGTGTTTGTGGCCCTTTAAAAGAAATTGGTCACCGCCTTTATCCTCCCCTTTCTGAGGGCAACATAAGGTAGTGCCAGGTACACTAAATACAGTTATATGTCTGTCTTGTGCATCTGTGAAGCAGTTTGTCAGAAATGTACATCTTATCAGTAGCAGAATACACATAGAGGAGTACTGTAAGTAGTACTCGATATTCATCCCGTCTTCGGCAACTGATTGACAGTTTTCTCCCTATGCACGAAAATAGGAAAACAACTAGGTAATTAACACCTTAGCCAGTCAGTAGACATATTTTTTTGTACAAAATGATGGATAAATGTAAGATTCTTCATTTTTGATATGTAGAAGATAAACTGTAGCAAGTTAAAAGGTAGTACAATATTTTTAGTCAACACAAACGCCCGGCTTAGTAGTTTTATCCTCTAGTAGAACAGGATAAAACTTCAAACTTTATTCTGACATATTAAATCCAAGCCACCATATGTCCAAAATAGTGACGCGTTTCAGATCATGTGTCCTTCATCGTAGCTGTCACTAAATGGCCCAAACACTGAATTTATAACAACAGAGATCCTACTGCAACTAAAAACATGTAAAATCAATAAAATAGAAATTACCCATCAAGACTTATATACCACAATATGGCCACTGGTACATAATAGGGGTTCGGAAGATAAAAGATCATGTGACCTTAACATAAGATACATGACATGATATTCTAATAGTATTTATATGTGAATCTGGGATACAGAAATATTAAAAGCAACCGATAGTGTTAAATCATATTAAAAAAGTAAACCAACCTAGAGGCCAATGATATGTGACCACAACATCTATCTAGAACTAGCAGAATGACCGGATTCACATGAGTCTATTTCATGTAACTGTGTGTCGTATAAAATGTCGTTTGCTACTGATAGGAAGCCAGCATCTTTATAGTAGCAAGTTAGTCACACGGGTAAATCAGCTGCTTTGGAGGGTTTTAGACGAGGTTTAGGCTCACATTTGCCTTTATATTCCTTTTTTTGTAATTATGTCACAAATGGTAGGTTCTAGAAAGCTGAAGCCATTCTAAAACCTTTGGAAGTGCCTGATTTACCCATGTGGCAAATTTAGTGTAGTTTATTCCAGTTGTTTGGCAATTCATGAAGGAAAGACAACAAAATTTCATTTTATGTATGTGTGTGTATATATATTAGTCATGGAATACAGACGCATGCCAAACTACTAGTGTGTGTGTGTGAAAACTAAAAACTAGATCTAGAAGGTTAGTCACGTAAATGCAAAAACAACTCGCATGACTCATGAATCCAAAGACAAGGGTTGGAATGCATGTACACCACAGAAATATCGAGCATTAATGCAAGTGTGTACTGATTGAGACCAAGGCTTGAAATATCCAAAAATCAATATCCATATACGTAATTAATCTTAATGGGTACAAGCCTACACAGGTCAAATATAGAGCCATAAATGTTACTGTAATGAGGCAAGCAAATACCCATACAGTGTCAACATATACACTATCGATCAAGAAAAATATTCAATGTAGTATATATACACTCCTTGTAAAACTCGTCCTGCAGTTACATCTCAGGCAGATATGTAAATGATTGGAGTTGTAGAGTGATTAGATGAATAGTTTTGTCATCTGAGGCCCTAAAAGTGATCCCACCCTTGGGCTATAAAAGGCTCTCAGAGGCTCCTTGTGTGTAGTGACCTCTTTTCCTGCTTGTGTATGGCTTGTGGACCACCAGACGCCTCTATGATGCAATCAAAGAGATTTCAGCCAGTTAACAGAGCTGAAGAGGGGGCATTATTGGAAGCTGGGTGGTCGTATTAACGAATTGCTCACTATCTGGGTTGTTCTGACAGATTTGTTAGGAGGTGTTGGAAACTCTAGATGCATGGGGGTATGCAGAAAAAGGTAACCATACTCTGAACACTCTTGACAGACTACTGGTAGAGAGGATTGGCTGATTGTCCAACAAGCATAAGCTGCTCTAACTGTTTACTTGTCCGCTATCCAGAGACAGCGGGCACCATTGTTACACCCCTGTGTCTGTTGAAACCATTTCCAGACACTTGGCTGAAGGACATTTGGTCTCATAGTGCCCATTATGTGTACTGCCTCTGCCACCCACCAACCATCACCTCCCTTTGCAGTGGTGGACTGCAAACCAGGACTGCTATGGAGTGGCACTGGGTTGTCTTCAGCAACAAAATCAGGTTTAGTTTTGGGAACTGTCGACAGCTGTATTACTGACTAGAGAGCTAGAAGTGAGTACCTCAATCCTGCCTTTGCTGTGGAGTAGTACACTGTCCCCACTGCTGGTGTGATGGTCTGGGGGGCCCATCGTATAGGACAGTCAGTCACCCCTAGTAGTGGTTGCCTCTAATGGCAGGGCTTCCTAGAGGCATTTTCCAGCAGGATAATGCTCGGTTGCATGCAACAGGGGTGTCACAGGAATGCCTCCACAACATTGTCACACTTCCGTGGCTGCCCGGTCACCAGATTTATTGCCAATAGAACATACGGAACCTGTATGCCTCCATGCCTGCCAATATCACATCTTGTATCCAAGCTAGAGGCGGTACAACAGGGTACTAGAGCCTCCATGCCCGCCAGTATCACATCTTATATCCAAGTTAGAGGCGGTACAACAGGGTACTAGAGCCTCCATGCCTGTCCGTATCACATCTTATATCCAAGCTAGAGGCGGTACAACAGGGTACTAGAGCCTCCATGCCTGTCCGTATCACATCGTGTATCCAAGCTAGAGGTGGTACAACAGGGTACTAGAGCCTCCATGCCCACCCGTATCACATCGTGTATCCAAGCTAGAGGTGGTACAACAGGGTACTAGAGCCTCCATGCCCGCCCGTATCACATCTTGTATCCAAGCTAGAGGCGGTACAACAGGGTACAAGAGCCTCCATGTCTGTCTGTATCACATCTTGTATCCAAGCTAGAGGCGGTACAACAGGCTACTAGAGCCTCCATGCTCGCCAGTATCACATCTGGTATCCAAGCTAGAGGCAGTACAACAGGGTAATTGAACAAGTGTTCAGTTTTCTGTAATAAATTCTCCTTTTGCTCTGATATTGTAATCTCTCACTTATATCAATGTTACAGTCACACATGGAAAGTTTCATTCAATTCTGACAACTGCTTCTAGGGGCTTGATTTTTTTTTTTGACAATTAGAGCTCTCACATAAGCATATTTTATCGCTGGTTTCGCTTGCATAATATGCTGTACCAATCTTAACATTGACTCAGTTATGCCTCTCACACACAGCACGCGAAATGCGGACGCAGAAAAGATCAGAGCATGCACTACCTTGGCACGTATTACATGCGCATACACTCCAAGATAGTGCATGGGAATTTTTGTCATGCAGCAAGTACACAATGCATTGCATACTGATGCATGCTCTCGCGCAGGAGATGTACGCACGATGTACTGCCAAAAAACCGCTCACAGGACGCCATTATTCCGGAGATAAAATAAAAAGCATTTATTCTGGACAAATATGAGTAAAGTTAAAAAAAACTAACTTTCTACTTTCTAGTAGGAGAGAAAAAAAAAGGAAAAACATGAATAATGCATCATAAATTACATTCTTATATTCACACCATCTGGAATTCTGGTGCCTAGTGTAAAGATCCAGAAGGCCTCAATACCCAACAATACTTGTTTCCGATCCCTGCCACAATGTACTTTATGAATTTTTTCCATACCGCTAGTTATAACTAGTACACTATTTTTCACAGTTTACAACAATTATTAAATGTTCACATGATGTACTTTATAATCCTATTGTAGTGCTTGTCTGTTGCTTACCTGGCCGGAACGGGGCTTTGGAGGTGGACACCACCACCAGTCAAGTAGTGGTTGGCGCTCCTGTGTCTGCTCTCACTCCCAGGCCTCTGTAGGACTCACACGCACTCCTGTCTCTCCTCTTAAAAGGCCAGTGCATGACTTCCACCAATCTCGCCTGCTATATTAGCATCCTTCCCTTATGTAGGGTGTCTAAGCAATTGGCCTCCTTACCAATGTCACAAAGCCCAAGGTTCATGTATTTCTGGTTTTGACTGGTGCCTTTTTTGACTATTCTGATTTCTGTGCTTCCTGACCTCAACTCTGTATTTCAGAACTCTGCTGCCTGCCCTGACCTTTGGCTTGGACCCAATTTATACACTCGTGCTGCCAGCCCTGACCTCTGCCTGTTTCTTGACTATGCCCTGTTCAGACCTACAGGTACCACACCTCGGCCCAGTGCAGCATCCGTAGGCACCAGGGGCTGGCTGGCAAATTTTTGCTTGGGAGGGCCAGCACAAAGCACTGGTCCATGAGTAGTGGCTTATCCTTCTCAGTCCATTCTGCCTGGGTGTGAAAGAACCCTAAATGCATCAGAGATAACTTGGTTTTAAATCTAGATGCCTTTAAAAGATAGTGGCTAGTGATGATGTTTTTATGTTGGGACATAATACACTGCATTATAGCTTAATTAGTGCAGTGTATTATGCAAGTGATCAAATGATTGCATATTCAAATTCCCTTGTGGTATTAATAAATATTGTATGCATATTGTAAAACAAATAGCAAAAAAAATGTACAAAAACTAAAAATATGTGTTAACCCCCCCCCCCCATAAAAATGCTTTATTGTGGGAAGAAAAAGCTAAATTGTTATTAAATTGATTACAACTAGAGATGAGCGAACGTACTCGTCCGAGCTTGATACTCGTTCGAGTATTAGCGTGTTCAAGATGCTCGTTACTAGAGGCGAGCACCACACGATGTTCGAGTTACTTTCACTTTCATCTCTGAGACGTTAGCGCTTTTCTGGCCAATAGAAAGACAGGGAAGGCATTACAACTTCCTCCTGTGATGTTCCAGCCCTATACCACCCCCCTGCAGTGAGTGGCTGGCGAGATCAGGTGTCACCGGAGTATATAAATCGGCCCCTCCCGCGGCTCGCCACAGATGCATTCTGACATAGCTCAGGGAAAGTGCTGCTGATGCTGGAGCTGCTATAGGGAGAGTGTTAGGAGTGATTTTAGGCTTCAAGAACCCCAACGGTCCTTCTTAGGGCCACATCTGACCGTGTGCAGTACTGTTGAGGCTGCTTTTTGCAGTGTTGCACTTTTTTTTTTTTTTTGTATATCGGCCGTGCAGAGCATTGCGTCCTCAGTCTGCAGTAATTTTACATAGTATAGGGCCAGTAGTGCTGAGGCAGGGACAGTGAAAAAGGTGAAAGACATATACTGTCTATATAGGCAGTGGGCTTTCCAAAAAAATTTGGGACAAAAAAATCTATTTGGGCTGCCTCTCACCTTCCTGAGTGTACTGCGTCTCTGCTGGGGGTAGTAGTC
Source organism: Eleutherodactylus coqui (assembly GCF_035609145.1). Classification (NCBI taxonomy): domain Eukaryota; kingdom Metazoa; phylum Chordata; class Amphibia; order Anura; family Eleutherodactylidae; genus Eleutherodactylus; species Eleutherodactylus coqui. The sequence goes on along the minus strand of NC_089844.1, from coordinate 64,792,828 downwards.
CTAATTAATACGCAGCCAGCTAAGTGTTACAGCAGGCTTGCGCAAAATTCTTTCCTGTCTCTGCGTTGCCCGTTACATCACCGCTGTCATCCTGTCCAGAGGGAAACAGTCTGCAGTAATTTTACATAGTATAGGGCCAATAGTGGTGGTGAGGCAGGGACAGTGAAAAACGTGAAAGACATATACTGTCTATATAGGCAGTGGGCTTTTCCAAAAAAATTTGGGACAAAAAAATCTATTTGGGCTGCCTGTCACCGTCCTGAGTGTACTGCATCTCTGCTGGGGGTAGTAGTGCTAAGCCAGTCAGGGGGCAGGTCTGACTCACACCCCCTTCACACCCACTGTAGGCCGCGCTGAACTCTGTCTGCCAGGACAAGGTAAGTATATATATATTTTTTATTTTTACACATTTCTGGATGAATTGCAGGGAAGGGCTTCTATATTTAAGCCCTTCCCGACAATTCATCCCGCGCACGCCGGCAGCCCATTGCTTTCAGTGGAACCGGCTATAAGCATGTAACCCAGGAGAAGTGGCAGCGGAGTGTCATGCAGGCAGCGATTGTGCTTTGTTGGAGGTAGTGTGGTGCTTAGCTAAGGTATGCATTGCTAATGAGGGTTTTTCAGAAGTAAAAATTGTTGGGAGGGTGGGGGCCCACTCTTGCCGCTATTGTGGCTTAATAGTGGGACCTGGGAACTTGAGATGCAGCCCAACATGTAGCCCCTCGCCTGCCCTATCCAGTGCTGTGTCGTTCCCATCACTTTCTTGAATTGCCCAGATTTTCACAAATGGAAACCTTAGTGAGCATCGGCGATATACAAAAATGCTCGGGTCGCCCATTGACTTCAATGGGGTTCGTTACTCGAAACGAACCCTCGAGCATCGCGATAATTTCGTCCCGAGTAACGAGCACCCGAGCATTTTGGTGCTCGCTCATCTCTAGTGTGCAGCCCTTGTCGCGCCAAGATCAGCCGGGAAGCCACCACCACCAGCATGCGCAGACATATGATGGCCAAGCACCCCACAAGGTGGGACGAAGGCCGTTCACCGCCTCCGGTTTGCACCACTGCCTCTCCCCCTGTGCCCCAACCTGCCACTGAGATCCAACCCCCCTCTCAGGACACAGGCACTACCGTCTCCTCGCCTGCACCCACACCCTCACCTCCGCTGTCCTCGGCCCCATCCACCAATGTCTCTCAGCGCACCATCCAGCCGTCGCTAGCGCAAGTGTTTGAGCGCAAGCGCAAGTACGCCGCCACGCACCCGCACGCTCAAGCGTTAAACGTGCACATAGCCAAATTGATCAGCCTGGAGATGCTGCCGTATAGGCTTGTGGAAACAGAGGCTTTCAAAAGCATGATGGCGGCAGTGGCCCCGCGCTACTCGGTTCCCAGTCGCCACTACTTTTCCCAATGTGCCGTCCCAGCCCTGCACGACCACGTCTCCCGCAGCATTGTACGCGCCCTCACCAACGCGGTTACTGCCAAGGTCCACTTAACAACGGACACGTGGACAAGCACAGGCGGGCAGGGCCACTACATCTCCCTGACGGCACATTGGGTGAATTTAGTGGAGGCTGGGACAGAGTCAGAGCCTGGGACCGCTCACGTCCTACCCACCCCCAGAATTACGGGCCCCAGCTCGGTGGTGGTATCTGCGGCGGTGTATGCTTCCTCCACTAAACCACCCTCCTCCTCCTCTTCCTCCTCCTCCTCCTACGCAACCTCTGTCTCGCAATCAAGATGTGTCAGCAGCAGCACGTCGCCAGCAGTCGGTGTCGCGCGGCGTGGCAGCACAGCGGTGGGCAAGCGTCAGCAGGCCGCGCTAAAACTACTCAGCTTAGGAGAGAAGAGGCACATGGCCCACGAACTGCTGCAGGGTCTGACAGAGCAGACCGACTGCTGGCTTGCGCCGCTGAGCCTCCAACCGGGCATGGTCGTGTGTGACAACGGCCGTAACCTGGTGGCGGCTCTGCAGCTCGGCAGCCTCACGCACGTGCCATGCCTGGCCCATGTCTTTAATTTGGTGGTTCAGCGCTTTCTGAAAAGCTACCCACGCTTGTCAGACCTGCTCGGAAAGGTGCGCCGGCTCTGCGCACATTTCCGCAAGTCCCACACGGACACTGCCACCCTGCACACCCTGCAACATCGGTTTAATCTGCCAGTGCACCGACTGCTGTGCGATGTGCCCACACGGTGGAACTCTACACTCCACATGTTGGCCAGGCTCTATGAGCAGCGTAGAGCTATAGTGGAATACCAACTCCAACAGGGGCGGCGCAGTGGGAGTTAGCCTCCTCAATTCTTTACAGAAGAGTGGGCGTGGTTGGCAGACATTTGCCAGGTCCTTGGAAACTTTGAGGAGTCTACCCAGATGGTGAGCGGCGATGCTGCAATCATTAGCGTCACCATTCCTCTGCTATGCCTCTTGTGAAGTTCCCTGCAAAGCATAAAGGCAGACGCTTTGCGCTCGGAAACAGAGGCGGGGGAAGACAGTATGTCGCTGGATAGTCAGAGCACCCTCCTGTCTATATCTCAGCGCGTTGAGGAGGAGGTGGAGGAGCATGAGGAGGAGGGGGAAGAGACAGCTTGGCCCACTGCTGAGGGTACACATGCTGCTTGCCTGTCATCCTTTCAGCGTGTATGGCCTGAGGAGGAGGAGAAGGAGGAGGATCCTGAAAGTGATCTTCCTAGTGAGGACAGCCATGTGTTGCGTACAGGTACCCTGGCACACATGGCTGACTTCATGTTAGGATGCCTTTCTTGTGACCCTCGCGTTAGACGCATTCTGGCCACTATGGATTACTGGGTGTACACACTGCTCGACCCACGGTATAAGGAGAACCTTTCCACTCTCATACCCAAAGAGGAAAGGGGTTCGAGAGTGATGCCATACCACAGGACCCTGGCGGACAAGCTGATGGTAAAATTCCCATCCGACAGCGCTAGTGGCAGAAGGCGCAGTTCCGAGGGCCAGGTAGCAGGGGAGGCGCGGAGATCAGGCAGCATGTACAGCACAGGCAGGGGAACACTCTCTAAGGCCTTTGACAGCTTTCTGGCTCCCCAGCAAGACTGTGTCACCGGTCTCCAGTCAAGGCTGAGTCGGCGGGAGCACTGTAAAAGGATGGTGAGGGAGTACGTAGCCGATCGCACGACCGTCCTCCGTGACGCCTCTGCCCCCTACAACTACTGGGTGTCGAAGCTGGACACGTGGCCTGAACTCGCGCTCTATACCCTGGAGGTGCTTGCTTGTCCTGCGGCTAGCGTCTTGTCAGAGTGGGTGTTTAGTGCGGCTGGGGGAATCATCACAGATAAGCGTACCCACCTGTCAACCGACAGTGCCGACAGGCTTACACTCATAAAGATGAACAAAGCCTGGATTTCCCCAGACTTTTCTTCTCCACCAGCGGACAGCAGCGATACCTAAACAATACGTAGGCTGCACCCGCGGATGGAAGCATCGTTCTCTATCACCATAAAAAATGTGGACCTTTTAGCTTCATCAATCTGTGTATTCTATTAATCCTCATCCTCCTGCTCCTCCTCCTGAAACCTCACATAATCACACCGAACGGGCAATTTTTCTTAGGCCCACAAGGCTCAGTCATATAATTTTTGTAAACAATTTTTATACGTTTCAATGCTCATTAAAGCGTTGAAACTTGCACCTGAACCAATTTTTATTTTAACTGGGCTGCTTCCAGGCCTAGTTACAAATGAAGCCACATTAACCAAAGCGATTAATGGGTTTCACCTGCCCTCTTGGTTGAGCAATGGGCAATGGGCAATTTTTCTGAGGTACATAAGTACTGTTGGTACACCAGTTTTTTGGGGCCCTCGCAAACAGTGTAATCCAATTAATTTTTTGCCCACCTGCATTAAAGCTGACGATACATCAGCTGTGCTGAGCACTGCAATGGGATATGTTTATGTACCGCCGGAGGCTTCCTGGCACCCACCCATGCTGTCGGTCCACACGGAGTTGTAACTGCATGTGTCCACTTCTAAAGAACCCCAGTCTGACTGGGGCATGCAGTGTGGGCCGAAGCCCACCTGCATTTAACATGACATTACCTCAGCTGTGATGGGCAATGCAATGGGATATATTTATGTACCGCCGGTGGGTTCCAGGGAGCCACCCATGCTGTCGGTCCACACGGAGTTGTAACTGCATGTGTCCACTTCTAAAGAACCCCAGTCTGACTGGGGCATGCAGTGTGGGCCGAAGCCCACCTGCATTTAACATGACATTACCTCAGCTGTGATGGGCAATGCAATGGGATATATTTATGTACCGCCGGTGGCTTCCTGGGACCCACCCATGCTGCGGTCCACACGGAGTTGTAACTGCATGTGTCCACTTCTAAAGAACCCCAGTCTGACTGGGGCATGCAGTGTGGGCCGAAGCCCACCTGCATTTAACATGACATTACCTCAGCTGTGATGGGCAATGCAATGGGATATATTTATGTACCGCCGGTGGGTTCCAGGGAGCCACCCATGCTGTCGGTCCACACGGAGTTGTAACTGCATGTGTCCACTTCTAACGAACCCCAGTCTGACTGGGGCATGCAGTGTGGGCCGAAGCCCAACTGCATTAAACATGACATTACCTCAGCTGTGATGGGCAATGCAATGGGATATATTTATGTACCGCCGGTGGGTTCCAGGGAGCCACCCATGCTGTCGGTCCACACGGAGTTGTAACTACATGTGTCCACTTCTAAAGAACCCCAGTCTGACTGGGGCATGCAGTGTGGGCCGAAACCCACCTGCATTTAACATGACATTACCTCAGCTGTGCTGGGCACTGCAATGGGATATATTTATGTACCGCCGGTGGCTTCCTGGCACCCACCCATGCTGTCGGTCCACAGGGAGTTGTAACTGCATGTGTCCACTTCTAATGAACCCCAGTCTGACTGGGGCATGCAGTGTGGGCCGAAGCCCACCTGCATTAAACATGACATTACCTCAGCTGTGCTGGGCACTGCAATGGGATATATTTATGTACCGCCGGTGGGTTCCTGGCACCCGCCCATGCTGCCGGTCCACACGGAGTTGTAACTGCATGTGTCCACTTCTAACGAACCCCAGTCTGACTGGGGCATGCAGTGTGGGCCGAAGCCCATCTGCATTAAACATGACATTACCTCAGCTGTGATGGGCAATGCAATGGGATATATTTATGTAACGCCGGTGGGTTCCAGGGAGCCACCCATGCTGTCGGTCCACACGGAGTTGTAACTGCATGTGTCCACTTCTAAAGAACCCCAGTCTGACTGGGGCATGCAGTGTGGGCCGAAGCCCACCTGCATTTAACATGACATTACCTCAGCTGTGCTGGGCACTGCAATGGGATATATTAATGTACCGCCAGTGGCTTCCTGGCACCCACCCATTCTGTCGGTCCACACGGAGTTGTAACTGCATGTGTCCACTTCTAAAGAACCCCAGTCTGACTGGGGCATGCAGTGTGGGCCGAAGCCCACCTGCATTTAACATGACATTACCTCAGCTGTGATGGGCAATGCAATGGGATATATTTATGTACCGCCGGTGGGTTCCAGGGAGCCACCCATGCTGTGGGTCCACAGGGAGTTGTAACTGCATGTGTCTACTTATAAAGAACCCCAGTCTGACTGGGGCATGCAGTGTGGGCCGAAGCCCACCTGCATTTAATCTGACGTTAGCTCTGCTGTCCAGGGTACTGCAATGGGATACATTTATGTACATCCGGTGGGTTCCAGGGAGCCACCCATGCTGTGGGTGCACACAGAATTCCCATTGCGGAGTTGTACCTGCCTGTGACTATTTATAAAAAAAATCGTGGTCTGACGGGGGCATGCAGACACCTTGACAGAATGAATAGTGTGTGGCACATAGGTTCCCCATTGCTCTGCCCACGTGTGCAGCTCCAGATGGAGGTGGCACAGGATTGGATTTCTCATTGCTTCTGTACAGCATTGCGGGCTATTGCATCGCACCTTTTAAAGAGGGTCGCTGCCTAGCCATGCCAACCCTCTGCAGTGTGTGCCTGCGGTTCCTCCTCATGGCAGACGCACTTATAAATAGACATGAGGGTGGTGTGGCATGAGGGCAGCTGAAGGCTGCGCAGGGACAATTTGGTGTGCGCTGTTGACACTGGGTCGTGCAGAGGGGGGGTTTGGGCAGCATGTAACCCAGGAGAAGTGGCAGCGGAGTGTCATGCAGGCAGTGATTGTGCTTTGTTGGAGGTAGTGTGGTGCTTAGCTAAGGTATGCATTGCTAATGAGGGCTTTTCAGAAGTAAAAATTGTTTGGGGGGGGGCCCACTCTTGCCGCTATTGTGGCTTAATAGTGGGACCTGGGAACTTGAGATGCAGCCCAACATGTAGTTCCTCGCCTGCCCTATCCGTTTCTTTGTCGTTCCCATCACTTTCTTGAATTTTCCAGATTTTCACAAATGAAAACCTTAGCGAGCATCGGCGAAATACAAAAATGCTCGGGTCGCCCACTGACTTCAATGGGGTTCTTTATTCGAAACGAACCCTCGAGCATCGCGAAAATTTCGTCACGAGTAACGAGCACCCGAGCATTTTGGTGCTCGCTCATCTCTAGTTACAACCCTCACTATAAAATTATCAGGTTATTTGTCCCGTAAGTGTTATGTACCCCAAAATGGCACCTATAAAAACTACATCTCATCCCACAGAAAAACAAAGCCCTCGTCTCTATTGCTTTCTGCATTATCTCAGAATATGGCGACAAAAATTACTATATAAACTCACAGAATGTCATAGTGCATCACGTTAAATGCTGCAAAAAAAATTCCAAAATTTTTTAATTCACTCATCAAATAGGTTTATGCGCCCCAAAATAATATCAATGAGAATGTCAGGTTGTCCTGCAAAACAAGTCCTCACAGTTTCATCATTAGAAAAAAACGTATTATGGTTCTCAGAATACAGCAACAAAGAAAAGTTAGATTTTGTTTTTTTGTATGTGTTTTTATTGTGAAAAAGTAGTGGAAGGGGGCGTGGCCAAGCAGCTGAACTGACCGGCCGCATGTGAGGAGCGCTCCTCCACATACCGGCAAAAAACCCTAATCCTGAGGACATCCTGAGGGTCCCCTGACCCAGAATAGCACCGGCGGAGGGAGGAGAGGATAGAGACCCTGACGGCGCTCCCGGACGGCCACAGCTGAGGTACCGTCAGCGGGGAGAGCGGAGACCCATAGCCGCCGCGGCCGTACTGCGGAGGACACCGGTGAGCGGCGGGGACTCCGAGCCCGACTTTGCTCCGAGAGGGGGGAGAGAGGAGGTGGACAAACCCCCGGAGGGACGTCTGTGGCACCGGAATAGCGGGCACCGCCGGCGGGAGGAAAGACCGAGAGGTCGCGGCTCCGGCGGCCATCTTGTGAGAGGCAGAGGCGGAGGTGCAGGGCCCTGAACACCGGAGTGCACTGCTCCCGGGCGCGGCACGGAGTTGTGCGGAGAGGGGGAAGAGGAGGTTGAGCTCCGGAAGGTACAACTGAGAGGTGGGCATAGGAAAAGCTGCTGGCGGGAAAAGACCGCGAAAACGCGGCTGCGGCGGCCATCTTGTGTGTGGCACCGAAACAGAAAGGCCCTAAAAACAAGGCCGAAAGCTACCCCCGGGCCCAATATAGTACCGCTGCAGGGGAAGGGAAGAGGACAGAGACATCAGAATTACATAGAAGGCACAGGCAGCGCAGTGCACAACGACCCCAGACCCGCAGCGAAGTGACCATCAAGCGAACAAGCGCTGCTAGCAAGCAAAGCAGTGAGAAGACACATTTAAGGGGACATAGAGAGAGGCCTTACCCCCCCCCCCCCCCCTCCACTTACAAGAGGACTAAACACCATACAATTCGGAGAACCAGGGGAAGGGGCAAAACAGGGGCAGCAGCAGACCCCTATAGAACATTCAATTTCTATAGCGGAAAACCAAACAACCGCGACATGGGTCCCACTAGACAAAACTCATCCGTAGACAAACTTAAAGTCTTCGCAAGAGGAGAAACCCGGAAGGAGCCCAGCCCTGAACCCGCTGCGCCCGCTGCGGCGGGAGTTGCAGCAACAAAGCATACCAACCCAGATCCAACTGAGGGAACGGTGCAAACACTGCAACAATTGTCTGAACAGCTTCTGACCGCAATACAAACATCTACAGCCACGCTCACCAGTAAAATTGATGAAGTTAAAATGGATGTGAGTCTGCTGAGACAAGATCTCCAAAATCTAAGAGAACGTGTTGCCAGCACAGAGAACAGAATATCTACCCTAGATGATACTGTCGCCCCAATGACAGATGCAATACGAGATCTTACGCAGAAAGCTGAATACTGGAGACAAAAAGCAGACGATCTGGAAAATCGGTCGCGAAGAAATAATTTGCGCATAGTGGGGCTACCAGAGCGGGCCGAGGGGCAAAGACCTGAAGAATTTATAGAACGCTGGCTTCGAGAACTATTTCCCAATGCTGGACTATCGCAAGTCTTTGTTATTGAACGTGCGCATCGAGTGCCCATGAAGCCACCAATACCAGGAGCCCCACCCAGACCCCTACTAGCAAAGCTGCTCAACTCCCGTGACAGGGATATAATCCTACAAGCTGCCAGAAAGGGAGGGCCCCTGCGACATGACAACGCCACAGTGTCCATTTTTCCGGATTTCTCGGCTGATCTCCAAAAGCAGCGAGCAACATTCTTCGGAGTCAAAAAGCAACTAAGAGATCTGCAGCTCCCGTACTCGATGGTGTATCCGGCTCGACTGCGGGTGATTGACGGGGACCGTACCCGCTTCTTCTCCACACCAACTGAAGCAGGAAATTGGCTGAACACCAGACGACGACCAGAAGGGCCGTAATGTATACATAACCATTTATTTTCCCCTCTCTAGGTGCAGAGACCAATACACAAAGATGAACATTTCCCTTACAGTTCCTAACTGCACACTAGTGACTATCCTCTAAACACGCCACAAGAACACTCTAGCCAAATGGCACAGAACCGAGACTTTCTTTATCTGTGGCAGACAAGTAATCTACGACTCCCAGGAGAAGATGACGAAGCTTCCCTTCCTACGGCCCCGGCGGGATTCACCCGTTTTAACCCCCCCCCATCCTCCTCCCCCACCGATCCCCCTCGTCGCTGTCTTGCGGGGTGATTTAGAACCCCCTCCCCATATGCTTCCTATCCTCAAGGGGACCCACCCAGAAAATGACAGCCTAACCAATGCCGGTCCACACAACTGATTTAACAATACAACAATACCACAAGTATAGTCTTGTAATAAGCTATACTATGTAGGTACCCCCTAAATACAGGTTGCCACGAATACGTATGTGATAGAGAAGATAATCTTCGAATCTGTTTAATTACAGGTTGATTGAGAGTTACAGTTGATAGTAGTTTATCAAAATGTTTTTAAGTTGTATGCATCAAGTGCTCTATGATGATATTGAAAATGTGCTGAAGTACTGTTACATGATATATGATAAAAATGCAATTGAGTGTCGGGGGGCGTCGCCTGGCGGGCAGAATAACATGGGGAATAGTATCCGGATCAGATTAACATCTCTTAGCCAATGGCGGAGATAGTCTTTGTATCCTGGAACGTCAGGGGCATGGGGTCTACTAGGAAACGGGCAGCGATGAACACGCTGCTGCGCTCCTGGCGACCACACGTCCTGTGCTTACAGGAGACCCACCTTACACCTGAAACCACAAAAGTCTTGCTGAAGCCATGGGTACAATGGTCCGCGCATGTATACCACACATCATACTCCAGGGGGGTGTCTCTACTAATAAGAAGAACACTTAGATGGGAGGTGGAACAGATTAGGAGAGACACAGAGGGCAGATATATTTTTGTAAGAGCTAAAATCAACAATGACCCATATGTCCTACTATGTTGCTATAACCCGCCGCCGGCAACAACAACCATTCTAGCAGACGGCATTCAATTTGCATCATTCTCTCCAGACGCAACAGTTGTCTGTATGGGAGATATGAACATGGTGATGGATCCCGCCTTGGATAGATTTGGGGGTGGTGCTCGGGGGGAGGGAGATGCGAACAAGACTCGCCTGGCCTCTATTATCTCGGTAACGGGTTGGCTAGACTTATGGCGAACATTTCACCCGCAGCAAAAAGAGTATACCTGCCATGCAGCCCACAACCACGCTCTCAGCCGAATAGACTATATATTCGGGTCCCCTTCACTATTCCCTAAAATAGACTCAATAGAGTTCCTACCTCGAGGTATCTCAGACCACTCGCCAATACGTATGACCCTTAAAAACCCAGGCCCAATCACAATCAAGAGACCAAGGGTGCACCCATTCTGGCTTTCATTATTTGGACCTAATGACCGCATACCGGACCAGATCCAAATATACTATGAGGCACATGAGACGCATGGAGATACAAATCTAGTATGGGAAGCATTTAAATCATACCTTAGAGGCTGTTTAAGGTCCTCAATTTCATTTGTCAAAAGAGCCACGGCACGTGAGGGTGAACTTTTAGCAGAGCAATGCCAACAACTAGAAAGAGATTATATAGCTGACCCTATAGACACTAAAAGAGATAAATGGCTTCAGACAGGCAGAGACTACTTATTATACCTGAAAGAGAAAGCCCAAAGGAATCTATTCTTTACCCGACAGTCCTTTTTTGAACAAGGAAACCAATCCAGTAAACTACTTGCTTATATGGCGAGACAGGAAACCGCCCCCCCAACCATACTGCGAGTTAAATCAACCGAGGAGGTAGTGCTTACAGACCCGAAAGAAATCCTAGATAGATTTCAGCAATTCTACAAAGACTTATACCAATCAAGGGTAAATTACACAGCGGCAGAACTAGAGACCTACTTAAATGACATAATATTTCCAGAAATACAAGACGACTATAGATCCCTACTTGACTCTCCCATTACAGTGGAAGAGATTGAAGAAGCAATAAATGAGATGGCTAAAAACAAAACTCCGGGAATGGATGGGCTACCAGTGGAAATATACCAACATTACAAAAAAGAAATAATCCCACACTTGTTTACCCTATACAAATACATCCTTGATAAGCATCACCTCCCAGAATCGATGCTAGAGGCCAACATAGTCCTCATACTTAAACCAGACAAAAACCCAGAGGAGTGCGGCTCGTATAGGCCGATTTCTCTATTAAACACGGACTATAAAATCCTTACTAAAATACTAGCGACCCGACTAAACCAAATAATAGGGAAAATTATACACCCGGACCAATCCGGCTTTATCCCGGGTAAATCGACATCGGACAATATCAGAAGAACACAGGTAATCACACAGGTGGGGTGGAGGTGGAGAGCAGACTGGGCCCTGGCCTCACTAGACGCGGCTAAAGCGTTCGACTCCGTCGAGTGGCAGTACCTGATAGAGGTGCTGCGTAAATTCAGGTTTGGAGAAACGTTTATAAAATGGGTCACCATCCTGTACAAAGCCCCGACCGCAAGGGTAACGGTAAACGGCCTGGTCTCCACTTCCTTCCCACTACACAGGGGGACACGACAGGGATGCCCACTTTCCCCCCTTCTATTTGCAATTGCAATCGAACCCCTAGCCCTGAGAATTCGACAACACAACTCATACAAAGGCGTTCAAATCGGACCCAGAGAGGATAGAATAGGCTTGTATGCGGACGATATAATATTGTATATGTCAGATCCTAGAAACACCCTACCACTGGCCATATCTCTAATAGACAGGTTTGGAATTTTTTCAGGCCTATGCATTAACTGGCAAAAATCCGCTTTCATGCCCCTAAGATCAGAGGGATGGCAGACGGGGGATGTATTTTGTAACTTACAAACCACTCCCGGATTTAAGTACCTTGGTATACATATCACCAGAGAACACACCCAGAGCCTCGAGTTAAATATTGCTCCCCTGCTGACAACTCTGCAGCAAAAGTTGAAAGGCTGGAGCACCCTACCACTATCTGTAGCAGGCAGAATAAACCTCATAAAAATGATAATACTCCCTAAATACTTATATTGCCTAGAACATACAGAAACAACTATACCACAGAAATTCTTTAAAAAAACTAACTCATTAATAACGTCATTCATATGGGGAAACTCTAGAGCCAAACTACGACTAGATACCCTACAACGCCCTAAAGAAATTGCAGGTATGGCGTTACCAGATTTTAAACTATATTATCTGGCGGGACAGGTCAGGTATCTCCGTCATTGGCTGTCGGGTGCGCCTCTCCCTAACTCCGAGCACCATCTCATGTACTTCCTCGAGGAGACTTCGTTGTGGATCCTCCTGGAAAAACCAAAATTGATAACCAAACAAATGCTGCCAGTCCACAGACTGGCAGTGAACGTGTGGCAGATATGCAAATCACTAACAAGACAAGAGAACACCCCCTTGGAGACTCCCCTGTGGGACAACAGGGCATTACCACACTTGATGAATTTGCCAGGTAAACAATTCTGGATAAACTCAGGAGTTACCACACTAGAGCATGTTTATAGGGACCAAACACTGGTTTCCTTTGAACAAATGCAAGAGCTGTACCAGATCCCGAGGGCGGGATTTTTTAGATACTTGCAACTCCGACACGCATTGATCGCACAGTTTCCAGGACCTAGACAAATATTTTCACAGTATCCATTAATAGGTGTACTGCGAACACAAGGACCCAAAGGCCTGATTTCAGTGCTGTATACCCATCTACTACATGCTAAAATTCCTGACATACCAATGACAGTAATGCAGAGATGGAGAGAACTTATTCCCACCCTCACTAGTGAGGATTGGGAAATGGCCATGTCCATATACACCACAGTATCACCGGCGGCAAATAACAAACTAACACAACTATATATCTTACATCAGTGTTATCTAACACCGAGCAGACTTCATAAAATGAATCGGATAACCACCAACCGCTGCCACCGATGTGGAATGCCCAATGCAAACTTCAACCATTTGATATGGAACTGCGTAGATATCCAGACATACTGGAAAGAGATTATAGAGTTTCTAACACAAATATTGGGAATACCAGTACCACACGACCCTGCGGTGTGCCTGTTGGGGATCTTAGACGAAGAACAATGGCAATATCATGACAGGATATTTCTTACAAAGGTTCTATTTTACGCCCGGAAGGCAATAGCCTTACGCTGGATGGACAGGCGCCCCCCGACACTCACAAAGTGGCAGAGCATTGTTAACGCCGTTCTGCCATATGAAAAAATGGTATATAAAAATAGAAAATGCCCTGAAAAATTCGATAAAGTGTGGGAAAGATGGTGTGGGTCACCAAGTACGGTGTACACACAGAACCAGTTCCATAACTTGCTGAGAACAGTGACGCCTAGAAACAATTAGATGGGTTAACAAAGGAACACACCCTCCGCCGACACCACAAAGAAATTATATTACCAGAGGAAAATGTAACAAAGGAATATGTCAATAGAATGTACTAAAACACTTGTTAGGAATGTAATGAGCTAATGATGTAACCAAAAGTTTTCTTTATTCAGTTGATGTACAAAATACAATGTTTTCAATAAAACGAGTTTAAAAAAGAAAAAGTAGTGGAAAAAAAATTTTAAAGTTTATATTGCTGCAATCAAACTGAACCGCAGAATAAGGCCCCCTGCACACGGGCGGAAATTCTGCGTAGGAATTTCCCGCAGAATTTCCGCCCATGGAAGCTGCCATAGGATTGCATCAAAAAACGGAATCCTAGGCAGACGGCCGCAATTTGTCCGTGTGAAATCACACAGGGAAAACAAATCATGCCATGTTCTAAATATCACTCCCGGGCCACCGGCTCCGCTCTGCGCATGCGCCGACTGACCAGCAGCCGGCACATCACAGAGCCGGAGCCGCGGGAGAAGGTGAGACCAGCACTGGTCCTCAGAATTCTCGCAGAGGGATCTGACCCGGCCGTCTGTTGGCAGCCTAAATGTAACAAAACCCACCCAATTAATTGCTAAGGACTCATTCACATGTGCATATTTTCACATGACTTTTAGTTGCATGTCCTATTTTTGTCCTTATTCTGAAACAAAATAGCCTATTGAAGTCAAATCAATAAAATCAATTGTCCCCTCTTGCATTTTTTGTGTGTGTAAAAATGCGGCACTAACGCACGCAAAAAAGTTGCAGGAAGTGAATGGGAAATGAACCTGCAATAACATTCCAGGTTGCTACATATTGTAAGAAGCTGTACTAGTTCCAGCATGCAGTGACTCGAAGGAAACAACACATCAGTGGAAATGCCAAGTTTTAGACCTCCGATGATCTGACACTGATGGTCTATCCTAAGGATTGGTCATCAATGGAAAAAAAATCCCTGGAAACCCCATTTAATAAAAGAATTGGCTGGTGGGAGTTGTCAATTTTGCTTGTGTATCAAAAAGAGGCGGTTGATTCATACTTGGATCCCTGATGAATCACAACAATTCTTTATTTCATTTGCAGACTTTGAAGAGACTGGACACTTCTCCATACTGTTTCTGCATCCAGGTCCATTTACGTCCTGGAGCATCGAGGTATGTATGAGGAGAGGTCGGGAACCTCTCTACATACAGTGCGGCCGTCAGCTGTTTACTACAGCTGACACCCACGGGCAATAGCTGCAATCAGCCGTTCGTCCAATCGCGGCTATTAACCCTTTAAATGCCGCTGTCAATTCTGATAGCGGCATTTAAATCCACGAACAATGTTCGGGGGTCCCGTACGGCCCCTCCGCGGTGAGATCGGGGGAGCCGTGCAGGTGTCATGGCAGCCAGGGGCCTTCTGAAAGGCCCCAGGGCTACCTTGGGAGACTGCCTATCAAGCCATCCCCGTGGGGTGGCTTGATAGGCTGGCTGTTAGAATGCAGTATGACGTAATGCTATAGCATTACGTCATACTGCAGGAGCAATCAAAGCATCGCATATTGTAGTCCCCCAGGGGGACTTAAAAGTAAAGTAAAAAAAAGAACAATAAAGTATTTTTAATTGTTAAAAAAACAAAAAGTAATAAAAGTTTAAATTACCCCCTTTTGCCATATCTGAAAGTAAAAAAATTGAAATCATAAAATAAAAATACATATTTGGTATCGCCGCGTCCATAAATGTCATATCTATCAAAGTAGCACATTATTTACCCCACACGGTGAACGTTCTCTGAAAAAAAAAATGCCAGAAATGCACTTTTTCAGTCACCCTGTCTCCTAGAAAAAACGCAATAAAAAGCGATCAAAATGTCATATGTATTCTGAATTAGTACTAACTGAAAATACAGGACATCTCCCAAAAAATGAGCCATCGCTGAACTATGTCGACGGAAAAATAAAAAATTTATTGTACACACAAAGTGACTGCAGAAAATAATTAAATAAAAATAAAATATCTTTGAAAAAAAAAGAGTAGTATAGTAAAAAATAAAAACTATACAAGTTTGGTATCTGTCAGGAAAGCACAAGTCAAGGGTCCCTGCAATGTAGCCCACAACCCATGTCCCTGCCTACTTGTACCCCTGGGCTGAGCCCCAGGGCGGGAACTGGGTGACGGTCCCTACACTGGCTAGGGAAAATGACGCGGAACACCACAATCCCTGGAAACAGAGAACGAACAGACAGACAAAACAACCAGAGTGCAGCACAAAGGGAAAACAGCAAAGCAGTCCAGGAGCAAGCCAAAGGTCAAGCACTAAAAGTCAGTCCGAAAAGCGCAGTACAGGCAGGGGGAGACGAGGTCAGGTCAAGGAAAAAGCAGAGGTCAAATACACTATCAATCAGGAATGCAAAGGAACGCTAGTGAGTGAACGGAAGCCTATACAAACACTGGCAGTGTCAGGAAGCAACTGAGGGGTTTAAATGCTGTCAGAGCTCCCGCCCCAGAAGCTGATTGGGGCAGAGCACCTGACAGCAGCAGGATAATCAGAGAGTGCTGGGAGAACCGCCCCTAGCACTAGCAGGACAGACTAAGCCAGAGGAAATGCAGCCGGCTGCCATAGCAACAGGAATGTGGCGCTGGGCAGCAGCCGCCGCGTCCCTAGCACCTCTGCGGCGTATAGTAAGCGCGCGGCCAGGAGTGGTAACCAGCGTCAGGGTTCTCCTGCGCCGCACACCAGCCGCAGGAGCCACAGTGCCAGCGGTGCGGGTACGGCGCCCCCGATAGCCGCCAACTCTGACAGTATCGTAGCGATCGTACGGACCCATAGAATGAAGTCATCATGTAGTTTTTGTTGCAGTTTGTGCACCATAGAAACAAGACACACTGAAAAATGGCGGAATGTTTTTTTTTTTTTCATATTTACTCCACTTAGAATGTTTTAAAAGTTTTTTAGTACATTATATGGTACTTTAAATAGCACTATTAAAAACTACAACTCGTCCCGCAAAAAACAAGCCCTCATACAGCGACGTCGATGGATAAATAAAGGAGTTATGATTTTTTTTTAAAGGGGGAAGGAAGAAACGAAAATGGAAAAAAAAGGGGGGGCGCGTCATTAAGGGGTTAATATGGAAAGACTCAGAGCTGTTCGCTTTTTATACTCTACAAACTGTGGCTTGTGGCGTTGCCAATAAGTTTTTATATTGTTATTGTGGGACGTAACTGATTGTTTTTCTATTTTGGTTAACAAAAGTTTTTAGGGATTTTGAAAATGTTAGATCATTCAAACGATTTCAATATTACAGTCATGTCTTAAGTCAGAACGTTACAAAATTATCAAGATTGCCAATAAAGTTATGTAACAGATTTCTTGAATAACGTTTTAGATTCTGTTTCTTTCATAACATTGTCCCCTCAAATAGAAATGAAAGGGGAAGGCAGAATACAAAAGAAAAATGGGGGGATGGCAGGAGGGGAGAGACACATGAGGGATGCGCTGGGGGAGGGAAAGAGTAGGGCAGTGCTTATTACTTATCATATAATGTCAGGTTTAGAAGATTTGAATGGACCCTTCTATTGTCCAATACGATGGTTATGATCCTTCATAAATTTGTTGCAGGAGTGGAGGATGTGCTTGGTGGTGAGCTAGGGTCCATTGGGTGGGTCCAGGATCAAGCTGCGGAATTCCACAGGCGTGCATAGTAAGAGAATATTGATAGCAAGTTTCACAACCCATAAGGATGGCTGCCAACTTCTCATTGACCATGATCCAAGATAGTCTAATTTTCACAAAGTCGATACTAACTGATGTTTTTCTCCAGGAGCGAATGATTGCTATACGTGCAGAAAGAAAACAATAGGATATCTATTTGTGTATGTGTCTAGGAGGGTTGGGATTCCATCTGCCCAATAGAGACTCCCATGGCAATTTGTGTAGTGTTATATTTGGGATGGTAAATATTAAGATGTACACCTGAATCCTAAATTGGCGAAGCTTTGGGCAGTTCCACCATATATATAATAGGGTCTCCTCACCTTCACATCTTCAAAAACATAGGCCTGATGCCCCTGGGAACATGTTGGAAATTCTCTTAGGAATCATGTACCATCACATTAGGAGTTTATGGCCAACCTCAGTGATTGATACATTAAAGGAGAGTTTTGTGGTCAATACGTCGATTTTATGCCAATCTATAATCGATATTTCTTTGCCCAACTCCCTTTCCCATTTCCTCATGTAGGGGAGTTTATCCGTGGGCGTAGTAAAGTTTGAATATAGTTTGACAATGATTCCAGGGCCCCTAGTATTAGTGTTACAAAGACTTTCAAAAACAGACAAATCAGCCAAAGTGCGCCTGTCTTCGGAGAGAGATAATAGTTAGTGCTTGACTTTCTAAAAGTAAAACATCTCTGAGTTTGGAATAGAGTGGACAGCATGGAAATATTCAAATTGTCTAAAGCCTAGTCTATCGACAAAATCAGCTATTCTCGTGAGGTCTCTGGCTATCCACCATCCAAAGTTAGTTTTGTTCATACCAGGGGGAATGCCAGATTATCAAATAGACTGGATTTAGGTGTCTGGAAATCAGGTTACATCTTTTGGACAGTCTATCCCATTATGCCGGGGAAGAAGATAAGGTAGGGCTCATAATTGCTCATTTGTATGCCATTCTGTGCCAAAAAATGCCTTTCAGTGATTGGGAGGTAACTGCCTGGGCCTGAATCGATACGAATTATGGCTTTTCATATCGGGAGACTATAGAGGTTAATTGGGCTGCGTGGTAGTATTTTAGGATGTTTGGACTCCAAGGCCTCCTGCACTATGAGGTGCATATAAAAAAAAAAAAAAAAAAAAAGAACCACAAGTAGAAAGAAAACAATGTGGCTCAACAAGACTGTAAGGGGGGCAATAAACAAAAAAAAAGAAAGCGTTTAAACTACTATAACCAGAAGGCAGCAAAGAAGCGTTAAAATTATACAGGGAAAAAAAAACAATATATGTAAAGGAAAGATCAAAATTGCTAAAGAGGAGGCAGAAAGATTGATTTCCAAAGAGAGCAAAAATAACCCCAATCTACTCTTCAATTATATTAACAGCAAAAGGATTTTCACTGCGAGCACTGACCCTTTAACAAATAATGCAGGAGAAATCATAGAAGACGATCGGGGGAAGGCAAATCTATTAAATAGTTTCTTTTCAAGTGTATTCACAAATAAAAAGGAAATGTCATACAAGCTGTAGGGGAATAAAACGAACCTCCTGCTAAATATTGCATACCTAACACAGGAAGAAATGCAGAGCTGGTTAAAGAGGATTAAAATTGAAAAATCACCGGGTCCAGATGGAATACACCCAGGGGTTATAAAGAAACTAAGTGATGTGATAGCTAGACCACTGTTTCTTATATTTATGGACACGATAGAGACCGAGGTTGTACCACTGGATTTGCGCATTGCCAATGTGGTTCCAATATACAAAAAGGGGTCCAAAAGAGAGGCTGGTAACTACAAGCCGGTAAGTCTCACTTCAATAACTGTAAAAATAATTTTAGAGGTATCTGAGAGACGCCATCCTAGAATACCTCAAGAAGAACAATATGACTCCTCATCAGCATGGGTTGATGAGGGGTCGATCATGTCAGACCAATCTGATCAGCTTCTACGATGAAGTACGTTCTAGGCTGGATCTGAGAGAGTCTATTGATCTCGTATATCTGGATTTTCCTAAAGGATTTGACACCATGCTGCATAATAGGCTGATATATAAAATGAGACAGCTCTGACTGGGCAAAACGTGTGTATCTGGGTAAAGAGCTGGCTCAGAGATAGAAAACAGAGGGTGATAATAAATGGTTTGTACTCTGATTGGGCCACCGTTGCTGGTGGGGTGCAACAGGGCTCAATATTAGGCCCCATTCTGTTCAATATATTTATCAACGACCTGATAGAGGGACTGCACAGTAAAATATCAATATTTGCAGACGATACAAAATTATGTAAGATAATTAATACAACGGAGGACAATTTACGGCTACAAAGGGACCTAGATAGGCTGGGGGCTTGGGCAGAAAAATGGCAAATGAAGTTCAATATTGATAAATGTAAGGTTATGCACATGGGCAGGAGAAACGGATGTCACCAATATAAACTCAATGGGGTACTACTAGGGAAAAGTGATATGGAAAAAGACCTGGCAGTTTTAGTGGATTGTAGATTTAACTGGAGCAACCAATGACAGTCAGCTGCTGCAAAAGCAAATAAAGTCTTGGGATGCATTAAAAGAGGTATAGGGGAGAGGGTCGAGAACATTATCCTCCCACTATATAAGGCACTTGTCAGGCCTCACATGGAATACTGTGCACAGTTCTGGTCACTGGTGCTCAGGAAAGATGTTGCAGTGCTTGAGGGGGTTCAAAGAAGGGCAACTAAATTAAAAAATGGAATGAGAGGACTGGAATACCCTGAGAGACTATCCAAATTAGGATTATTCACCCTGGAAAAAAGACGGCTGAGGGCCAATCAAATAAATGAATCGGGACAATACAAGGATCTCTTCCATGATCTGTTTATACCCACGACTGCGACGGTAACGAGAGGGCATCTGCTACGTCTAGAAGAAAGCAGGTTTCATCACCAACACAGAAGGAGGTTCTTTACTGTAAGAGCAGTGGGACTCTGGAACTCTTTGCCTGAGGATGTGGTGATGGCAAAATCAATTGAGGAGTTTAAGAGGGGACTAGACATCGTTCTAGAGTGCAAGGATATTACAGGATCTAGACATTAGGTGACCAGCAAGGTTCTTGTTCCAGGTCTTACATTTAGGTAGGAACTATCAAAGGTTAATCCAGGGATTATTCTGATTGCCATTATGGAGTCGGGAAGGAATTTTTCCCCCGAATGGGCTAATTGGCTTCTGCCTTTTGTTTTTTTTTTCCTTCCTCTGGATCAACAAGGAGGTTGAAACAGGCTGAACTAAATGGATACTGTTTTCATTCAGCCTAATCTACTATCTTACTATCTAGGGTGAATTGTTGAATGCGTCTGGATTTGTTCTACCAGATAAAGGTCAAAAGCTTGGATTGTAGACACTTTAAATCCACTGCGGAGATTGGAATAAGCAAAAGAAATATAAAATTTGGGGGAGCCAGGACATTTTGATGGAGTGGATTCTGCCTAGCCAAGAAAGATTATAGGGTGCCCGTATGGTCAAGTCTTGTTCCAGGTCTTTAATCAGTAGGGGGATAGTTAGCTTGCTATATCGTCTCAAATGATTTTGTGAGATGTACACCCAAGTATACATCTCTGCACACAGCGCGGGGGTCAGCTGTTTACTACAGCTGACTCCCGTGGGCAATCGCGGCTATTAACCCATTAAATGCCGCTGTCAATTCTGACAGCGGTAAAGCCCCCGAACAATGTTCGGGAGCCCCGTACGCCCCCCCCCCCCCCCCCCGCGCGGTGAGATCGGGAAAGCTGTGCAGGTGTCATGGCAGCTGGGGGCCTTCTGAAAGGCCCCAGGGCTGCCTTGTGAGACAGCCTATCAAGCCATCCCCGTGGGGTGGCTTGATAGGCTGCCTGTCAGAATGCAGTATGATGTAATACTATGGAATTATGTCATACTGCAGGAGTGATTAAAGCTTCGCATATTATAGCCCCCCTGGGGAACTTAAAAGTAAAGTTAAAAAAAGATCAATAAAGTTTTTTAATTGTAAAAAAAAAAAGTTATAAAAGTTTAAATCACCCCCCTTGTACTATATCTGTAATTGAAAACGTTTGGTATGGTAGTAATTGTACTGACCCATAGAATAAAGTTATCATATCGTTTTTGTTGCAGTTTGTGCGCCGTAGAAACAAGACGCACTGAAAGATGGCGGAATGTCATTTTTTTTTTCATTTTACTCCACTTAGAATTTTTAAAAAGTTTTTCAGTACATTATATGGTACTTTAAATAGCACCATTAAAAACTACGACTCGTCCCGCAAAAAACAAGCCTTCATACAGCAACGTTGATGGATAAATAAAGGAGTCATGATTTTTTTAAAGGGGGGAGGAAAAAACGAAAATGGAAAAAAAGGGCCGTGTCATTAAGGGGTTAAGCATGGGTGGAGGTAAGTTTAGCTTTAAAGCTAATGATTTAGCGTCATTGACTCTGAGGTCTGAAATTTCTCCAAATTTGTCCAGAATATGATATATGTTAGGAAGTGAAGTGAGGTATTTTCTACTTTGACTCTTAAGTAGCTAATCACAGCTTTGTTCCATTGTTATGAGCAGCTCAGATGATAGCTGCGGCCTAGTGGAGGGCAGCGGGTTTAAAAAGGAACTTGTTCTCGTAATCTCCTAATTAATGTTTATGGCACATATGGATGCATGTCATTACAAAAGGTAAAGAAAGTCTGGGGCACTGGCCATGTTGCCCAACTGGAGAGCCATATTTGTCATATCTAAGAAGCCTTCCTCCTTCCACTTAAAAATTTTAATTCCCACAAATTGTACAGTTGCAACATTTTTCCCATGCAAATGAGGGTAGGTTATGGTCAGATATCATTTCACAAATTAATGGATTATTTTTTACCTGTTATTAGGATGAGAAGTTTTGACTACTTAAAGGGGCATTCTGGTGATACTAAGTTATTCCCTATCCGCAAGTTAGGGGATAACTAACTGATCAGTGGTACTCTGACCACTGGGACCACCACCAAGTCTGAGAGGCTGGCAAAATGAATGGAACAACAGCGCGCAGGTTTGGTCACCACACCATTCATTTCAATAGAGTGCCAAAAATGGCCAGGTTCAAGAGCTTTGCAATCTCTGGCACGTTCATTGAAAAGAATGGATCGGTGACCAAGCATGAGCGCTAACCCCTATTCATTTTGGCAGTCTTTTGTTCAACACGGAACCCCCATTCTGTCAATCAGTGATCAGACACCCATTGATCAGCTAGTTATTCCCTATCCTGTGGATAAGGGCTGATTTAATGTCACCAGAATACACCTTTAATAACCGACTGCTTACTCCCTATTATCCCAAAAATAACACTTGTTCAGTGAGTTGTTAAGTAAAGAGGTGGCAGATGTAGAGGAGGAGCGCTAAGCTCTGTATTTAGGAAGTGTTATGACTGTGTTGTTAACTTTCTTGGGGCTTGTGTTTCTTTACCAGCACAGGGGCTGTATGTACAGGCATGTGCCGGACTCTTGGCGTGTGCAGGACCTCTAACCGGAAGCCAGGAGGAGGGTGGTCTACCAGTAGTTATAGTGTGTGTGGGCTATGCCAGAGAGAACCAGAGTGTTGTGGAGTTGACCTCAATGGATGAAACATCCTAAGGACAGTACTAGCGCATGAGAAAGCCTTAGACTGCATTTAGCCTGGAGCCAGCCCCACCCATATATCGCTCTACTGTATTGCATCGTCTGTACAGTTCAGCGAGCGTACTCGCTAAGGCAAACTACTCAAGCGAGTATTGCCTTATGCGAGTACCTGCCCACTCGTCTCAAAAGATTCGGGTGCCAGCGGGGGAGAGTGTCGAGGAACGGTGGGGGGGGGAGATCTCTCTCTCACTCTCTCCCCCCTGCTCACTCCTGCAACTCACCGCTCTCCCCCGCCAGCACCCGAATCTTTTGAGATGAGTGGGCAGGTACTCGCATAAGGCACTACTCGCTCGAGTAGTTTGCCTTAGTGAGTACGCTCGCTTATCTCTAATTGTCTGTGATTACCCCATTAACTGGGTATAAATGAACTCTGATTCCTAAGATTCAGGCCTCCAAAGAGATAGTTAACATTTCTGGTAATTGAATATTGAACTTTCCTCGAATCACTTTACAGGGGTTTTTTTTATCCACCTGAGTTACAGCCCGACTATGACCTTGTACCTCAGCATTTGAACAGTACTTCTGTGTTGCACATTTATTAAAACTGTTTTAGGAGCATGATGAGTAAGCAGAGTTCTTTCCAGAGTTATAATTGGAACCTTTGGTGGGTTGAAGGGCCAGGAGCCCAATTCCTCGCGGAATGTCACTGCCTGAAACCGAATCTTTCCTGACCTGAACTTGGATACAAGGGTCTGATAACTCTAATGCCAGTCTGTATGGCACAATGACACCAGTAACTATCCAAGCACCAGTGCAAACTGAGCTCACCATCCCTCTTATAGTCCTGACCTGTCCTTCATCTCCAGCCCAACCTCTGGCAGAAGTGGAAATTGCCCTTAAAGCCGATGCTTGGCACTATGCTAAACATAACTGCTATTATTGGCTGTATTCCTGATAAATGAAGATAGAGAGCACCATGTATAAATAAGGCTGATTTACCAATGTTCTGTCAATATGCAAAATCTGTCACCGTTCTCAAATATTGTGAATTATATTTGCAAAAAGAATGAACATACATTAAATATATAATTTTCTTTTTACATATAATATTTTTATTACCTAGAAATCAATGACAACAGGACGACCGGTACACACGAAGAGGTGAGATGTTAGTTGTATTTGTATTCAAGATGTCTTCAAAAATTTTTGTGAAATTTCTTCTGTCTGTTCATTTTCAACTAGGAACTCAAGCTGGCCATGAATGTAATGATTTGTGAGCAATATCTCCTATAATGAGCCTTTGTAATCATTAACTCCTTTGAGGAGTAGGGATGATTACTGTGACTTTACTACATGCAATATGATTAGAGATGAGCGAGTATACTCGCTAAGGCACATTACTCGAGCGAGTAGTGCCTTAGCCGAGTATCTCCCCGCTCGTCTCAAAAGATTTGGGGGCCGGCGGGGGAGAGCGGGGAGGAACGGAGGGGAGATCGCCCGCTCACCGCCGCAACTCACCTGTCACCCACGCTGGCCCCCGAATCTTTAGAGACGAGCGGGGAGATACTCGGCTAAGGCACTACTTGCTTGAGTAATGTGCCTTAGCGAGTATACTCGCTCATCTCTAAATATGGTCTTTTGCATCTTTTGTAACACATTGATCTGATAAAATCATCTGAAACTTTTTTAGATTCAATTAAGTTTATTGATTTTACATATTAAACCAATATGATGCATTACAATAAACATTGGTCCATCTTAACCTTTGTCGTTGCTTCACGTCCTCTTGTACAATGAAAATAATTAGAATAATCAGGTCGTCTTCATCTGCATCATATATCATATATCAATATTAATTAATACTTGACTCATAAATGTTATACCAACTATAACTAACTAACAGGGGGGGGTATAGAGAACGGGTAAGGTTAGGGGAGAGGGGGTAGGGAGAGGTGGGTTTTAGGGGATAGTGCACCTCCTCGCCTGTTTGTATTGGTGTTCTCACTCTTCAAGTTGACCTGATTCCAGCCAGGTTTTGAACGTGTCTGAGGCTCTCATCGCTATCCACGGGCTCCATAGGTTATGCATCCCGGTTCGTTCCTTTTCGCTTTCGGCTCCTTCTTCCTCATACCTCATTAACATATTGAGTTTCTCCGCCCACATTATTCGTGTGGGCGGAGATCCTGATTTCCACAATTCAGGTATCGACATCCTCACTGCTAGAATAACCAGCCGCAACAGGTCAGCTTTCACTCTAGCCATAGAACCAGGCAGTATCAAGAGCAGGGCCATCTCCGCTGTTATGGACACCCCAGACCTGGACATGTCGCTGTATAGTAATTCCACGTTACTCCAAAGGGTCCTGACTGGGGGGCAATCCCACCAAATGTGAGTCATTGTCCCGGGCCCGTTCTGGCACCTCCAGCATATCGGCGGTATTCTATTATCAATTTGGTGCAGTCTTGACGGTGTCCGATACCAGCGGGATAGGATCTTAAAATTCTGCTCCTGTAGTCTACCGTATCTGGTGCTTTTGTGGCACATGAGGAAGGCCCTCTGCCATTCTAATGCAGTGCAGTTGACCCCTAACTCATTCTCCCACTGACCCGTGTAGTTTGGGAGGGAGTCCCCCGTCTCAACGTTCAGCAACAACTTGTATATTACCGAAATGCCGTGCTCCGTAGGCTCCGGCGACATGCACATCTCCTCAAATGGCGTCAGCTGTCTTTTAATGCACTCCCCGGGCGTCAGGGACCCCACAAAGCCCCTTACTTGGAGGTAGCTCAACCATGCTCCTGGGGGGGGGGCTGGAGTTACCATAAAACTCTCTCAGGGGTTTCATCCCGTCCTGATTTACTACGTTAACGACTCTAGGAACTGGAGAGTCTGGGATGGACAGGATTGTATTCTTGTCCCTCGCTGGTGGGAACTGTGGATTGGCCACCAGTGGGGTAAGTGGGCCTGGTATTGTTATCAATCTCGCTCTTGTGGCCCATATCCCCCATTTCTTGAGGATCTCTAAAAGGTGAGGTGAGAGGCTCTCCACCTCCTCAAGGTACTGTCTAGGTATCCAGGGAGCCCCCTGTGCTATCCTAGAATCGGCTGCATGCTCCATTTCCACCCATAATTTAGTTGCTTTCGCTTGTAACAGCGAGAGGATGAAGTTTGCCATACAGGCCTTGTAATAGAGTGAAAAATCCGGGAGCCCCAGCCCCCCCTCTTCTTTAGACCTTGTTAGTAGCCTGTGGCTAAGTCTAGATTTACGGTTCATCCATACGAATTTAATGATTAATGACCGGATACTCAAAAGGTATTGTCGGTTCAGGGCTACCGGGAGGGTCTGGCACAGGTACAGGAACCTTGGGAGGGAGTCCATCTTGACTGCATTTATCCGCACTGTCCACGATATGTAGAGCGGGCTCCATTTGCTCAATTCCGCCCTCAGGCCCTCCAGGTATGGAAGGAAGTTTAGTTCATAAATCTGTGCAGGGTCAGCTGGGATCAGTACCCCCAGATATTTAATGGCCGAAAACTTCCACTTAAAGGGGAAAGAGTCCGAGAGGGCCTCCACCTCCGTCTGGGCCAATATTACATTTAGGATCTCCGATTTCTGTAAGTTAACTTTAAAATTACTTGCTCTCCCATATCTCTCAAATTCCTTCATTACCACTGGCAGCCCTACTCTTGGGTTCGACAGGAACAGGAGGAGGTCGTCCGCAAAAAGCGCTAACTTATGTTCGGAGGGGCCCTCCGTCTGTCCTCTGACCGACCCGTTTTCTCTGATGGCGTTGGCCAGGGATTCCATGGACAGGATGTACAACAGGGGTGACAGGGGACACCCCTGTCGAGTTCCATTATTAATCGAGATGGAATCTGAAAGGGTCCCGTTCACCCGAACTCTGGCTGATGGTCCCTTGTATAAAGCCATAATCCATTCCCTCATTCTCTGGCCAAGGCCTATCTGACGGAGGGTCCCCTCCAAGAACCTCCACCTGACCCTGTCGAACGCCTTTTCTGCGTCTATTGTCAGCAAGCACAGTGGTTTATTTGCTGCTCTCGCCCTGGATATTAGTGAAATCGTTTTAATAGTATTGTCCCTGGCTTCCCTCCCAGGGACAAATCCCACCTGCTCTCTATGTATCAAGTCAGGGATGTGCTTGCTGAGTCTATTTGCTATGAGTTTGGCTAACATTTTGACATCTAAGTTTATCAGGGATATGGGTCTATAGTTGGCGCAGGAAGAGGTGTCCTTCCCCGGCTTCGGGATTACTACTATATGCGCCTGGAGGGCCTGAGGTGGAATGGGGCTCCCCTGAGAAACCCCGTTAAACATCTGCGTTAGCATGGGGGACAATTCTTTTCCAAAGATTCTGTAGAATCTGGCCGAAAACCCATCCGGGCCTGGCGCTTTGCCTAGCTTTAGATTTTTGACCATCTCCTCTACCTCTTCACATGTGAAGTCCTCCTCCAAGGCTGCTGCATCCTCTATCTTTAGTGGACCCGGGCCGTATTTTTCTAAATATGTCCTTTCCTCCTCCCCTTCTCTATCTCCTGCCCGTGGGGGTTGTTCTATGTTATAGAGTCTTTCATAGTATAGGCGGAATTCTTCCAGGATGTCCCTTGTGGAAATCGCTGGTGTCTTCCCTGCTCTCTGTATTTTGGGTACGAAAGTCACCGGTGTTCTGGGGTGTAACGCTCGAGCTAACTTTCTTCCACATTTATCCCCTGCCTCGTACGCTTCCCTACGGAACCTGTCTCTCAGAGCCAGCGTCCTCTGGTCTAATATTGACAGGATCTTCTGGCGCAGCGTCGATAATTCTGCCCGGACTACATCATTTGGGGTTTTTTTGTTGGCTGTCTCTTTCTCCTGTAGGGCCGTTAGCAGGGCTCCCAACTCCCTTGTTCGCTCTTTTTTTAGTCTTGCCCCTTGGGAGATCAAGGTTCCTCTCAGAACACATTTCAATGCTTCCCATTTGACTGGGGCCCGCGTGCTATCGTTTTGGTGGTCTTGTACAAAATTGCCTATGGCTGTTTTAATCTCTTGGACACATTGGGGGTCTTTTAGTATATTGTCATTGAGTTTCCATGTTCTAACTCGTAGGTCTTTTTGAAATCCGTTGAAGTCGGCGTATACCGGAGCGTGATCGGACCAAATAAATGGTCCGAAATCGCATACGGGCCTGTAGTCTAGGAGGGCGTGTGAGACCCATACATAGTCAAGCCTGCCGTAGCTATTATGGGGGATTGAATGGAAAGTATAGTCCCTGACGCCCGGGTGTAGCATGCGCCATATGTCCACTAGGTGCAGGTTTCCTAGTTCTCTCATTAGGGTTCTTGTTGCTGCTCGTGAGACAGAGGACCTACCTGACGATGTGTCTTGTTCTGGATCCACGGCCAGGTTGAAGTCGCCTCCCAAAGCAATAGTGGAGCCGTCCGCGAACTTCGCCAGCTCCCTCAGGGTGGCCACGCTAAAGGATACCTGTCCCTGGTTCGGGAAGTATAAATTTGCAAAAGTTATCACCTTTCCAAAAATTTCTGTTTTAACAAATAGGTATCTACCTTCTGGGTCCTGTAGAACGCCAAGGGGTTGCATCTGTAACGTGTTATGAAATGCAATAGATACTCCTCCCGCCTTCCGGTTCGGGCTATGAAACCAGGTAGGAAATGCTTTTGTGGAGCAGGAAGGAATCTCATCTGTTTTAAAGTGGGTCTCCTGGAGGAGAAGCACCTTCCTACCTTTTTTTTGCATATGGTATAAAATCTGACCCCTCTTGGAAGGGATATTCAACCCCTTGGCGTTATACGAGGCAATCGTCAGGTCAGCCATGGACCACACTGGTTAGGTCGCTTGTCACGTTCTTCAGGCGAGGTTTAGGGTGGACGGGGTTGGGGATAGTGGGGGAAGGATAGAGCATGGGGCTGGGGGGGAGAGGGGGGAAAAACATAGAACATCTACAGGCCTCTCGCAAGGCCTCACTATTCAACACTAAACACTATTAGTCGCTATTAACTAGCTTCAAGCGCAGCTTAAGAGCTGCCTACTCTAGGTGGGGAAGAGGAGACCACCAATGGAGGCCTGCCCCCGCCCTCGCTTGGTGAAAAAAAAAGAGAAGAAAAGTAGAAATATGACAGTTATAAAGAGTAAATTGAGTATCTAATGGCACTGATCTCGCCCGCCGCCGGGTCTATCGCCGTATCCCACAGAGGGGGAAATGAAAGAGAAGAACAGGTATGCAGGAAGGTGGATAACAACCGATCTTCGTTATCCGTTGGTCTGGACACTAGAAGAGGCCTAATTAGGCTGGTCTGATCAGTTCGTTACACCAGTCTTCCTGAATGTAAGTCCTCAAGACATCTGTGGCTCCTCTTTCAGCCTTTGTCTTGATTTCTTAGGGGTTTATTCCCCGGTTCTCTTCGCGGTTTCCCCGCTTTCTCCCACTCCATTCTGGGTGGGGGGACCGGCATCTCGCCAATTTTGGGCCAGTCTGGTATTGCAATCTGAGGTAACTCCAAGGTCCCAAGAAATTTGGGTAGGTCTCCCAGGTGTCTAAATACAGCCGATCTCCCTCCTTTTCTCGCGTGAAGTTGCAGGGGGAACCCCCATCTATATGGAATGTCTCTTTCTCTCAGCGCATTTAGGAGGGGCTTCAGGGCCCTGCGTAGCTGTAGTGTGCGCTTAGATAAGTCCGGGTACACACTAACCGAGTAACCCTTGAACTGCAGAGTGTCCAGCATGCGTGTACGCTGTAGGATTTGCTCCTTTTCTCTATAAAAATGCACTCTGCATAGAACGTCCCTGGGTCTGGCGGGGTCCGCTGGTTTCGGGCCCAGGGCTCGGTGGACTCTGTCCAGTTCTAAGGCGGAATCGGCAGGTCTCTGCAGCAAGTGATTGAAAAACTCAGTGATCCAGTCCTCCAGTTGGTCGTTGTTTATCTCTTCAGACAGGCCTCTAACCCTAAGGTTGTTGCGCCTATGGCGATTCTCCAAGTCGTCGATGTGATTGGTCAATTCTTCTATTTGGTGCGCTTGTGCTTCCAGAATATGCGCGTGTTCTACTATAGTGGTTTGGAACTCTTCTTGTACCTCTTCAACTTCCGCCACTCTCTGCCCCACTTCTCTGATGTCTTTCTGTAGGACTGCTATGTCTTGCTTGTGGGCTGCATCCAGTTTCTGTAGAAGTTCATTCATCTCCCCCTTCGTGGGGATTGCCTTCAGGTGGGCTCTCCAGTCCCATTCCTCATCATTTGTTTCTGGGGCCTGGGGTCTTTTGTGGCTAACGTGCTGGGCTTCGGGGTTGCCTGGGGCTTGTGTGGTTGTAGCTCTTTTGTTGGGCTGTGCAGGGGGGCTTTCAGGTGATTTGTTACTGTGTGCTTTCTTCCCCTCTGTATCCACGGTTTTAATGTGGGGCACTGCTCCCTTCGTTCCTTGTGTGGATCTTTGCGGGAGGGGGGCAGCGCCAGGACCTGATTCATGGCGGCTTCCTGGCTCCCCCTTATCTCTCCCTCTTTCTTCCGTACCCCTTTCTCTTTGTTTTATTTGGGACCCTTGGTCTTTTGGGCTTCCCTGCTGTGATTCTCTAGGGGGTACTTGTGGGGTTGTAGGCTGCCCTGCAGGGCTCATTTTCTGGGGGGAGCTGGCTGTCAGCATGCCTGAGGGGTTTCTCCCTGCTTCATTCCTCTCCTGTGTGCTGGAAGCGCCGGCTCCCCCTCCCCCCTCTGACTTCTGCCCGGGGCCATACCTCCTCCTCACTGCTGTCTCCCGCTGCCCCCTCCGATCGGGCTTCCACCTCCGCTGGCTGCGATGGTCCGGCCCGGGGCTCCTCTTCCTCCTGTGTCCAAGGCTGCACTTCTTCTTCATCGGCGGCTTCCCGCGCCGGCCGGCGCGGCGCCATCTTGTTTTTACCGCTCAGTAGCGGAGCTCCTGGGGAGCGGAGAAAACGCTCCATACTCGGAGCCGGGGCTTCAGCGGCTGCCTGGGGGCTTCCGACGTCCTCTTCTTCCCCATGGGAGCTTTTTCTCTCGGCGGCGGCGGCGGAACAGCTTGCAGAAGCGAAGACTCGGGCAGGAGCTCCGGCAGGAACACCTCACTCCATCAAGCGGTAAGCCACGCCCCCTGAAACTTTTTTAGTATGTTCACAGGTAAGAGTTTTTGCTGTTGCGTTTTACTACATGTTACATAGTTGGGAACTGGATTTTTATATTTCCCTTTCACTCTATGCATTTAAAACTCATAGAGATGTATTAGGTAAAACATGAGATTGGCTTCCATTCTAGTGGACTTGAGTCATCTTTGTATTAACAAAGTCCGACATTCATCTGCATGGCCAATATGCAATACTATCTTCCCCTTGTGGGGCCTCTGCGAGGGAAAAGGCCTGTCTAGCCATGGCTATCCCTGGCAAAATCAGGTATTTATCATGCGTATTGGCAGCAGGGCCCAGACCAATCAGTTGCATTCCTAAAGGGTCTGATTAGACAAACTGGGAGCTGCATTCTTGAAGGGGTTGTTTTTGGTGGGACAACATGAGGGGCTGTATTCTTTAAGACGTTGTTTCTGATGGAATTTCGGAACCCCTGTAACCTTGCGTATGGTTATTAGGAGTCTGAAAAATTAATCCGTATGTAAGGCATTACTGAAAGAAAACAAAGTCAAATGAAGAGACGCATAAGGCTTACAATAATAACTCCAAGCCAGAAAACATAAAATAAGTAAATGAAAAACATAAGGCCAGACTGGGCAAGTCTAGTCTTAGAGTTATTTGAAATGCCAAAAGTTGCTGTATGGAGGAGATTTATTAATACTGGCGCACTACTCGAACGTTGGGTCAGTCTATCCTCCAGTGCAGCGCGCCAGAATCATCAACAGGGCGCATACCTAATTAACGAATCTGCCATCGGAGCTGGCATTGTATTCCAACACTTTTCCGACTATTTTTTTAATAAATTCATATATGTTGGAGAAACTGGTGCTGCTGTTTCAAAAAATACCTCGTTATTTCAGAAAAAAAGTAAGTAAAATGATTAGGGTAGCCTAACAAATTTTAAAAGTTAGGCCCTGAAACTACCACATACGAATAATCTCTAAAACGTATTAATAAAGGTGTTGTTTGGCTTAGAAAAGCCATTATATGTTGGGGAAATCAGAGTTAAAATGTAACTGTGTTTTGTAAACGCTTTACACAAGTCATAAGGACATGCCAAAGGGTTTAATCGCTGACGATCTGGCTGCTGAGAAGCCCACCGATTGCTAAAATGAGTCAGCTGGAGCGCTCGTACAAACTTGTCGAAACTCCTTTCACCAACCCTAATTCACAAGTAAAAACCAATCTGAC
The DNA here is from genome assembly GCF_035609145.1 of Eleutherodactylus coqui. Classification (NCBI taxonomy): domain Eukaryota; kingdom Metazoa; phylum Chordata; class Amphibia; order Anura; family Eleutherodactylidae; genus Eleutherodactylus; species Eleutherodactylus coqui. Next base: position 64,760,804 of record NC_089844.1, on the reverse strand, counting down.
TACACTTCCTGTTATCCCAGCCGCCACTACAAAACAAGAAAAAAAATTGGCTACTTTGGTTGCTGTATATCCTAATTTACTAGTTAATGGCCTTTTTCAAGAAATGGATGGAAATGCTCTTTAATTGAAGTGTTGAGTTTCTCTACACTAGTCAGCTGTAGCATTAAAGCCATTGATAGGTGAAGAGACTAACACTGATTATCATGTGACAATGCCACCTGACAAGTGGTGGGATATATTAGACAGTAAGTGAGCAGTCAGTTCTTGAAGTTGATGCCTCAGAAAAAACAGAAGGATCTGAGCAACTTTGACAACGGGTCTTGTGAACTCCATGCATTGATAGGACAGAGCAGTTTCGGTGGCACAAGGGAGATCTTTACAAAGCCAGTAGGTGTTTTTTGATGTTATGGCTGATTGGTGAGTTTAAAGGGGTTGTCTAGTTGTAAACTATAAATGGACTATCCACAATATAGACCATCACTATCTAATTTGTAGGGTTCCCCGCATCAATCAGCTGTTCGCCAGTTCAGTATTCTCATGCATTGAACAGATTTTTACAAAAAGTAAACAGCTCCATTCTCACATCAGTGGCAAGGCTTAGTATTGCAGGTCATTCGTGTGGTTTGTAATACCAAGTCTGGCCACTGCAGAGGAAATAGAGCTCTCTGCTTCCTGTAGAAATCATCTTAGTGCAGGAGCTCACCAGCCCAAAGAACAGGTAACCAGAGATGGTCCTTGGTGGCAGACCCTTGCAGAGCTACTATAGATGGCCTGTTGTAAGGATAGGCCATCAATAGTTTTCAATTGGACGACGCCTTTAATATCCAAAGACCAGAAACCATTTGAATATACGCTTTCTTTTAAAGTATGGTACTACATGCAGTACAAGACAGATTTCTAATAGTAACATAACCTATTTTTTATTTCATATTTGATACATTCATGTATTTGATATCATTCACATTAATAATCATTATTAGAGTTATAGAATCATGTGTGTTCATTTTTTGTTACCAAAACTGTATAAATACACTTTATAAAGCAGTTGATTCGATGTGAACATGACTTTCTTTCTTATATCTCAAACTTAGAATGTTTCCCCCAAACAGAGGAAGCAAAGTGTCTATTCGGCCCCTGCCATGAAAGGTACTGTTCAGGTACTGTTCCATGTTCCAATGTATTAACTCTACTCAAAGTCAATGTCATTTCCATGTTTGTTAAGTCTGTGGCTTGCTTTTCAGCTGATAACTATTATAAGTCCATTCACATTTGTTGGTAGTTGTATAGCTGTTCCTATAAACAATGCATATAATTGTTAACAGTAAATGTGCTTAAATGGATCTTTCAGAGATTGTAACTAGAGATGAGCGAACCTACTCGTTTTGAGTAATTACTCGATCGAGCACCGCGATTTTCGAGTACTTCCGTACTCGGGTGAAAAGATTCGGGGGGCGGGGGAGGCGTGGCGGAGCGGGGGCTAGCAGCGGGGAACAGGGGAAGCCCTCTCTTTCTCCCTCTCCCCCTCCCTCTCCCCCCCCCCCCACTTCCCGCTGCAACCCCCCACTCACCCACGGCGCCCCCCGAATCTTTTCGCCCGAGTACAGAAGTACTCGAAAATCGCGGTACTTGGGCAAAAAAGGGGCGTGGCCGGGTACGCTCGCTCATCTCTAATTGTAACATTGATGCCTTTTAATGCTTGATAAGTGGAGGTCAGACCACTAGGACCCATCTCAACCAGCACAATGAGTGTCCCCTTTATTGTTTACACAAGCCCAGCAGCTCGTTCATATCGAGGCAGTTCCTGGTACTGCGGCAAATTCCATTTAGTCATGTTCAAGTTAGGCTGCACTCACATCTCCGGTCGGAGGTTCCGTTGCAGATCTGGCAAAAAATATCGGAAGGAAAAGCACTGAGGCAGCTGAGTAGAAATTGATGAGACCTGATTATAGTCAATGGGGTCAATTTAGCGTTGTTCAGTTCCATCATAAGATAGACAGATATGTGATAGATAAATAGATATGCAATAGAGAGAGAGAGAGAAAAGAGAGACAGACTGACTGACTATACAAAAAAGATGACTCTACATCCGATTAGTTGTAATTAGAGATGAGCGAGCACCAAAATGCTCAGGTGCTCGTTATTCGAGTCAAGCTTTTTGTAATATTCAAGTAACGAACCCTATTGAAGTCAATGGGAGACCCAAGCATTTTTGCAATTCACCCGCCGGGTGCAGAGCTTTTTCTCTCTCTCTCTCTCTCTCTCTCTCTCTTTCTCTCTCTCTCCCTCTCCCCCCCTCTCTCTCTCTCTCCCTCTCTCCCTCTCTCTCTCCTAGCCAGCCACATACGGCTGTGGATGTACACACGCTGGCATGTCACAGCAGGAAGTGGTAATGCGGGGAGGGGTCGAACATGGCGTGGTACCCGCTCGAGTAACGAGCTTCATCGAGTATGCTAATACTCGGACGAGCATGTTCGCTCAACTCTAGCTTTAATCTCGAAATGATCCACCACATATAATGGCCAACAGTTATCAATATATTTGCATCTATTTTTTCCATGTAAATTGCACCAGGAATTGTCACAAATAATCATATACGCCAAAATTGTGCAAAACTTTTTATGTTGAGCATGCCAAAATGCCAAAATATGGAAAAGTGTGAATGATCGCTATGAGGAAGGTGCAGTCTTCCTGGTTAAGACAAATGCATTAATTTGAAATACAAAAAAATGGAATGTTTTTGTTTTATGCAAATCTCTGCCTGCCTTGATTTTATTTTTGCACTTTCCGGCAATCCAAAGTATGCCAAATTTCTCAAGAAGTGTGTACCTTTTAATAATTTTGTCACAAACCACTCCAGCAAACTTACTTTTTGAAGAGTATCATATACAAGGCAGTCTTAATAAATGTTTGGTATTATGCTGATGACTTTTTAGATATGCTGTATTACAGTTTTGATGTTTTTATTACAAAAACAGATAAAATATCACTTCAATTATATGCAAATTGTAAATTAAGGTCGCTTTACATGGGATGTATTTAGGCATTAGTGCCTGACTGCTGTCTCAGCGACTGTCACTCCTGTTCCCGCCTGCCTGCCGCCATTCACATTAAACAGGCCAATGCTCAAAGATTGGGCGACTCCTGTTTACACGGTCTGACAGTCACTTGGTTTTAGGTGAATTAGAAATCAAGAAACTCTGACAAATGAGCATTTTGTCACTCTGTGCCCTGTCGGCGGCTGTTTGTACACTAGATGACTATAGCCCGCATTAGTTGTTTCCAGCGATGACTGCCCCGTGTAAAGATACCGGCACTGAAAAGCATTCCAAATCCCCTAAATCCTTCTGTCACATGTCATGGGTCCAGTTACTCTAACTTCTATTTATCTATCATTGCTAAACCAAAATTATTTACCCAAATCTTAAACTTTGATTTTATACTAACTAGATTGACCTGATGTGCGCTACGCGAACATAAAAGGTTTCAAAAGTGGTGGTTGTGAACTTCTAAATCTGCTTGGTTAGGTGATTATTTAGAGTGTCACCTTGTATTTGGAGCAGATATCTAATATAAAAAAGCCTACCGGTCACTCTGTTTGTCTGTCTTTCTCTCTCTGTTTGTCTGTCTTTGTCTTTCTCTCTGTTTGTCTGTCTTTCTCTCTCTGTCTTTCTCTTTCTCTGTCTTTATCTCTCTTTGTCTATCTGTCTCTGTCTGTCTTTCCCTCTGTCTTTCTCTCTCTCTCTCTGTCTTTCTCTCTCTATCTGTCTATATCTGTCTCTCTCATTGTCTCTGTTTCTCTCTCTCTCTTTCTGTCTCGGTATTGCTCTGTCTCTTTTGTTCTCTTTCTGTCTCTCTGTCTGTCTCTCGCTCTCTTTATCGCTCTACCTCTGTCTCTCTATCGCTCTCTCTATCACTTTCTCTGTCTCTCTATTGCTCTGTTGCTCTCTTTCTGTTTATCAGTCTTGTTCTGTCTGTCTATCGCTCCCGTTCTGTCTAACGCTCCCGTTCTGTCTGTCTATCGCTCTCGTTCTGTCTGTCTATCGCTCTCGTTCTGTCTGTTTCTCTCTGTCTCTGTATTGCTATCTCTCTCTATTTGTCTCTCTATCACTTTATCTGTCTCTCTATGCTCTCTCTCTGTGTTTCTCTGTCTCTCCATCGCTCTCTGTGTTTCTCTGTCTCTCCATCGCTCTCTGTATTTCTTTGTCTCTCTATAGTTCTCTCTTTCTGTCTCTCTATTGCTCTTTGTTTCTGTATTGTTCTCTCCCTCTGTCTGTTTCTTTAGCATTTTCTCTCCTTTTGCTCTCCTTCTGTCTGTCTCCATTGCTCTCTTTCTGTCTGTCTCTCTATTGCTCTCTCCATCTGTCTGTGTCTCTAACACTCTATCTCTCTATTGCTCTCTCTGTCTAACTATCTATCTCTAATTCATATAATGAAACCAGGCAGCAGGTGACAAACTGAATCATCACAAGAAAATGGCGACGTTTCGACCAAATGAAAGTAGGGCTTTGTCAAGCTTGCTCTTTCTCTCACTGTCTCTCTCTCTATCACTCTCTCTTTGTCTGCCTCTCTATCACTGTCTCTCTATTGCTCATGGTTGGGCAGTGTATGGTGCAGCTTAGCAACGCTTCATTCATTCCAGCGCATGCCTGAAGCACAGCAGCGCCGCTCATAGACTTAACATTGTAACATTCAACCCACCTGACAGTCCCTGAATGTATTAAACTCACATTTGATGATTTTACGGCAGCGGTGAGGATGTGTGTCATCTAATGACAACATCATACGCCAAAATTACAGCAAAGGGGTGAAAGTGTGGAGCAAGAAAAAGCGTGTAGGCTTATTTATATTAGATGTGTTTTAATCTTTTGCTTTTCTTATTGTTCAGTCTTGAAATCAGTGACCTCTATTTATGTTCCTGTCTGATCTGTATGTCCTTGCTCATTTATGTGTGTGCTGAGATGCAATGCTTTAGTCATTAAACTTGTCAACATGTCCGTTTAAGAAATACTTGTAACTTTAGTAGATTTCTAATGAAATGTCAAAATCACTGCAAAATGCTCTGAATAAAGATATCTTTTAATGGTATCTTTAGTTTAACTGCACTGAAGATGTATTTTTTAGTGCAACTCATCTTCCATACTCTTTTATATATATATATATATATATATATATATATATATATATATATATATATGAGCTGCATGCATTTTGTAACAAAATGTTCCTATAGGAGAGGGTATAAAATGATTTTATTGCTGCCTGCATCCACCACTAGAGAGGATTTATGACATTGAGTTTCATGGGAGATGAATGCAGTAACTTCATGAACTCCACCTATGGGTAGCTGTAAGCAGCCTAGATATTACCATTTAAATAGCTTTTTTATGTGTTAAGGGGGTTTTCCAGTTATAGCAAGGAGGTAGGGGATGACTATCTGATCAGTGGGGGTCCCACCACTAGGACCACAAGCAATCGACTATATAGTTCCACTAAAATAGATGGAGCGGTGGCCAAGTATGTGAGTTTCTGCAACATTCATTGATAGCCACACAGGACACATAGGACTCCATTCTAGAAAGCAGTAAGGTGTCCCAGTAGTTGGACTCCCCACCAGATAGTGATTCTCTATCCTGTGGATAGGGGACAGATAGCTTGATGTAACTGGAATAACTTAACCCTTTCCAATCCACTGTCTGACGTCTTCCTACATTTTGATTTAAGCTTGTACAGCTCCAATATTAGAAGACATCCGACAGGGTATTCTTACCGTCTATTGCCAGCCACTCCACTGTCGGAGCCTCTCTGGCACGCACACACTGGCTTAAGCCAGCAGATGGCACCATTGTATAACAGCCAATAGAGAAAACCTTTTAGGAAACCCTGAATCCAAAATTGTATTAGAAAGGGTTAATAAATTACATTGAAATCGGCTAAACTCCAGCCGATGATCTAATGTCTATGAGATCCTCCTGACTCTCTCTCCCAACAGTATATGTCCAGGAAAAAAAGGCTCAGGCAGTTGGATTTAACTACCCGATCTATATGTTCTTAGGGAGATAAGCAGTTGTTAGAGGGGTCTGACAGCTGCTTTCTCCCCTCTGCATTCAGTCACCTGCGTGTTTGACCGAGCCAGGCATGCATGTGTGTGGGCTTGTGCGAGATAGCAGTCAGCCAAATGAGCTTCCGGGAGACAACTATCTTATGTGTACGGGCAGCCTTATTTCAGAGATCCAAAATGAAATATTATGAAATTAAACAGCGAAGAATTTTGGATCTATTTAGATTAAACAAAATAAAATAGTGATCAGTAGTGGAGATGAATCTTAAAAGCAGAGGTGCACAACTCTTTTTTTTACCCAAAGGCCACACGGTCAGATTGTACCACCCCCAAGGACCGCAATAAAACTTTAAGGAATATTCCTACTGTATCTGAGACACATATGGAATATTGACATTATATGTTATTTATGTTTGACAGGTGGGAATTCCACTTCTTTAACCCACTTATGGATACAATGCTCCACCATTAGGAACTTCAGAGGATGTATGTCTCAGATAGGACTGTCTGATTTTTAAGGAGCATTCTAGGTAAAACCAATGCACTGTGTAACCATAGTGCAAAACATGAGGGGGAGTCAGCCTTCTGATTTGGACTGAGCATAAGGCCTCTCTCACTTGAGCGCATGGTCACTGCGTATTGTGCGCACAGCTTTTGTACATGTAATACTCAGTACTACTCTCCCATAGACTCTAACTGTACCTCTCACACACAGCTCAAGAAAATACATGCACAAAAGAAATTGGGGCATGCACTATTTTACATACCAAGATAGTGTATGGAGATTGTTGGCAAGCAGCAAATACACAATACTGCATACTTGCTGCGCTGCACGCGGCAGCTTACGCCGGATTGAGAGAGGCGTAACACAGTAATATTTCCTGGATCACTTTTTTAAGTTGCATAAAATCTAATCAATACATCCCTACAGTTCCTCTGAGGGAATGGGCTATGGGTTGTGTGCACCACTGCGCTAAAGGCTCCACGCAATGACAAACAGAAGAATTATCACATTGTCTAATGCTGTGACTTGCAGGAATATTCTATTAAACCTTTTCCAATCCACTGTCTAACCTCTGAAGACATTATGATTTAAGGCTGTATAGCTCCAATGTTGGAAGACGTCCGTCGGGGTTCTCTTACTGTATATTGCCAGCCTCTCTGCTGTCGGAGCCTATTCAACGTGTCACCTCATGCAGTACTGGCTTTAGCCAGCAGATAGCGTCGTTGTATAATGGCAGAAAAAGAGTAAGCCCCCTAGGAAAACCAGGATACAAATTGGATTGGAAAGGGTTAATGGCATACAAGTGACGGGGACATTATTATAAGTGGTGGATACAAACAACTTTAGTACATGTACCCCATTTCTTTCAAAGCAAAAAGACGGGGATTGTGATCCAGTTAAGGCCAGAGACTTGCAAATGCCCTATTTTCCCTCATGTTCGCACTCTCAGGAACCTCCTTCCTATTCCATCAGTTATATCTGGAAACCTCATTTGTAACCCAATGCAAGAGACTTGTAGCTGCAGCATTTCAGGTCTACATAAGGCACTTAGTACTACCAAAAAAGGATGTCTACTGAAAGCTTGAAATTAGTCAGACCGTATTCAAGTAAATTAGGTGGTAGAGTAAATAACAGTTGGCTAAATGGTTTCCTTTCTACAGGGTGGGCCACGAAAAAGTAGGCCGGCACCACTCTCTTATAAAAGCTGTTAAAAGAAAGTCTGCCTTTGTTGTCCATTGCAGCCAATCACAGCACAGCTTTCATTTGACCTCAGCAGTATAAGAAATGAAAGCTGCACTGTGATTGGTTGCTATGGGCAGCTTTCATAAGAATGAGGTGCTGGCCTATTTTTCTGTGGCCACCCTGTATTACAATACAATATTGACCATTTCTTTGTGTTTTATTGTGGCAAGGTTTTTACAAAAGTGACAAGAGTTGCATGATAATTAATACGAAAGTAACAGTTTTCCGTCAATTACTGAGACACTAATTTGAAAATGCCAACTTAATATGGTCGCTGCTTCTGCTGTCAAAAGAAAATCATTCCTATAGCAGGAAAAACTCTACAAATTTACTTTTTAGACCAATGTAGAAGAGATTCCCGGAGATAGGACCAATGTATTATGGTAAATATTACTATTATCATTAAGGGGTTGTACAGAAGCAGCACCGCATGTCCATTGGTTGTCTAGTCTTGCAGCTCAGCTCCATTGCAGCCCATGGACAGACGTGGCAATAGTTTTTTACAAAAGCAGCCATGTTTTTTAATTATGTACAGCAATTAAATTATTTTGACCAATAACTGTAGAATCTTAGGTACCATTTAGTCTCAGCATTTCAAGGAGTTATATTTTGTTTTCTTATAAATCCAAAGTTCAGATTTTGTTTGCTGTTATACTTTTATTTTATTTGCTATGTTATGCTTTTATGTTTTACTTTGCTTTATTGCATGTACAGGGATCAATGAGCAGACTAAATCTTTATTATATACTGATGACAAACTGCAAACAGTAGCAGAGAGAACTGAACTTCTTACGAAACCAAGACGAAAAGACACTCCATACCACCTTGACTTGCCATTATTTCCAGGTATGGGCTATAATTTAATGGGAAATCAAACATTTCAAAAACACCTCCACCCTAATTCAGATTTTACTTTGCTTCCTATCATTTTAGAAGGTGTTCATCCTTTTTTAATTAGAGCCAACCACGCTCATTAAAATTATGGTGTTTCAATTGTCTCTCCAGCCTAGTCATAAAAAGGTATATAATCCTGTTCTGAGATGATGCTCCTACATGGCAGATATGTTTCAGGTAGTCCCTAGACTGAAAAGTCCATTCCACACAGATGAATTGGGTTGTTTCTACAGCATGTGTGTGGACTAGAGATGAGTGAGCATACTCGCTAAGGCAAACTACTCGAGCGAGTAGTGCCTTATGCGAGTACCTGCCCGCTCGTCTCTAAAGATTTGGCTGCCGGCGGGGAGCGGTGGGGGAGAACGGGGAGGAACAGGAAGGGGGGAGATCTCTCTCTCACTCTCTCCCCCCGCTCCCACCTGCTCACTCCCACAACTCACCGCTCACCCATAAAGTATTTATCATTTCATTCGAAGGCTAGTTTCAGATAAGCGTATTCTAACACACCCATAATACAGATACGTGTTACGACGGCTTCACACGGACGTCTTTGCCCTCAAAATTTGCATACACATTATGCAGAGAATAGGACCCATTGATTTCATTCTCATTTTCTTTTTTTGCGTGTGCGAAAAAAATAGGACCTGCTCTATTTTTGTGCAAATTTGCGCACCAAGGGTCCCAATAGAAGTCTATGAGAGGTGTGCAAATACACAAGGGGATGCGTGAAACACTGCAGAATTCCGTGAAAAAGAACACATTTGGAACTCATTAGGATAAATAGCCATTGAAATAGGAACGCGGGTTGTCTGTCGCGCGCAAAAAAACACTATTCTGCATGCGCAAAAAGCACAGTAAGATACACGCGCAAAAAAACTCGTCCATAGAGCAAATTTGTTGTGCTTGGGTGCATGCAATTGCACATACGCCTGTGTGAAGCCCCCCTAGGTCATGCTGAGTTTTTTAAAAACAGCCATGAAAAAACATCCATGGGAATAGATACATAGACTTATATTAGTCCTCAAAACACGGACCAAACATGCAGCTAAAATACGCTTATCTGTAAGTGGTCTAATGTTTTTTTATGACTGTATTAACACTTGCTGTTTTTGTGATGCAGTTTTTTGAGCCAAACACAGGAGTGGATACAAGAAAGGAGAAGTAAGTCTTTCCTTTATAGTTTTGGGTCCTGGCTGGCTTTGGCTGAAAAAAAAAACTGCATGAAAAATGCACCAAAACTGCATCAAAAGCTGCATGTGTGAATCCAGTCTATGGAGGTGGCCAAAGACATTGAGGCAGTTTAGCAATCCCTGGACATCTATGGTTAATCTGAGCCATGTAATGTAATGGCCTTTGCACAGGCCCATGCGTCTCTGCATTTCAGACAAACAATTGTTAATGCGATCGTTCATCACCAAAACAATATTACCATTGTTGGCCGCACATCCCCCATTCACGCGGGGAGATGTGCCTGACAATGGTTATTTTTTTGGCTGTACCCAAGATGCGATCAGCACTTGTCCACTCATCAACTGATCAGGCAGTCCAACATTTGTACCTGTTCATCAGTCATTGAAAAGGAACTTTAGTTGTTCCAAGGCGCCTGAGAAATTGATCAGCCCTGCTGAAAAATATATTATTTGCATTAAGGTGCTTTTAGACGAGATGATCATTCAAACAAGCGAAAGTGAATGATAATTGTTCAGTCTAAACGTCTGTCTACGATGAACGATAATCGTCCACTTTTCCCTCGTCGTTCATTTTACGCAGGCCTAAAAAAAGCTGTTGGCTCATTCACTTTTCATTCGGTGTAAACAGCACTTGTTCAGTCCTTCTCATTCACTTTAATTCACAGCGAATGTGACAGACCAAACGATTCTGAATGATTGCTTGTTTGAATGAGCCAATGATCCATCTGTCTGTCTAAACAGACTGCATGAACGAACGAGCTAACGATGACTTAATTCCCTCGGTTGCTTGTTCACACGATAAATCAACTTGTTGGCCAATCACACAATGGCCAGAGGGAACGCATTGACTTCTGTGGGCGACTATTCTGTGACCTGTGCAGAGGCCATTATCTACGAAGAGGGTTCGGTGTGTCCATCACCTATTTTAAAGGGTAGATCCTGTGTTCTCTATATATCGGTGTCCCCTTTCATTATACTCCTGCCAGTGATGATATAAAATTACTGCTGAAAAGTTTTCTCTACAGAACATGACGTATCAGTCTCTTATTGGACTCACTGGTCAGTTTGAAAAATGCAGGATTTTGTGATTTTTTTTTCTTTAACCTGTTCCCGCAATAGGGCGTACATTTATGTCCTGCGGGGACGATGTATGTATGAAGGGAGATCACAGGGCGGCCCCCCTTCATGCAGCGCGAGCGCCGACTCTTTATTACAGCCAACACCCGCCAGCAACAACTCCACTCAGCCACGTGGCTGAGTGGAGCTATCAACCCTTTAAATGCTGATATCACTTCTGACAGCGGCATTTAATTTCCCTGATTGATGTTTGGGGGTCCTATACGACCCCCTGCGAGGAGATCGCAGGGAGCTGTGCGGGTGTCATGTCAGCCGGGGGCCTTTTGAAAGGCCCCAGGGCTGTCTTTGAAGAATGCCTAGCAAACCATCCCCGTGGGGTGGCTTGATAGACCGTCTGTCAAACTGCAGTATCATGTAATGCTATAGCACTACATCATACTGCTGGAACGATCAAAGTAACGCAAGTTGTTTTCCCTGTGGGGACTAAAAAAAAAATAGTAAAAATGAGAACAATAAAGTTTTACTAATTGTTGAAAAAAAAGTAATAAAAGTTCAAAAAACCCACCTTTTGCCATATTTACAATAAAATCAAAGTTATAAAACAAAAATACATATTTGTAAAAAGTCGTATGTATTCTAAAATCTTTATCTGTATCTATCCCATACTGCCATCCTTCAATTTATCTGAATCCATCCCATACCGTCATCCATCAGTTTATCTGTATCCATCCCATACTGCCATCCTTCAGTTTATCTGTATCCATCTCATACCGCCATCCTTCAGTTTATCTGTATCTATCCCATACCGCCATCCTTCAGTTTATCTGTATCCATCCCATACCACCATCCTTCAGTTTATGTGTATCTATCCCATACCGCCATCCTTCACTTTATCTGTATCTATCCCATACCGCCATCCTTCAGTTTATCTGTATCCATCCCATACCGCCATCCTTCAGTTTATCTGTATCTATCCCATACCGCCATCTTTCAGTTTATCTGAATCCATCCCATACCGCCATCCTTCAGTTTATCTGTATCCATCTCATACCGCCATCCTTCAGTTTATCTGTATCTATCCCATACCGCCATCCTTCAGTTTATCTGTATCCATCCCATACCGCCATCCTTCAGTTTATCTGTATCTATCCCATACCGCCATCCTTCAGTTTATCTGTATCTATCCCATACCGCCATCCTTCAGTTTATCTGTATCCATCCCATACCACCATCCTTCAGTTTATCTGTATCTATCCCATACCGCCATCCTTCACTTTATCTGTATCTATCCCATACCGCCATCTTTCAGTTTATCTGTATCCATCCCATACCGCCATCCTTCAGTTTATCTGTATCTATCCCATACCGCCATCCTTCAGTTTATCTGTATCTATCCCATACCGCCATCCTTCAGTTTATCTGTATCCATCCCATACCGCCATCCTTCAGTTTATCTGTATCTGTCCCATACCGCCATCCTTCAGTTTATCTGTATCCATCCCATACTGCCATCTTTCAGTTTATCTGTATCCATCCCATACCGCCATCCTTCAGTTTATCTGTATCTATCCCATACCACCATCCTTCAGTTTATCTGTATCCATCCCATACCGCCATCCTTCAGTTTATCTGTATCCATCCCATACCGCCATCCTTCAGTTTATCTGTATCCATCCCATACCGCCATCCTTCAGTTTATCTGTATCTATCCCATACCGCCATCCTTCAGTTTATCTGTATCCATCCCATACTGACATTCTTCAGTTTGTCTGTATCTATCCCATACCGCCATCCTTCTGTTTATCTGTATCCATCCCATACCGCCATCCTTCATTTTATCTGTATCCACCCTATACCGCCATCCTTCAGTTTATCTGTATCCATCCCATACCACCATCCTTCAGTTTATTTTTATGCACCTCATACCGCCATACTTCAGTTTATCTGTATCTATCCCATACCGCCATCCTTCAGATTATCTGTATCCATCCCATACCACCATCCTTCAGTTTATCTGTATCTATCCCATACCGCCATCCTTCAGTTTATCTGTATCCATCCCATACCGCCATCCTTCAGTTTATCTGTATCCATCCCATACCGCCATCCTTCAGTTTATCTGTATGCACCCCATACCGCCATCCTTCAGTTTATCTGTATTTATCCCATACTGCCATCCTTCAGTTTATCTGTATCCATCTCATACCGCCATCCTTCAGTTTATCTGTATTTATCCCATACTGCCATCCTTTAGTTTATTTGTATCCATCCCATACTGCCATCCTTCAGTTTATCTGTATCCATCCAATACCGCCATCCTTCAGTTTATCTGTATCCATCTCATACCGCCATCCTTCAGTTTATCTGTATCTATCCCATACCGCCATCCTTCAGTTTATCTGTATCCATCCCTTACCGCCATCCTTCAGTTTATCTGTATCTATCCCATACCGCCATCCTTCAGTTTATCTGTATGTATCGCAAACTGCCATCCTTCAGTTTATCTGTATCCATCCCATACTGCCATCCTTCAGTTTATCTGTATCCATCTCATACCGCCTTCCTTAAGTTTATCTGTATTTATCCCATACTGCCATCCTTTAGTTTATTTGTATCCATCCCATACCGCCATCCTTCATTTTATCTGTATCCACCCTATACCGCCATCCTTCAGTTTATCTGTATCCATCCCATACTGACATTCTTCAGTTTGTCTGTATCTATCCCATACCGCCATCCTTCTGTTTATCTGTATCCATCCCATACCGCCATCCTTCATTTTATCTGTATCCACCCTATACCGCCATCCTTCAGTTTATCTGTATCCATCCCATACCACCATCCTTCAGTTTATTTTTATGCACCTCATACCGCCATCCTTCAGTTTATCTGTATCTATCCCATACTGCCATCCTTCAGTTTATCTGTATCCATCCCATACCACCATCCTTCAGTTTATCTGTATCTATCCCATACCGCTATCCTTCACTTTATCTGTATCTATCCCATACCGCCATCCTTCAGTTTATCTGTATCCATCCCATACCGCCATCCTTCAGTTTATCTGTATCTATCCCATACCGCCATCCTTCAGTTTATCTGTATCCATCCCATACCGCCATCCTTCAGTTTATCTGTATCTATCCCATACCGCCATCCTTCAGTTTATCTGTATCTATCCCATACCGCCATCCTTCAGTTTATCTGTATCCATCCCATACCGCCATCCTTCAGTTTATCTGTATCTGTCCCATACCGCCATCCTTCAGTTTATCTGTATCCATCCCATACTGCCATCTTTCAGTTTATCTGTATCCATCCCATACCGCCATCCTTCAGTTTATCTGTATCCATCCCATACCGCCATCCTTCAGTTTATCTGTATCTATCCCATACCACCATCCTTCAGTTTATCTGTTTCCATCCCATACCGCCATCCTTCAGTTTATCTGTATCCATCCCATACCGCCATCCTTCAGTTTATCTGTATCCATCCCATACCGCCATCCTTCAGTTTATCTGTATCTATCCCATACCACCATCCTTCAGTTTATCTGTATCCATCCCACAGTGACATTCTTCAGTTTGTCTGTATCTATCCCATACCGCCATCCTTCTGTTTATCTGTATCCATCCCATACCGCCATCCTTCATTTTATCTGTATCCACCCTATACCGCCATCCTTCAGTTTATCTGTATCCATCCCATACCACCATCCTTCAGTTTATTTTTATGCACCTCATACCGCCATACTTCAGTTTATCTGTATCTATCCCATACTGCCATCCTTCAGTTTATCTGTATCCATCCCATACCGCCATCCTTCAGTTTATCTGTATCCATCCCATACCGCCATCCTTCAGTTTATCTGTATCCATCCCATACTGCCATCCTTCAGTTTATCTGTATCCACCCCATACTGCCAGCCTTTAGTTTATCTGTATCCACCCCAATCCGCCATCCTTCAGTTTATCTGTATCTATCCCATACCGCCATCCTTCAGATTATCTGTATCCATCCCATACCACCATCCTTCAGTTTATCTGTATCTATCCCATACCACCATCCTTCAGTTTATCTGTATCTATCCCATACCGCCATCCTTCAGTTTATCTGTATCCATCCCATACCGCCATCCTTCAGTTTATCTGTATCCATCCCATACCGCCATCCTTCAGTTTATCTGTATGCACCCCATACTGCCATCCTTCAGTTTATCTGTATTTATCCCATACTGCCATCCTTTAGTTTATTTGTATCCATCCCATACTGCCATCCTTCAGTTTATCTGTATCCATCCAATACCGCCATCCTTCAGTTTATCTGTATCCATCTCATACCGCCATCCTTCAGTTTATCTGTATCTATCCCATACCGCCATCCTTCAGTTTATCTGTATCCATCCCTTACCGCCATCCTTCAGTTTATCTGTATCTATCCCATACCGCCATCCTTCAGTTTATCTGTATGTATCGCAAACTGCCATCCTTCAGTTTATCTGTATCCATCCCATACCGCCATCCTTCAGTTTATCTGTATCCATCTCATACCGCCTTCCTTAAGTTTATCTGTATTTATCCCATACTGCCATCCTTTAGTTTATTTGTATCCATCCCATACCGCCATCCTTCATTTTATCTGTATCCACCCTATACCGCCATCCTTCAGTTTTTCTGTATCCAACCCATACTGACATTCCTCAGTTTGTCTGTATCTATCCCATACCGCCATCCTTCTGTTTATCTGTATCCATCCCATACCGCCATCCTTCATTTTATCTGTATCCACCCTATACCGCGATCCTTCAGTTTATCTGTATCCATCCCATACCACCATCCTTCAGTTTATTTTTATGCACCTCATACCGCCATACTTCAGTTTATCTGTATCTATCCCATACTGCCATCCTTCAGTTTATCTGTATCCATCCCATACCGCCATTCTTCAGTTTATCTGTATCCATCCCATACCGCCATCCTTCAGTTTATCTGTATCTATCCCATACCGCCGTCCTTCAGTTTATCTGTATCTATCCCATACCGCCATCCTTCAGTTTATCTGTATCTATCCCATACCGCCATCCTTCAGTTTATCTGTATCCATCCCATACCGCCATCCTTCAGTTTATCTGTATCTGTCCCATACCGCCATCCTTCAGTTTATCTGTATCCATCCCATACTGCCATCTTTCAGTTTATCTGTATCCATCCCATACCGCCATCCTTCAGTTTATCTGTATCTATCCCATACCACCATCCTTCAGTTTATCTGTATCCATCCCATACCGCCATCCTTCAGTTTATCTGTATCCATCCCATACCGCCATCCTTCAGTTTATCTGTATCCATCCCATACCGCCATCCTTCAGTTTATCTGTATCTATCCCATACCGCCATCCTTCAGTTTATCTGTATCCATCCCACACTGACATTCTTCAGTTTGTCTGTATCTATCCCATACCGCCATCCTTCATTTTATCTGTATCCACCCTATACCGCCATCCTTCAGTTTATCTGTATCCATCCCATACCGCCATCCTTCAGTTTATCTGTATCTATCCCATACCGCCATCCTTCAGTTTATCTGTATCCATCCCACACTGACATTCTTCAGTTTGTCTGTATCTATCCCATACCGCCATCCTTCATTTTATCTGTATCCACCCTATACCGCCATCCTACAGTTTATCTGTATCCATCCCATACCACCATCCTTCAGTTTATTTTTATGCACCTCATACCGCCATACTTCAGTTTATCTGTATCTATCCCATACTGCCATCCTTCAGTTTATCTGTATCCATCCCATACCGCCATCCTTCAGTTTATCTGTATCCATCCCATACCGCCATCCTTCAGTTTATCTGTATCCATCCCATACTGCCATCCTTCAGTTTATCTGTATCCACCCCATACTGCCAGCCTTTAGTTTATCTGTATCCACTCCAATCCGCCATCCTTCAGTTTATCTGTATCTATCCCATACCGCCATCCTTCAGATTATCTGTATCCATCCCATACTGCCATCCTTCAGTTTATCTGTATCCATCCAATACCGCCATCCTTCAGTTTATCTGTATCCATCCCATACCGCCATCCTTCAGTTTATCTGTATCCATCCCATACCGCCATCCTTCAGTTTATCTGTATGCACCCCATAGCGCCATCCTTCAGTTTATCTGTATTTATCCCATACTGCCATCCTTTAGTTTATTTGTATCCATCCCATACTGCCATCCTTCAGTTTATCTGTATCCATCCAATACCGCCATCCTTCAGTTTATCTGTATCCATCTCATACCGCCATCCTTCAGTTTATCTGTATCTATCCCATACCGCCATCCTTCAGTTTATCTGTATCCATCCCTTACCGCCATCCTTCAGTTTATCTGTATCTATCCCATACCGCCATCCTTCAGTTTATCTGTATCCATCCCTTACCGCAATCCTTCAGTTTATCTGTATGTATCGCAAACTGCCATCCTTCAGTTTATCTGTATCCATCTCATACCGCCTTCCTTAAGTTTATCTGTATTTATCCCATACTGCCATCCTTCAGTTTATCTGTATCCATCCCATACCGCCATCCTTCAGTTTATCTGTATCCATCCCATACCGCCATCCTTCAGTTTATCTGTATCCATCCCATACTGCCATCCTTCAGTTTATCTGTATCCACCCCATACTGCCAGCCTTTAGTTTATCTGTATCCACTCCAATCCGCCATCCTTCAGTTTATCTGTATCTATCCCATACCGCCATCCTTCAGATTATCTGTATCCATCCCATACTGCCATCCTTCAGTTTATCTGTATCCATCCAATACCGCCATCCTTCAGTTTATCTGTATCCATCCCATACCGCCATCCTTCAGTTTATCTGTATCCATCCCATACCGCCATCCTTCAGTTTATCTGTATGCACCCCATAGCGCCATCCTTCAGTTTATCTGTATTTATCCCATACTGCCATCCTTTAGTTTATTTGTATCCATCCCATACTGCCATCCTTCAGTTTATCTGTATCCATCCAATACCGCCATCCTTCAGTTTATCTGTATCCATCTCATACCGCCATCCTTCAGTTTATCTGTATCTATCCCATACCGCCATCCTTCAGTTTATCTGTATCCATCCCTTACCGCCATCCTTCAGTTTATCTGTATCTATCCCATACCGCCATCCTTCAGTTTATCTGTATCCATCCCTTACCGCAATCCTTCAGTTTATCTGTATTTATCCCATACTGCCATCCTTCAGTTTATCTGTATCCATCTCATACCGCCTTCCTTAAGTTTATCTGTATTTATCCCATACTGCCATCCTTTAGTTTATTTGTATCCATCCCATACCGCCATCCTTCAGTTTATCTGTATCCATCCCATACCGCCATCCTTCATTTTATCTGTATCCACCCTATACCGCCATCCTTCAGTTATTCTGTATCCAACCCATACTGACATTCTTCAGTTTGTCTGTATCTATCCCATACCGCCATCCTTCTGTTTATCTGTATCCATCCCATACCGCCATCCTTCATTTTATCTGTATCCACCCTATACCGCCATCCTTCAGTTTATCTGTATCCATCCCATACCACCATCCTTCAGTTTATTTTTATGCACCTCATACCGCCATACTTCAGTTTATCTGTATCTATCCCATACTGCCATCCTTCAGTTTATCTGTATCCATCCCATACCGCCATCCTTCAGTTTATCTGTATCCATCCCATACCGCCATCCTTCAGTTTATCTGTATCCATCCCATACTGCCATCCTTCAGTTTATCTGTATCCACCCCATACTGCCAGCCTTTAGTTTATCTGTATCCACCCCAATCCGCCATCCTTCAGTTTATCTGTATCTATACCATACCGCCATCCTTCAGATTATCTGTATCCATCCCATACCACCATCCTTCAGTTTATCTGTATCTATCCTATACCGCCATCCTTCAGTTTATCTGTATCCATCCCATACCGCCATCCTTCAGTTTATCTGTATCCATCCCATACCGCCATCCTTCAGTTTATCTGTATGTACCCCATACCGCCATCCTTCAGTTTATCTGTATTTATCCCATACTGCCATCCTTCAGTTTATCTGTATCCATCTCATACCGCCATCCTTCAGTTTATCTGTATTTATCCCATACTGCCATCCTTTAGTTTATTTGTATCCATCCCATACTGCCATCCTTCAGTTTATCTGTATCCATCCAATACCGCCATCCTTCAGTTTATCTGTATCCATCTCATACCGCCATCCTTCAGTTTATCTGTATCCATCCCTTACCGCCATCCTTCAGTTTATCTGTATCTATCCCATCCTGCCATCCTTCAGTTTATCTGTATGTATCGCAAACTGCCATCCTTCAGTTTATCTGTATCCATCCCATACCGCCATCCTTCAGTTTATCTGTATCCATCTCATACCGCCTTCCTTAAGTTTATCTGTATTTATCCCATACTGCCATCCTTTAGTTTATTTGTATCCATCCCATACCGCCATCCTTCATTTTATCTGTATCCACCCTATACCGCCATCCTTCAGTTTATCTGTATCCATCCCATACTGCCATCCTTCAGTTTATCTTTATGCACCTCATACCGCCATCCTTCAGTTTATCTGTATTTATCCCATACTGCCATCCTTCAGTTTATCTGTATCCATCTCATACCGCCATCCTTCAGTTTATCTGTATCCATCCCATACCGCCATCCTTCATTTTATCTGTATCCACCCTATACCGCCATCCTTCAGTTTTTCTGTATGCAACCCATAGTGACATTCTTCAGTTTGTCTGTATCTATCCCATACCGCCATCCTTCTGTTTATCTGTATCCATCCCATACCGCCATCCTTCAGTTTATCTGTATCCATCCCATACCGCCATCCTTCTGTTTATCTGTATCCATCCCATACTGCCATCCTTCAGTTTATCTGTATCCACCCCATACTGCCAGCCTTTAGTTTATCTGTATCCACCCCAATCCGCCATCCTTCAGTTTATCTGTATCTATCCCATACCGCCATCCTTCAGATTATCTGTATCCATCCCATACCACCATCCTTCAGTTTATCTGTATCTATCCCATACCGCCATCCTTCAGTTTATCTGTATCCATCCCATACCGCCATCCTTCAGTTTATCTGTATCCATCCCATACCGCCATCCTTCAGTTTATCTGTATGCACCCCATACCGCCATCCTTCAGTTTATCTGTATCCATCTCATACCGCCATCCTTCAGTTTATCTGTATTTATCCCATACTGCCATCCTTTAGTTTATTTGTATCCATCCCATACTGCCATCCTTCAGTTTATCTGTATCCATCCAATACCGCCATCCTTCAGTTTATCTGTATCCATCTCATACCGCCATCCTTCAGTTTATCTGTATCCATCCCTTACCGCCATCCTTCAGTTTATCTGTATCTATCCCATCCTGCCATCCTTCAGTTTATCTGTATGTATCGCAAACTGCCATCCTTCAGTTTATCTGTATCCATCCCATACCGCCATCCTTCAGTTTATCTGTATCCATCTCATACCGCCTTCCTTAAGTTTATCTGTATTTATCCCATACCGCCATCCTTTAGTTTATTTGTATCCATCCCATACCGCCATCCTTCATTTTATCTGTATCCACCCTATACCGCCATCCTTCAGTTTATCTGTATCCATCCCATACTGCCATCCTTCAGTTTATCTTTATGCACCTCATACCGCCATCCTTCAGTTTATCTGTATCTATCCCATACTGCCATCCTTCAGTTTATCTGTATCTATCCCATACCGCCATCCTTCAGTTTATCGGTATCCATCCCTTACCGCCATCCTTCAGTTTATCTGTATCCACCCCATACTGCCAGCCTTTAGTTCATCTGTATCCACGCCAATCCGCCATCCTTCAGTTTATCTGTATCTATCCCATACCGCCATCCTTCAGTTTATCTGTATCCATCCCATACCGACATTCTTCAGTTTGTCTGTATCTATCCCATACCGCCATCCTTCAGTTTATCTGTATCCGTCCCATTCACCATCCTTCTGTTTATCTGTATCCATCCCATACCGCCATCCTTCAGTTTATCTGTATCCATCCCATACCGCCATCCTTCACTTTATCTGTATGCACCCTATACCGCCATCCTTCAGTTTATCTGTATCTTTCCCATACCGCCATCCTTCACTTTATCTGTATGCACCCTATACCGCCATCCTTCAGTTTATCTGTATTTATCCCATTCTGCCATCCTTCAGTTTATCTGTATTTATCCCATACTACCATCCTTCAGGTTATCTGTATTTATCCCATACCGCCATCCTTCAGTTTATCTGTATCTATTCCATACCGCCATCCTTCAGGTTATCTGTATTTATCCCATGCTGCCATCCTTCAGGTTATCTGTATCCATCCCATACCGCCATCCTTCCCTTTTGTTTGTATCCATCCCATACCGGCATCCTTCAGTTTATCTGTATCCATCCCATACCGCTATCTTTCAGTTTATCTGTATCCATTCCATACCGCCATCCTTCAGTTTATTTGTATCCATCCCATACCGCCATCCTTCAGTTTATCTGTATCCATCCCATACTGCCATCCTTCAGTTTATCTGTATCTTTCCCATACCGCCATCCTTTAGTTTATCTGTATCCATCCCATACTGCCATCCTTCAGTTTATCTGTATCCATCCCATACCGCCATCCTTCAGTTTATCTGTATCCATCCCATACCGCCATCCTTCATTTCTCTCAGGATTGCACCCCTCTGCTTATTGGCACAGTGGGCAGCTGGCTGTTCCACCGACCCTTTAAAGCCTATTTAAAAATCCTTTGTGGAAAAAAATGTTATGGACTAATAGAGAACAAAGGAAGTATGCTTTTGTTTAGATAGTAGAAAGCAATAGCCTGCTGACAGGATCTCTAGATAATTAGGAACAAAAGACCTTTGAAAAGCGTTATAAAACAAGACAGAACAATCATGTTACATGCCACATAAGCCCGAGAATCAGAGCGCACCGAAAGT
This sequence comes from Eleutherodactylus coqui, assembly GCF_035609145.1. NCBI lineage: Eukaryota > Metazoa > Chordata > Amphibia > Anura > Eleutherodactylidae > Eleutherodactylus > Eleutherodactylus coqui. The sequence continues at coordinate 64,738,800 of NC_089844.1, read as the reverse complement.
TATGTATATATAAAGTTTACCGATCTGACAGATCTAACAGGACAAGGTGACCCCTTGTTCCTGCCAGTAACTTTTAAGTAAATGCATTATGTGGGATTCATACAAGTAGTAAAAAAAAAAGAAAGACATTTTAAAATATATTTTAACCCTCTCCAATCCACTATCTGACATCTAAAGACATTCTGCTTGAAGGCTGTACAGCTCTGATTTTGGAAAACACCCGGTAGGGTATTCTTATTGTAGATTACTGGCTGCTCTGTTGTTGGGGGCCTCTCCAGTATGTCCCATACCGCAGCACTGGCTCTAGCCAGCCGATGGCGCCATTGTATAATGGAAGAAAGAGAAAAGCCCCCTAGGAAACCCTGAATCCAAAATTGGATTGCAAAGAGTTAATATTGAGCTTCAAAGCAAAATAAGGTAGTGTAGTAGGGGAACATAAGTAGTATGGTAAAAATTAGATGTATGGGGACAAATGGGCACTTCTGATGATAGGAGGCGCACACTGTTGCTCAAAATAGATTTTATTACATGTGTTAAATATCTGAACGATAGAATTATTTAGGATTGATACTTATGATTAGTGATCAGCAAACTTTTGAAATGTTCAGTTTGGCTTGTTCACCAAAATTTTGCAAAAATGTCAATTTGCTCTGAATTAGTTTGAACCAAACTGAAAGTTCACCAAACCCCTAAAACTACTGTAAATAGCCATAAAACCCTACATAACACTGAGTGTTATACAGGGCTTTTATTGCCCTTAGACAGTGCTATACACCAGTCTTCAGGACTAGTGATGAACGAATCAAACTAGTAGAACCCTTTTTAGGGTAGAACTCTTTTTTTACATGTTTCGGGTAGAACTTTACTAAAAGCTCCATTTAGGTTGATGCCAAACTGAACTTTTAGCAAAGTTCGACCTGAAACAGGTTTGGTTTGCTCAACCCTACTTATGAAAAAACAAGTGATGTGTTCCTCCTCCACTCCTCTCCGTAGATTTCTACAAGCAGCATCTAATTTGATCTGTTAGTGAGATGTTTGACTATCTTAAAGGGGTTGTCTCGCGGCAGCAAGTGGGGTTAAGCACTTCTGTATGACCATATTAATGCACTTTGTAATATACATTGTGCATTAAATATTGGCCATACAGAAGTTATACACTTATCCCCTCCGGTGCTGGCGTCCCCGTCTCCATGGCGCCGACCAAAGCTGCCTTCTCCCTGGATTAGACGCGCTTGCGCTGTCTGCCCTCTTCTGTCCGGCTCCAGAGTGCTCACGCCGCAGAGGTCTTCTGCGCATGTGCAGAAGACCTGTGCGGCGCGAGCATGCCGGAGCGGCCCATTCAGCGCAAGCGCGTCTAATCCAGGAAGAAGGCAGCTTCAGCCGTCGCCATGGAGACGGGGACGCCAGCACCGGAGGGGGTAAGTGTATAACTTCTGTATGGCCAATATTTAATGCACGATGTATATTACAAAGTGCATTAATATGGCCATACAGAAGTGTATAACCCCACTTGCTGCCGCAGGACAACCCCTTTAAGTACCAAGAAAATTTGTAGCAGTGTATTAGACTGATGGTGCAGTTTAGAGGGCGGGGTAAAGAAGTCTGATAAGTGGAGAAAAAAGCATTTTTCTCTGAGATGTATTACAAAGTTTCTTAAATCCGCTTGTATCATTGATTTACGGTATGCAAAGTTTGTTGAAATGTGGTGCCTTTTTAAGGTTTGATTGCTGTATTATACCTAGCCTTCATTTTATCCAGGATGTGCCTAGTCATTCCACTAGCTGAGTTATAATGGAGCGCTTGTAATAAAGCAACTTCTTTAATTCATAATGTCTATGAGATAATGTGTGTCCTGCTGTAAATTAAAATGACATTAGCAGGCCTTGGTCTTCCTCTCTGTGTTCGCCCATAGCACTCTAAGTTGATGATAGCTTTAGTTTGCAAAGGTTCGCCCCTACAGTGTGTTAGGCCACATAATAGGGGCATAATACTTGGAAGGAGAACGTACCTGATAGACTAACGATCATCCTTTAAACATGCCCTCCTGACATGTCTGTTGTAATGAATGCTTGCACTTCTCATGAAATAAGTCTGGACCATCTTTTCTTACAACCTTGCACTCCACTGTTCCCCTGCTATTCCTCCTGGAAATTTTTGAACAAATTTATAACTGGATGCTACCATTCCACTTATTAACAGGGTGCGTCTTTAAACACGCTATCACTGTTAGCAGTCACAGATGAAGAAAGAACAAGTATGGTGGCTCAGTTGTTAGCACTGCTACCTTGCAGTGGTGACATTGTAGGTTACAATATGACCAAGGACAATGTCTCTATGGAGTTTTGCCAGGTCCATTTCCATAACCATTGAGCCACATTCATTGAAGAGCCTTCTCCTTCCTCCTGGAGGCCAAATTAGTGAAACTGATTTCTCTGTCCATTGACTTTAATGGGAATCGGATTGGATTATTTTTGGAAAATCAGGTTGTTCACCCCCGACTCGATTATTCCAATAATCACTTATCACTACTGATGATTGCTAATGTCCAGTAAATCAAGCAAGAGTGCAGCACGCCTCACACATGGAATAAAAGGAGGCTGTGTGCATTTTAGCACCAGGATCAATCAACTTCCTGTTAAACAAAAAGTCCTGAAATTAAAAAGAAAGCCACAGCAACCTTCTCTTTAGAAAAGAACACACTTGTGTCTTCACTAGGGATGAGCGAGTATACTCGCTAAGGCACTACTCGCTCAAGTAATGTGCCTTAGCCGAGGATCTCTCTGCTCGTCCCGAAAGATTCGGGTTCCGCCGCAGCTGACAGGTGAGTTGCGGCGGGGAGCGGGGCTGAGCGGGCGGGAGAGAGGGAGAGAGAGATCTCCCCTCCGTTCCTCCCTGCTCTCCCCCGCAGCTCCCCGCCCCGCGGCGGCACCCGAATCTTTCGGGGCGAGCAGGGAGATACTCGGCTAAGGCACATTACTTGAGCGAGTAGTGCCTTAGCGAGTATACTCGCTCATCCCTAGTCTTCACACATCATTTCAGCTCACTTGAAAACCTTTGTCAAAGTATGTTAGGTGTCAACACAGCCTCCTATGTGGTGCAGGGGTGCAGAGGTTGGGCTGTCCTTTCCTATGGTCTTCTCACCCACTCAGCAATGCATTGTCGGGTCACAGAGACCTGGCCGCTTCTTTGGTAAGTATCTTTTTTTAAATTTTGTTCTACATGCTAATTACAATGCTAGAATGAACCACTGTCCGGGATAATGTAGGGTCTCTCTAATATAAGACTGGAAAAAAAAATTCATGATAAATATCTTTTGTTTAACCATTTCAAGATCAGGGGTGTTTTGGGCCTTCTTGGACAGAGCAAAATTTCACCTTTAGGAATGCTGCCTTCTAAAAGTATTTTTTTCTTTCTTTGTGTAGCCCAAAATGTTTTTTTGGGGACATGTGGGGCTTTTTTATTCTTTAAAATTGGGGTGGATATTGATTTTGTAAATTATTTTTAGGGAAAATAGTCAGAGATAAGAAAGAATCAATTTTTTCTCATTTTCCCTTGTTTCATTTTAAAGTAGTTAGTTCAATTAATAATTTATTTATTAAATAAATAAATTACTAACTGAACAGCAAAAAAACCCAAAACTCATGACGCTACAGTGAACATAAAAATCAATAACAAAGAAATCGAAATAGGAAAGTCCCGCAGCACGCCTAACACATGCACTTAAGTGCAGAGGTTCCAATCTGTGTATGCCAAGCCACCTGGCTTGAAAAAGACTTAGATTAAGTCGAAACGTCGCCATTTTATGGAGCAATAAAACCTTTTTCTACAATTTCTACACCGTTGATGCTGCCGCCTCCTTGGACACTATAACAAAGAAATCGAGACGGTCCAAGAGTTCATCTTCCTTAGATCCAAAATCGATCACAACGTGCAATCTGGACCCGAGATCAAGAGACGGATTACACTTGTTAGGATTGCAATGCAAGGAATGGAAAAGATCTGGAAAAGCAAGGATATTAGCATTGCAACAAAAACCAGACTAGTCAATGCAATCGTCTTTCCCATAACGATGTATGGTTGCGAAAGTTGGATGCCCAGAAAAAACGGCAAAAGAAATATTGACAGGTTCGAACTCTGGTGCTGGAGGAGAATGCTACGGATACCTTGAACTGCCATGACAACGAACAAGGTAGCATTAGGTCCCGTCAAACCGAAAATATCACTAGAGGGCAAAATCATCAAACAGCGGCTCTCTCTTTTGGACATGTGATGTGCGCTAACTCACTGGAAACAGTACTGATGTTTGGCAAGGTCAGTGAAAAGAGAAGATCAGGATGACAAATAACAAGATGGCTAGATACAATCAAGGCCACCATGAACATCTCAATCACGGAACTGAAAGAAGCAAGGAATGCATAGAGAACGATGATTCATAAAGTGACTGAATTGCTGGATGTGACTGATTTTTTACTAGTAAAGCTTTAAACCAGATTGGGTGGGGGTTAGTGATGAGTGAACTTTTGAAAAGCACAGTTTGGACAGTTCGCAGGAACTTTTGCAAAAATTTTGGTTCAGTTTGAATTAGTTAAGCCACCCCCCCCCCCCCCTTCAAACTAGTGTATAGCACTGTCTAGGAGCCCTGTATAATAATGAGTGTTAAACATGGCTTTTATGTTTCTTCGACAGTGTTATACACCAGTGTTATACCACTAGTGTTGAATTAACCAAACCAATAGAACCCTCTTTCAGGTAGAACTTTGCTAAAAGCTCATTTCAGGTTCGTGCTGAACTCAACTTGAACTCAACCTGAAATAGAGTTCTACTGGTTTGGTTAGCTCAACACTAGTCAAGGTAGAACAGACTAAACTTTGGGGTTGAGGGTATTTATTGCATGTGACAGGAATGTATTAATACATAAGCACCTAATATCACACAGGATATCTAAAATTAGTGTCCGTGGGTTCAGAGATGTGTGCATATTTTTGAAGGTAGGGCGACTAATTAATAGTTTAGATTTCTTTTTTCACATTTTATTCATATTCATTTTATTTGACCTTTTTACTCATATCACTGTATTTATTAATCATGTATATTTTTCATACCGTGAAAGCACAGGTTGGAAGGAAACACATTATCACCATGAAACACAGCATGTAAATTCAGGCTGCAGGCACAAGGACCAGCCTGCTAGCCACTGGCGTACGGTGGGGGGGAGCAGGGGTCGCAACCGCGACCCGGCCCTTGAGCTGAGGGGGCCCAGGGGACCGGCGCCATCGGCGCATGATGGCTGAGAGGGGAGGAGGGAGAGGAGAGGAGGGAGAGGAGAGGAGAGAGACGGGAGGCAGCGCCGCAGGTCGGCAAGAGCAGAGGGGAGGGCTGTTACAACTGGAGTCGGCAGCTAATTACAGGCTGCAGACTCCCACGCCGCGGCCCTCCCACTGATAGGCTGCAGCTGTGAGTGGTCACAGCTGCAGTCTATCAGTCTCTGCCAGCGATTACCGGGGGGGGGCTGGTGTGGCTCTACTTACCTCCGGAGCGCTGGACGCACAGGACCTGAGAGAGGACCTGTGGCTGCAGATCACATGACCAGGCTCTGGTCATATGATCAGCCTGGTCATGTGATCAAAATACGGGGGACTTTCCATTACAGGCTGCCCAAAGACTGCTGCAGAGGTGAGTAGAGAAGGAATTGTAATTATATATGTATAGCTGGTATCAGTTATACCAGCTGTGTATATATAATTATATACAGGGAATACAGAGGTTATACCAGCATGGGACATACCACTATATACAGGGGGATATACATTCTGTGTATAGTGATATGTCCCATGCTGGTGTAACCTGTGTATCTCCTGTATATAATTATATATGTGCAGCTGGTATAAGTTATACCTCTCCTGTATATATATAATTATATACAGGGAGTACACAGGTTACACCAGCATAGGACATACCACTATATACAGGGGGATATACATCCTGTATATAGTGATATGTACCATGCTGGTGTAACCTGTGTATCTCCTGTATATAATTATATATGTGCAGCTGGTATAAGTTATACCAGCTGTATATATATATAATTATATACAGGAGATACACAGGTTACACCAGCATGGGACATACCACTATATACAGGGGGATATACATCCTGTATATAGTGATATGGAGCATGCTGGTGTAACCTGTGTATCTCCTGTATATAATTATATATGTGCAGCTGGTATACAGTAGTTTATTTTCTTTTAATCACTGACTTTCCAGCGCCGTCGCTAGGAGATGATGCGTGAGCCTGCGACTTTTCCGCAATGTCAGGGCAGCGGATCGCACAGCTTGCATTGAGTTCAACGGAGGTCGCCCGGGCAGAATCTGCACTAAAATACAGCATGCCGTGATTTTTCCTCTGTGAGCGGAAAACAGCAATTGCTTTCCGCTCGTGTAGAGGAAAAAACGCTTTTCCATAGCATGCTATGGGCGGTACATGCTGCGGAATCCGTAGGCGGATGCCCACTCCATATTCCACAATGCAGATCCAGCCGTGTGCAGACAGCCTCAGGCTAATTTCACACGAGTGAGTCTGATATCAGGCCGTGAAACTCTGCCCCCTATCACACTCACCAACGTGTGCTGTCCCCGCGGATGTGAGCGGTTGTTGTGTTAAAACCAGCTCGCATCACATCATCATATTCTCATGCGATGCAGAAAAAAAACAAAACATCGCTCCTGTGTATGATCGCATTCAGAAGAATGGGGTCATATTCATGTGCAATGTGTACGTCTTGCAACACACAAATCTCGCGCAATTTTTGTGGCCGTGTGAAAGCAGCCGAAGACATTACCAACAGGTTTTTACGTAGTCAAGGAAAGGAGTCATAATGAGAAGGCTTATGCCAAGGCGCTAGATCGTGTTTGTAAATTAGCACGGTTTAGGTTTAGGTATAGGTACGGGTACAGATGGAGAGGGGGGGGGGCCCAGCTGAACTTTTGCACCCGGGCCCCCTAGCCTTTAGGTACGCCCCTGCTGCTAGCCCATCCCATGTTGTCACCCAATCTAAAAAGAGTTCGATTTTTGTGCGAGGTGTGGACCTTATTATGTAACAACATGGGATTGGGAGAATATAAAAAAAACACATCTCCCGGTTCATCGTCACCTTCCCTAACAGAACCATAACTTAGTTTATGATACTGTAGTCAGGTGACAAGTTCCCTTCAATATCCTATTGCATTTCACAAAAATAAAAAAGTAAGAAAATAGCAAACTGGTTAAAAACAGTTCCTTAAATTGTTTATTATGTCTCTAGAGAGTGTCCGTATATTAATATCATTTTGGAAAGCCTCTCGTAGAATCTTGCTGTTGTAATTTGTGAGGGTCAGATTGACTTTACAAGAAAACTATTGATTTATGTTAGACAGGACCCGACAGCCAGTCTGGTTGTAATGTGATCTGTATCTGTTGATTCACAGGGGTTACGCAGATGAAGAAGCAGGAGGGGTCCCCTTTTCTTGAGGAAGAAGAAAACACTGAGGATGAAGAGTGCGACCACTGAAAACCGTCCATATACGGCCATTTTTATATTACGCATAAGAACTATAATGGCAGACTATTTTGTGATCATCTTATAACATGTTGGGAGGTATTGGTCTCATTGTAATGGGGTGGTTTTTATAAGAGAGATTTCTTCTGTGAATCGTAGAGCATCCGTACACAACTCCTTCATAATCAGGTACAGAATGGCATCACATCCTACCAATTTCCTGCATTACTGGACTTACTTCATAACTACTACTAACCGGCTAACAATTGTGTGCAGTGAGAAGACAATCATCTGTAAATAGTAGAAAATAGTAACCGATGTACTAATAAATATTTAGTAAAAATTCATATTGTTTCCATTTTTTTAGGTAAGAATCTCATCTTTGCTGATACAGAGATGTAAACCCCCTTCTTTGTCAGAGTTAGGCCGGGCTCACATGGGCGGACTGGATTCCACATGCGGGAATCTCATCGTTGCTGATACAGAGATGTAAACCCCCTTCTTCTCTGTCAGAGTTAGGCCGGGCTCACATGGGCGGACTGGATTCCACATGCGGGAGGCCCACAGTGGATTCGGGTTATGAGCCTGGCCGTTCGCCCTGTGTACCTATTTCCACTGTATTGCGAATAACCCCAGCGGTTCACCAGTGCTCATCTGCAGTACAGGGGAAGGGGAGGTTTGCTTGTATTTCCCATGCCCGCACTTAGTGATGATGCGGGTACCCACCGTCCATACGCAATGTTAATTGCGCATAGGCTGAGGGTTGGACGGCCTCCATTAACATCAATGGAGACCATCCGAGTGGATTCCATGGCAAGATTCAGCATGCTGCGATTTTTCTTCCGCAAGTGTGAACAAAAAGGCAAAAAAACACGTCTTACAATGCCTGCGCTTTACCACGGATTTTCTGAGCGGACAGCAATCGTGGAAACCACAATCCAAATCCATCCGTGTGAGCCTGACTATAAGGTGCACTTAGACAGAGCGATAGGGAATAATAATCGTTCAGTCTAAAAGCGAGCCAATGACTGAACAGCGAACGAGAATCGTGCTCTGCTCCTTCATTGTTCAGTTTCTGCAGGACTAAAAATCATTGTTGGCCCCTTCACTTGTCGTTCCATGTATATAGCGTTCATTCAGCATTATACATAGGAATGTCAACACTGAATGAGAAGTGAATGTCTAAACAGGCTGCATGAGCGCGAATGAGCTGGTGATGACGTCATCGGCTCGTTCGCTTATGCAGATGAGAATCCTGCAGCTCTCGTTCAGTGTAAAAGGAGCATTAGATAGCCAGAGTCCTATCCCCTCATTCACGCAGGCATATGCAGTTTCAGTCCATGACATGCGCTGCTTTTTTCTGCGTGTCTACAGGCATATTTGGTGTGTATGTGTGTTTTTGCACGCATATGAAAATAACGTAGTAAATACGCGTGCAAAAAAATGCCATGAATATTCATGTAACTGCGTTTTTTCAGCGATTTTTTTTTTCACTTTTGCGCTTACACTTTGGATTTTAAGGATGGCTTTACACGGTCGTGAGTGCAATTGCGCACCCCTTATTGCAACTTTTTTTGCTATGTACGAGGCTTTTTCGTGCGTATCAGCGTATTTTACTGTACTTTTTCTAACTAACACAATAACTTTGGTGTCTGCGTCAATACAATCACAGCGATACCAAATTTACAGATTTTTATGTTTTACTCCATTTGCATAATAAAGATACTTTTTTTAAACAAAACATTTGCTTTCGTGTTGGGCATTCCTTTTCCGTGAATGCAGCTTAATTAGGGTTTGTATATTGCAGGCTGGGTTCAAGTTTTCATTAACAGCATTTTGTGAGATGTAAAACTGTCTGATCTCTTTCTATTCAGATTTTTGGGGAAGCAGGATGAAAAAAGAAAAGAGTAATTGTAACTTTTTTTTTTAAAACAGTGTTCAACTTGCAGGATATATTACATTTTTTTTCAGTCCATTATGTCTGTCATGCCCTACCAAAGGCAAGGTCTAATGAACTTGTGCCTATAGTAGACCTGTTGGTCTCTGTTACACTGTTGGCTGTCATGACAACACATCGGCTCCTTGTAGGGTTGCTGACCGATTATAGACGGAGTCCCTTCCCCTGTAAAACCACTTAGATCTGTCAAGGCCCATTTAGACATTATTAACGATTATTGCTCAAAATTCGCCCAAAAGCCATCTTTTGAGCGATAATCATTGTGTCTGCAGTTCGACTTGAAATCAGTTGCTCAGCAGAGCAGCTGATAAGGGGGGCTGCTTATAACAGCTGATTGCATTGCCTCAGCTGTCAGCCCCGCCGGCAGAACAAAAGAAATTTATTTAGAGAACAGTGGACGGTCCTCTGAATAAATTCAGCTCCCAGTGGCTCACACGCTGCTAATTGGTACTAATAGGCATTAGTACTAATTAGTAGTTTATGCAAAATGATCGTTCAAAAGCCATCTTTTGAGCGATCATCTGTGTCTCTAAACTAGCCTTTAGGCTGCATTCAGATGAACGTGTATCGGCTCGGTTTTCACGGCGAGCCGATATACGTCGTCCTTATGTGCAGGGGGGGGGGGAAGATGAAAGAGCCAGGAGCAGGAACTGAGCTCCCGCCCCCTCTCTGCCTCCTCTCCGTCCCACTGCACTATTTGCAATGAAAGGAGGTGGGACGGGGCTAAGTTCCAAGAATTAGCCCCGCCCCGTTCCGCCTCTCCCCATTGCAAATAGTGCAGAGGGGCGGAGAGGAGGCAGAGAGGGGGCGGGAGCTCAGTTCCTGCTCCTGGCTCTTGCATCCTTCCCCCCCTGCGCATGAGGATGACGTATATCGGCTCAGCGTGAAAACCGAGCCGATATACGTTCGTCTGAATGCAGCCTAAGTCAGGGCCGTATTTACAGCTCATGCTAGCCTTGGCATTAAGCCTGAACACAACTACATTATAGGGGTTTTCCAGGCAAATACTATTGATGACACCTATTCTCAGGATTGGTCATCAATAGTTGATCACCGAGGATCCACTACTTGGGATCCCCAGCAATCACCTGCTCGCCTGGTCCAATGTCAGTTCAGAATGGCCAGACATCATCATGGGGGTCAAAACAGGGGACGTCTACTACATGGCTTCTCTCCCACTGAATTCAATGGGAGTGAAGCTGCCTACTAAATTTCTGGCTCCGACCCCAATGTGGAGCTGGAAGAGTAATAGGTGGCTTCGCTCCCATTGATAGGATAACCTATTCTGTGTCCCCACAAGAATGGGATGTAGTGAGGAGGACCTTAAATTGAGCAGGGATCAAGCATGATCACTGCCACCCCATTTAGCTTTTTGGGACTGTTGCAAATAGCCAACTGCTTGTACTCGACTTCTTCAGGAGCCCAATAGAATTGGAAGAGTTTTTTTGTAGCAATTATGCTGTGTGTGAAGTGTTAACCTACCTTAAGGCACTACCTTGTTATAAAATATTTCCAGTATGTCTTTATGGTACAAGACGTTAGAAGTGAACCCTCTGTTACTTTCAAGGTTTGCATTGTATGTGGGCTACCTCATAAAGCCAATTAGCCGTAATAATGTGATCCAGTTATCTGTCTATAGAGCTGCATTTCTTCCTTATTTATTCCTTTTTTATAATATTAATTTTAATCATATGACTCGTCATGGGCTTATTAGTAGTTGTAGTCAACAACACAAGCACCCAGACATTCTGTTACTGAAACTCTCTGCAATTTTAAGTCTATTCTCCAGAAACACTGAAACTACATTTTTGCCTCATATACTGGCCTAGATCTAGAAGAGGCTTTAACTAGTGTAGGTCCCTAACTGTTTATGCCTTGTGAAACTCATTCAACTTTGAGTGATGATCAGGAGCCACATTCAACTCAAAGATGGACAGAAATTTTTATGCTAGGTCTGCACAGCTTCCTTGGAAATGACACTCGGCCCAGCTATATTGCGTCCTAATGTAAGTGAAAGTCATCATGTTGTGACTAGCCAGTTGCCAAAAGTCGATAATCGCAATAATTCCAAACTTGATTATTGCATTCAGATGCAATATAGCAGGACTATTGTGCAATCGTTGGCCACAAGACACATGTCGTGCTGAAAGCCACAATGTAGACCTAACGTTCATGTGGAGAAAGTATTACATCTAGTATGAGGTCATTCAAATTGGCTCTGTTTGGTGGTTAGGATATGGTCTACAATAATGTCACAACTCAGAACTCCCATGATGCGCAACACAGCAAGGGGTTGTGAGTTACATGTGGCTTCCAAACCAATGGTGAGGGGCCACTGATTTAGACCTTAGGGCCTCGTGGCCTAAAATTCTATGGAAGATCCTTTAGATCCATGTGCCTGGAACTCATGTCCACATGACACATAAAGGGATTTTATATATTTTTTTTTACATGTTCTCACTTTATCTCATGTAATGGAAGAATTAGAAAATACGGAGGCACCATGCTGTGGGACACGGTCTGTAATACAAACCCATAGGGGTTCATAGCAGACAACACAGGATCTGTGTATACAGTAAAACCATGTGCACAAACCCTCATGTATACAAATTACTGATTCCTGTAAAAAGGTTTTATACTATAAAAGAACATCTCCCACTATTTACAGATATCAGTAAAATATAACCTTTGTTATGACTATTCAGATTATTCCTTTTAAATATCATAGCTTTGTTTTATTAAAGGGATTTTACCAAGATAGACTTTTATCACCTATCCATTGGATAGGTGATAAATGTCTGATCGGTGAGGGTCTCATCGCTGAGACCCCCCACGATCCTGAGAATTGGGGTCCCATTTCTCGTGTCGTCCTCCTTGTCATTCCCTGCGCTCCTCGCATCGAAAAGACTTAAATTGGCATGCATGCTCCGTGCCGCTCCATTCATTTCAATGTGGCTTTGTACTCTGCTATTTCACAAGCCCCATTGAAATAAATGAAGCAGTGGCCAGGCATGCACAGATAGTGCTCCATTCAATCTGACATCACTACAAATGGGAGAATCGACCCAACAGTGATGAGAAGAGAGGGGTACAGGACTCCCTTTCTTAGGATTGCTGGGGGTCGCAGTGATGAGTACCTCACCAATCAGACTTTTATCACCTATCCACTGGGTAGGTAATGACAGTCTATCTTGGTTCGGTTCAACGCCTTTAATTATTTCCAACAGTGGAGAAATCGGTGCTTTTTAAAGGGTGAGGTAATAATAAAAATAATCTTTATTTATATAGCGCCAACATATTCCGCAGCGCTTTACAAATCAGAGGGTTCATATACAGACAAAATCAGACTTTACATAAATTATTAAATTAGGAAACACAATAGGTATATGAGTGCCTTGCTCGTAAGAGCTTACAATCTATAAGGAAATAGGAAAACACAATAGGTATTCTGTACATTGGTCCAGCCTTCTTTTAAATAGGGTAGTATACATAAAGCTGCATGAGCCAGTCACCAGTCGGTATCTGTGTCTATACAGATAAGAAGTGCATTGGGTGAAGGGGATACAGTAGGATGAAAGGGTTTAATTCTGAGGGAGAACATAAAAGAAGGCTAGAGATGAGCGAGCATCCAAATGCTCAGGTCCTCGTTATTGGAGTCGAATTTTACAAAAAGCTCTAGAGCTCTACTCGAGTAACGAACCCCATTGACTCCAATGGAAGACTTGAGCATTTTTGTATGTGGGCCGCCGGGTCCCGAGCTTTTTTTCTTTTTGGGGTGGGTTCGTTTGTGTTCTCTCTCTCAAAAAATTTGCCATTGACGTGCACGTTGTGCAACAGCAGGGAGGAGGCAAAAACTGGGGCGGGGTCGAACACGGCGTGATGCTCGTTCGAGTAAGGAGCACCATCGAGTATGCTAATACGAGCATCAAGCTCGGCAGAGTACGTTCGCTCAACTCTAAAGAAGGCAAAACAGAAAAGTTTGATTTGGGGACATGAAAGGCAAAGGTCTCAAAACTGTGGGTGTGGGATTGACCTGATTGCCCATGGTAGCGCATTCTAGAGAACTGGTGCAGTTTGGGAAAAAATTTGGAGGCGGAAATAGGAGTTCGGATTTAAATAGAAATTGAACTATCATGTTTAGGTCGGTTAGCAGATGGAAACAAGAAGCTCAGGGTTTGAAAGATTCAGTTTGGACATGTTAGAGACAGTGGACTGAGAGTCACTGGTGTTTTGTAGTAGGGCAGGTGTGAAGTAATAGGAAGAAGTAAATAACTGAGTGTTTCCAGTGTAGAGATAGTACTTAAAGCCAAACCTGCTGATGGTTTGTACAATAGGGGCTGTGTAGATGGAAAAAAAGGAGGTTTATTTCGGTTTGTATGGCTGATGAACAACCTACCTAATGTAGCCCAGTATATTGGCAAGGTGGCTCTCTGCCTTCAGCACCTCCTCCCTGGAAGCTGAGCTCATCACTGTCACAGATTGGCCGCAGGCTGCCTCATAGAATGGTAGAATTGCAAGTGACCTTCAGGGTCATCTGGTCCAACCCCCTGTTCAGTAAGGAGGATAGATCCGTGCCCCATGTGAGGAATGGTTTGCTTAGGCCAATTGATCTGCTTTTTCCTTGTATCAGTTTCAATAAATTTGAGCCAAGTTCATTCTGGTAATTTTTCTGCCATTTTTTTGCAACAAAAATCTATTAAGCAAATTGACACTTTTTTAAAATGTAAAAGACAACTCTATTAAAAAGAAACACACCAATCAAAATGATCAAAGTTTTATTAACAGTCTGAAAAAGTGAAAAGCTGATGTCCACTGGGGAACAACCAAGAAAAACAAACAGGCTTTTCTAGTGTCAAACTTTTTGGAAAAATTATAAAGGAAATGAGTGCATAGGTCAACAAACTATTTACACGCTCCTGATATTTACATGTCTTGTGTATATGTGATATATTCATAAATTATCATCTAAAACACATGCCCTGTCCTTCCACTGCATGGACCCTGTCTGGATTTGTGTCTTATCCTAGTTTTCTAATCCTGGGTAATGAAATCTGAAGATAAATGTATACAGGCCTTTATTTCTTCAAGGTCAGTGTAGCCATGCCATCGGATTTTCTGTGCTACCTCTTGGAATCTGCCTTTGGTTACCATTGATTATTATGGCTTTCCACAGTCCAGAGATTCAGATTTCAAAGTTCTCTTGCACTCTCTTCATTGTTGTTTATGGATTTAAAATTTCTTTCTAAAAGAAAAAGAAAAAAAATATTTGTCAGACATAAACAGGGATGGAGATTTACTAAGAAAAGTGCAGCAACATTTTCTCACAAAGTGTGGCACATTTCAAATTTATTATGTTTTAGACACTTTTTAGAGTTTGTTCTCACTGGTGTTATCTTCAGTTAAAGGAGTATCTGCACTTTCAGTCTGCAGCGCTCGTGCTCCATTGGCCATTTTTGGCTCCTCCCAGTAGCCGAAGACGGCCCTATATAGAGTTTATGGGTCTGTCTTCAGCTGCTGGGAGGAGCCAAAAACAGCCAATGGAGTATGAGCGCTGCAGACTGAAATTGCAGATACTCTTTAACTATTTCCATTTCTGGAGCAGAAAAGATAAGTTAACCATTTTTGTTGTTTTCCACTTGATTTCAATTATTTAAAAGAAAAAAAACAAGAGGAAATATTTCCTTCAGTTTCCAACCGATTCCACTGCGCTATTTATCCAGTTTAAGAAACAGAATAAAATCAAATGGAGGGAAACGGAAATATTCCCATGTTTCAAAAACCCATTGAAATCAACGGCAAAACAATGGAAATGTTTAATTCTGTTTTTACTTCCATTTCTCTGCTCCACAAATGGAAAAGAGAAACGGAAATGATTAAGTGAGGCTGTGAGAACAAGCCTTTACACCTACAGTATCTCAAAAGTTTTGAAAAGTGTCTAGGAAAAGGGGTGTAACGTAGCTAAAACAGAAATAAACACAGCACCTTATTGTGTAGACATCCCCAAACAGTAAAGGTCCCATTTACACAGGCCAATGGTAGTGAATGAGGGTTCATCAGAGCACTCATTAAGCTGATCACTGCTCCATGTAAACAGGGCAGTGATCAGCCAACGATCAAATAGTCATTTGTTGGCAGCATTGTTTTCAGCAGCGCATTTTGCCATGTGAATGGGGGATCTATTGACGACAGTGATCAACGTGAATGGGGGCCGAATGATCCTATGAAACAGAGTCTGATTGGCTTTTGTAAAGGTGAAAGGTAAACGAGCACCAATCTCAATGATCGGAGCTTGTTAAATGCCGACAGACGACCCATGTAATCGGGCCTTAACACGGCAGTGAAATATTCTGCTCATCTGAGAAGGTTGTAGTTATCACATGCACAACACTAGTAAGAGCATGTAGACAAGGGTTAGCGTCAGTTTCGCTAGAGCAGGTAATGCAGTGTATCATTGTCAGTATTGCAAAATGGGAAAGACACAGAACAAAATACACCACGGATATCTGAGGTGGTGGATCACATAGGAACGTTATTAATAGCATAATGGTTACAATGTAACTGTATTAATAAAGTTCCTGTGTGAGCCACCGTGTTAGTTATCAGTATCACCGTTTCATCTGCATGCTTTCCCCATTATTGCATACATTATAAAATGTATTTTAGAAAAAAAGTTTAATTTTTTTTACAACAATTAGGCCTTATTCACATGGAAGATTTTTTCGTTTAGAGTTCTGACCAAGTTTTTAACTTGGGTTAAATTTGGACCTATTGAAATCAATGAGGCTTGTCAGACATGTGACTTTTTTCAGGGACCCATAATCCGTGTAAAAAAAATGCAGTATGTCCTATTCCAGTCCTATTCATGGATGAGTGTATAGACTGTTCCAAAACTGCTGATGGGCTTGATATGGAAGCTAAGCTTTAGAGAATGAGGCCGCTATTATATTATCAATAGAGATGAGTGAACATACTCGTTTAGAGCCATTCCGCAATCGAGCAGCGCTTTTTTCGAGTAACTGACTACTCGGGCAAAAAGATTCGGGGGGCGCCGGGGGTGAGCTGGGGGTTGCAGAGGGGAGTGGGGGGGGGGGTGAGAAAGAGAGAGCTCCCCCCTGTTCCCCACTGCTACCCCCCGCTCCACCACGCCGCCCCTCGAATCTTTTCGTCAAGTAGTCAGTTACTCAAAAAAAGCGGTGCTCGGGTGCGAAATTGCCCTAAACGAGTACGTTCACTCATCTCTATTTATCAACTGTTAGGGAGTTAGATCACTATATTAGGACTTGCAAGTAAGTTTAGGACATTGAGCAACGACTGATTTAGTGCCTACTAATGACTTTGTGGGCAGCATTAACTGTGACTACATCCCTGTAAACACACAACATTGTTTTTGGTCCAAAAATAGATTGCGCAAGAACACTTTTATCCGGTTCATCTCGAGACTTTGCTATTTCTGGCAAGTTTTTTTTTTTTCTTAAGAAAACAACTTTAACATCTCAGTTCTCGTCGTTCATGAAATTGAACAAAATATATTCGAAATGATCCTATTTTCAGTAACCTAGAAATAAAAGCAGCGATGACATCAATGATTTTCCATCTTAGCCCCGGCATTGTTCAAGTCAAATATGTTTCCATTTGATTCAGCAATATGCAGTCGTTTGCTCACAGAAGGTAAGAGGTAACTTGACTCCTTATCAATCATATCAATGTGTATTCTTCGAGCACTAATGGACTGCAGATGGCTTTTTGTCTCCTTGATAATTGCAAGAGAGCACATTACCCTATAAGTTTAAATGCCAGAGAGTCTCTTTAGAGAGATTTGCACTTTTCCAGACCAGCCTTGGAGCATTGGTGGTTTCTCATTACATCTCTCCTTCTGCCTGAAGTCTACGAGCTACATGTCTAAGCAGACTAATTATAGAGCCATATGTCACTTTTATAGTTCCTTCTTTTTGAAAGGAAATGATATCTCTAATACGGGTTTTATGACCATATGTCAAGATCGGAATATGATCTATTGTTGTGTGTCATCCGTGTTTAATACCTTTACACATCATCAGACTTCAGTAATGTACTTTGAAGGATGATTGGTAATTGCCCTCATTAGCGCCAATACATGACTACTACAAATATTATTTTATTAACAATCTTACTTGTAGGCCTCCTCTTTGACAATACTGAACATGCAAGTGATTTGGTGCTATTATAATGCCACATGGTGCCAAGTATGAAGTGCTTAAGAGTTCTCATACGCTGGGGAACTGGCAGCAAGAGAAAGCAAATAGGATGCTCGACTGCATAGTAAGAGGTAAAACCAGTAGAAAGAGGGAGATTGTGATCATGCACTAGTGAGATCAGATTTGGAATACTGTATTCCGGAGACCTCATCAACAGAAAGACATTGATATAATAGAACAGGTCCAACAATGGCCTACAAAAATAGTGTAATATCTGAAGTAGAGATGAGGGAGCACCCAAATGCTCGGGTCTTCGTTATTCGAGTCAAGCTTTTTGTAAAATTCGAGAGCCCTATTCGAGTAACGAACCCCATTGACTTTAATGGGAGACTCGAGCATTTTTGTATGTGACCCACCGGATGCCGAGCTTTTTTTTTTCCTCCCTCTCTCTCTCTCTCTCTCTCCAAACTAGCGTTGGCGTGTGCAGCGGGGAGGGGTCGAATCTGACACATCAGCGGCGGGGTGGGGCCAAAACTGGGGCGGGGTCGAACACGGCATGATGCTCGCTCGAGTAGCGAGCACCATTGAGTATGCTAATACACCAAACAAGCATCGAGCTCGGCAGAGTACTCTTAAGCATAAAATTTATCAAGTAAAACTAAAAGTATACCTAACTTTTTAGATGACTTTTCAGAATAAGCTGCTATGTGGATGTAGATGAGAAATAAGACTATTTCTGGACATTATATGCCTTGTATCCCGTATATTTCCACACTCAATCCTCTCAGGACTAGTTGGAGGAGGCTAGCTGCTGTGCTGGGTTCTATATATTGTACATAGAGCACAGTTCTGATCATTAAATGTCTAGAATACACATGGACAAAGTCACATCCTTTTGGAAGGCCAAAAATGGGACCTGGAAGTGGCAGAATGGAAGGATGGCAGAGAAGAACAACTGCAGGTAATATATTCTCTCTCCAATCGGTCCTGTACAGAATTTTGTACTGAAACTGGAGGGTCACTTTAACTGTATTTCTTGCATGATGAATACGAGGGGGTGCTGACACATATTGATCCTTACCCAGAAACACTTGATCTGGGAAGCTATCAATTGCAGGGTGTACTTCTCTATTTGTCTATATTTAATGATGCAAGAATCAACTCCCTATGATTTTAACTTATCTTTTTTTTTCCGATCCAAAGTGAACATGGCGGCACCTCCAAAGACATTCAGTGTGGAAGAGCATAGGGCCATAGCAAAGTTCCTGTTTGTCCAAGGGAAAGGTGCAAAGCAGATCCATGATGAAATGTCACAAACCTTGGGTGACAGCGGCCCTTCATATGCAACAGTTAAACGTTGGGTTGTAAATTTTAAAACTGGCCATTTCGGTGTTGAAGTGAGAAACCCAGTGGAAGGCCGGTCTCCGTCTCCTTGCCTGCAAATGTGAAAGCCATCCATGACATGACCATGGAGGACTGCTGAATATCAGCCAAAAGTATTGCTACATATCTGGGGATCACATGGGAGAGTTGGTGGCATTATACACAACAACTTGGGAAGGAGAAAGCTTATAGCCAAGTGGATCCCGAAACTTTTGACAACCGAACAGAAAAGGAGACGTGTGGAGACATCGGTGGTTGTTTTGGAGCATGACCGTAATTGACTTTTCTGTGATCTCTGACGCTTATTACATCCGTATTCCATTCTTATGCTAAATACTGGAACATTCTGTGATATTCATAATTATTGTATATTGATGTGGCTCCTATGAAATTCAGTCTGCCATTGAATCTAATGTTCACTAGCGCAATACTTCATTTCTGTGTTTGGAGGCCGGCGACCAGGCAGTCCTCACAGTAGGATGTGTTCACACAATTACAGGACAGACACTATATTGATTTTTGTCATGCTCCATGTAAGCCGTCATCATATTCTGTGGGTTATGTAGCCAGTGACGCTGCTCCTTCCTGGTTTATTGCAGTCGTATAGTTTATTGCTGTCTTTGTTTGTGTGGATGAAAGTCACTCTTAATATTAATTATTTAAAGCTCAGTCTACAGACAGGGGTCTCTTATCATAAAAAAGGTCATACAACATTACATGTAAAGTGTGCTGCATAGAAAAACCATTTCTCATATATCCAATTAGTTATACAGGCTGCGCCACGGAAAAATATTGAGGCATATTCATTTTTACATTTTCAGCATGCTCAGAGTGTAGATCACATGCTCTGGTTCTTCATCAATGCCAGGAGCATCTCTTGAGCATGTTTTCTAGCTGTTCATCATTACTGGAGCACACTCAGATTGTGCTGGCTGTGCTCCATCCAAAGTAGGGTTGAAAGCAGAGCGTCAGGATGGCGGCACCCAGTACAAAACTCTTGTACAGTTTATCCTGGATAGACAGTTGTGCAGCATAGAAATGGCTGCAGAGCCTCCGAGGATGAACCTGCCAAATAAGTATAACGCCAGTTCACGGTGTGATGATTATTTATGGTGTTATCTGGCTGGTCTGCATTAAGAAGGCTAAAATGGAGTGGGGTGAAGGACGTTCTCCCATTACAGCACACCTCAAACATAAGGCCTGACCGCTAAGCAGCAACCTAACAGGCATTCCCCTCACCCAACTTGTAGCTGTGGTCCGGCGGCACAAAAGAGTCTGTGACAGCCGACCTCACCTGCCGGCATCCTGCTCACAGTGTAGATGCCAAGAGGAAAGGTCAGCCATCACAAACTTAGCAGCAGCTGCCGCCAGGCCGGGACTGCAGGCTGGCGAGTGGCATACCTAAAGGGATGCTGCCCAGCTAGAGGCCAATAGGGGAGTCACTATTACTACTGGCACTACTATGGGGGTTCCTATTATTACTGGGTTCACTGTGAAGGTCAGTATTATTCCTTTGGTTACTATTATTACTGAGGGCACTATGGGCTACACTATTTTAGAGAAGTTTACAAATAGTTTGTGCCAAAAAGAAGAAAAAAAATCAGACGAGCCTCTCAACGTTTTCTTTTTTCCTGGCAAGTGGTATTACAAGAAAGTATTGGCAAAAAGTGGCGCTAATAAAACCTAATGAGAGTTGGTATAAATGAAGAGGCATTTGACTCAAATTTTTGGAGCACGCTTGTTTTGGTGCATTTTTGGCGCACATTCAACTACATGAATAGGCTTTTTTTTCTTGATTTTGGCCCCATTTTCTGTTTTTTATCATTACTTTGACTATTGACTAATAATTTTATATTAGTAGATGATGCAGAATAACATTTTTGGAGCAAAAAATATTTTCAAATGCAAACTGGCCCAATTTTGACGCATTTAGTGGTGTTATGTGGAGCATTTTATGGCACAAAGTAAACTAGTTAGACTGTTGGCTATTTTTTTTTAATATTAGTTTATAGAGCAGAATTTAGTTTCTGGTGTAAAACATATTTCGGAATACAAATTGGCATATTTTTAGGTGCACGCAGCACTGCTACACAAAAATTGATGCATTTTTGGCGCAACTTTCTTATTTTTGGCTTGGTGTAAAATGCACTAAATTTACAAGTCTGTTTGCCACTTTTGTAAATTTGGCGCAATTTCATACTCTCAAGTTCTAAAAAGAATTCTCACAATATATGCCAATATTCATAAATAAGGCCCAATGTTTTTTTGCATCCAGTACAGCTGGAGCTCTTGGCCAGCTGACAACCAGTCTTGTATAATGAGTGTATATTGACAAATGATAGCTTTGTTACTGAAATTTCGGAAATTGGAAATTCAAGCTGGACATGTGAATGGGGCAATCTCTGTAGCGGGTGCACGGATTTCTGCAAGCCCCATTCAGATGAATGAAACAGTCACACAGATTGCTGCTGATTTATAATGTGGAGTCTGTTGCAATTTATAGTACCATATATAATGGAAAAGGTTTTAAAGACTCCATTCGCATGCAGCGGAAAAATCTTCTAATCTGCAATATGTGAGTTCTTTTGCGGTTGTTACAAGCCTTTCTAGTTTCGGCCATTGAAGATACCAATCATGCAGAATGTGTTTGCATCTCTGTTGCCTGGGAAACAATGAGGAGGAGCCGGATCGCCAGTCAGGTGACCTGATGACCCATGTGACCGGTATCTGATTGGCCAGTGATGTCATAAAACACATTCCCCCCCCCCCCCCCCGCACATTGGGCGGGGTTACTCCTATTTAACCTAGTCCACAGCTATACCTACCAGAGCTGCCAGTTACACCTGAGACAGGTGTTTGGGTCTCCTGTTATAGGCAGTTAGAAAGGCTGGGACTTGTTAATGGATCTCTGTAGTTAGGATGTGCTATATTCACTTACTGCTAGCCAATGCTAGTGAGAATAATAATAATCTTGTTTTTATATAGTGCCAACATATCCCGCAGTGCTTACATAGCAGGGGAAATAAAACCCAAAAATTGCACTGCAGGAAGTTACTACAAGGATGAATGGGAGAAATGTGCTGATGGGCTGCTGGAGCACATTGATAAATGGTGACAAGCTATTGAAGGTCATTAGCTCCCTTCATGTTATGGGAGCCTCATTGATAAACAGACCACTGACTTGTGAATGTAGGCAGTGATTTAGCAGGTGATCGATAACATAAGGGCTTTACTTTCCTTCATAACTGGAGGGTGGTTATTATAAATCTGCCAGACAGGGATCTAAGCCTAGCAAGCCATCTACATGCAAAAAAAAGTTTTTCAAAAATGGGCAGGCAAAAACAAACATGAAAAAAAGCAACAAAAATCTCTGGTCCTGAAAGGG
Organism: Eleutherodactylus coqui; assembly: GCF_035609145.1. Classification (NCBI taxonomy): domain Eukaryota; kingdom Metazoa; phylum Chordata; class Amphibia; order Anura; family Eleutherodactylidae; genus Eleutherodactylus; species Eleutherodactylus coqui. The sequence goes on along the minus strand of NC_089844.1, from coordinate 64,716,363 downwards.
TTTCAAAAATTTGACTAAGACTAATTTCCCACAGTCGAGTACAATATTGGGCCGTGAAATATCCCGCTTGGAAACGTGCAATTTCCCTGATGGATGCAAGGTGTTTTTGTGTCAAAAATGCCTCACATGACTTCAGGGAAGTAGCGATCGTTAAGTGTTTCCCATTGTCTTTAATGGGAAGCACTGAGTCGCACTCACGTGCACCTCGCACGCTGTGCAATATTTTTGCCAGCCCCATTGAAAATAACGGGCGAGGCATTCTGAAAGAACGCCCAACTATAGGACATGCTGCCATTTTTTTCCTGCACTGCGATGTGGTAAAAAAAATTGCTTATGTGTACGACCCCATTTAAAAGAACGAGATTCTCAGTTTTCTCAGCTGTGTGAAAGTGTCCTTTATATAATAGGTCATTTTCTGATGACACATTCCCTTTAACCCTTTCCAATCCAATTTGTATCCTGGATTTCCTAGGGGTTGAGTGGGTGACTGCATATTAGCTTGCCAGGAACAAGTTGCTCCTCCACACATTATTGTCTGGCTGACTACATATCCTCAGGGCTTAAGGCCATTGCGCCTGCCCTACGGCGATTGTGCCGGTGGCGATTGTGCCTGCCTTATGGCGATCGTGCCTATGGCGACCGTGTCTGCTTTGCAGACCTTCAGGTATTTTTGGCTTTTTCAGTGAATGTTTGTTTTTTTCTTTTTCCTCACCTCTGTGATTTTATGGATTTCCTAGGGGGCTTACTCTTTTTCCGCTGTTATACAACGGCGCTATCTGCTGGCTAAAGCCAGTACTGCATAAGGTGACATGTTGGATAGGCTCCGACAGCAGATAGGCTGGCAATATATTCAGAGTTGTCAGCAGCACAATCTCTAAACCAAAGATAGGTCAGACAGGGATCCTGCAATCGCCCTCTTCTGGTCTGGATCCAACACCGACCACCAATCAATATCCAATAAAGAAATGGGAGGAATAAACCTCTTTTTTAACTGCATCAACTGCTGCCTTCATCATTTCTTTATTGGATATTGATAGGCTGGCAATACACAGTAAGAGAACCCCGATGGATGTCTTCCAACATCGGAGCTGTACAGCCTTAAATCATAATGTCTTCAGAGGTCAGACAGTGGATTGGAAGGGGTTAATGATTAGAGATGAGCGAGTAGTGCCTTAGCCGAGTATCTCCCCGCTCGTCTCTAAAGATTCGGGGGGCTGAGAGCGGGGAGGAACGGAGGGGAGATCTCTCTCTCTTCCTCTCTCCACCCCCCCCCCCCACTACCCCCTGCTCCCCGCCGCAACTCACCTGTCACCCGCGCCGGCCCCCGAATCTTTAGAGATGAGCGGGCAGATACTCGGCTAAGGCACTACTCGCTCGAGTAACGTGCCTTAGCGAGTATACTTGCTCATCTCTAATGATGATCCTTCAGTGAGATTCATGGAACAGTAGAGAAAAAAAATTACTTCCCTCTTAGGGCATCTCTACACAGGAACCTTTATATGCCAAAATGTTTAAACTGCAAAAACTGCATTAAATTTTTTTTTGTTTTTTTTAATCAAATATTTTGTTGCTGAAATGTTGTAGATTCGCTGCAGATTTCACCCTTTGCTTTTGCACACCAGAATATCCACACTAAAATCTGCATGTTTAAATTTGGATTTTGATGCAGAATTAAGCCATTTGTAAATCTGTGTCAAAATGCACAAATTAGACATATTGGATTTAAACCTTTCCAATCCGCTGTGTGACGTCTACCAACATTCTGATTGAAGCCAGTACAGTTCCGATGACGGAAGACGTCCGTCAGGGTATTCTTACTGTATATTACTGGCCGCTCTGTTGTCAGGGCCTCTCTGGCATGTCACATATCACAGTACTGGCTCTATCCAGCAGATGGCGCCATTGTATAATGGCAGAAAGAGAAAGCCCCCTAGGAAAACCCTGAAGCCAAAATTGGATTTCAAAGGGTGAAGTGCAGATTTATCTCCAAGGTGGAATATTCCAGTATGTGTGACAGCATCCCAAAGGGTAAATTAACATGCTGTGAAATTGCCACGGATTTTCAATGTGCAGTCTGCACTAAAAATCCACAGCAATTTTTTTTTTGTGCTTAAATAAAATTTATTAAACACAGTCAATGTATAAACAAAGGTCAAGTTACAAAAGTCATTAATTTGTGCATAATATAAAATACCAACATGTAGTTGCATAGTGCTATACATATGGATGAGGCTCTAAAAACCCATCTACATGTAGTGAAAATAAGCTTCTAATCTGCAGCATGTCAATCTTGTTGCAGATTTGACTTATATTTTCATGGCAGAATACTTGTTTGGCTGACAACTTTCTCGCCCAACATCCCCCTATACATGTAAAGGGAGTATGAGCTGCTGAGGTTCTTTTGTTGAAATATCATGGTTTAATTTTCTTGCGCTGTTTCTTTAAGAGGAGGTGGGGACAGAGGAAGAGAGCTGAGCGGGAAGAGAAAACAGGAAGTTAGCGCTGAGCAGAGTGTGGTAGAAGGCAGCGGTGCAAGGAAGTCTCTCCTTGTTCATGCAGCATTGGTGACTCCCATGAATTTGAGCTATTTCCAAAACCATTGGGCAGCGGTTTCCAATAGGGGCTAACTTCAAAACTTGGCCCTCGCCTTCAGCGGCATAGCCAGAACCAGGCTACGAATCCCTTGTAGAGCAGCTGCTGGTGTGTGTTGATAAAGGGAATATGACCACCCTAGCAGAGCTCAGCTTATCCGTACTTACTATAGAGCAGGCGTGTAACTATAGAGGGTGCAGGGGATGCGGTTTCACCTGGGCCCAGGAGCCTTAGGGGCCCCATAAGGCCTCTCTTCTCCATATAGGGAGCCCAGTACTATGAATAAAGCATTATAGTTGGGGGCCCTGTTACAGGTTAGGTATGGGTACGGGTACAGATAGAAGGGGGGCCTCCAGCTCACGTTTTGCATCAGGGCCCCTGAGCCTTTAGTTATGCCCCTGCTATAGAGACTAGTCAGCCCAGTGTTGTTAGGGCAACTACTGACCCGGATGACCGCGATGATGCCGAACTCTCTGTCTACGGCCCAGTTGTTTACATATTCAGGCACAGCTGACCGTGCATGTGTTTTGGAAGTACTGAAGGGAGAAAGCCTGAGAACATGCATGGGGTGCGGAATGTTTGAGGATTATAAGCTAATTTAGGGTGGTTTCACATCTGCATTGGATCCTTCGGTTGGAGGTTTCGTTGCAGATCCGGTTTAAACTACTGGAAGGAAAAGAGCTGTTTCTGTCTGCAACCTCGCAGCCGAGAAGAAACCAAACGGGCCCCATTATAGTCAATGGGATCCATTCAGTATTGTTTAGTTCCAACCAGAGATGGATCTGTTCGGCCGCGGGGAGTCCCCTTTCCTGCTCACCGAATGGAGCAGAAAAGCGGAACCCCCACCGCAGATGGAAAACCACCCTTAGATGCAGAATTCAAACCAAATTCTAAAAAAAAAATCAAAAATCAAATCAAATCATGGTATTTGTATAGCGCCAACTTATTCCGCAGCGCTTTCAGGTAATTATTATTTATTACCCCCCACCAAGCTGGGTTCTCATTTTACCGACCTCGGAAGGATGGAAGGCTGAGTCAACCTTGAGCCGGCTACCTGACGCATGTGGGGATTGAACTTGCAACCTTCAGGTCGTAGGCGAGAGCTTACACTCTGCACCACACGAGGCTCAAATTCTATATTGAGAATGTGTAAATGGGCCCTTAAAAATTAAGCGTGGTTTCACACACAGCATTTTTCTGAAAAGTCCACTTTCCCCAGTCGTCTCCACGACAGCACCAATTGAGATTGCCTCCTCCTGATAGGACAGGAACACACTGAGAGGTTAAAAGCTCCCCCCTTCCCCACTTTCCTCAGTGTCTTCCTGTCCTGCCAGGAGGCAGGATCTCTGAGAGGGGCTGGTGGAGAAGCCAGCCAGGATTACTTACAGGCGGATCGGAGGGCAGTGGGTCAGCCTGTCCTCCCTTCCCAGCCAGACGACTCCCGGGACGCCACATGGGGTGGTAACCCCCGGGCCAGATTCCTCCCGCGGCGGCCCATGGGGGGTACAAAGCGGGAGCCTCAGTCCCCCTCGTCCTCCCTGCAAAAGTTACAGCGCGGCGCTCCAGGAAGCCCTTTGACGGCGGGGGGCGGAGCGGCGCATCACGTCTCCAGCGCGATGACATCATCGCGTCTGCATCAGGAGCGGAGGGGGCGGGGCTTAGCGCAGGAGCGCGAAAATTTAAAAAAACATAGGAACCTGAGAGAAGCCAGAACAGCCAGCACTACAGGTCGCAGGGTGTCTGCAGCACCGGTACAGAAATGAGTGCTCCAGCCCCAGAGACAGCTGAAACCTCAGCGGCCGGGGATAAAAAAGACATCCCCCCCAAGAACAAAACTCAGAAAATGCGTAGAGTGCGGGACGAGACTGCCAGCTACGTACCAGAGGCCTCTATGCAAGGCATGCGTAGCTAGGCTAGTCAAAGAGGAATCGGGGGGATTCATGGAGGACGTTAGGAAGCTGGTGAAGGAGGAGGTTTGATCAGCCCCAACGTCACAGCCGGCACCGCCAGCAAAATGCCAGAAAAAGGCGTATGTTCCCGACGAGCCTTCCGACTCCGAGAGTTCTATCGGATCGGAGCAAGAGGAACAGGCGGCCGAGGAGTCCTCAGACGAGGAGGACTACAAAAGATACTTATTCCATCAGGACGATTTAACGGAATTGATTAAGTCAGTCAGGGCTACACTAAAAATGGAAGAGCCCAGAGAGCCACGTACTTTTCAAGACGAGATATTCAGGGGACTAGGGGAGAGGCGCAAGCATACCTTCCCTGTCCACAAGAATATCACCAAAATAATCCAGAAAGAGTGGAGGAAACCAGACGCAGGCTCCTTCTCCGCTAGAGGGGTAAAAAGAAGGTACCCATTCGAGGAGGAAGTCTGCGCAAGCTGGGAGGAAGTACCTAGGGTAGACGTCCCAGTGGCCAAAGTAGCCAGGAGGACGACCCTGCCCTTTGAGGACGCCGCACAGTTAAAAGATCCCATGAATCGCAAGGCGGAAGGCCTTCTAAAAAAAATCATGGGAGGCAGCGGCAAACATACTTAGGCCAGGGATCGCAATCACTTGTGTGGCGCGGACTCTGGGGGTATGGCTAGAGCAGCTGGAGCTACACCTAACAAATAAAACGCCGAGGGAACAGATCCTAAATTCCCTTCCGATCCTGCGTATGACAACAAATTTCCTAGCGGATGCCGCGGCCGAAGCTGTCAAACTCTCGGCGAAAGCTACAGCCCGCTCTAACTCAGCCAGAAGAGTGTTATGGCTGAAATCGTGGTCAGGCGACCTAGCCTCAAAAAATAAGCTATGTGCCCTCCCGTTCTACGGCCAGTTTTTGTTCGGGCCGGACTTAGACAAGATTCTAGAGAAGGCGGCCGACAAAAAGAAGGGATTCCCGGAAGAAAAGCTACAGAGAGGGAAGACCTTCTTCCGGACCCCTGTGCAACAGCCCGAGGCCTACCGAGGCAAGGGCAAGACAGGCCGCTGGAGTTACCCCAAGGGGGGCAGAGGAAGGAACATCCTCTTTAACCCCCACCAGGGGGAGCCAAAGCAGAGACCCTGATGCCATCCCCGTAGGGGCAAGGCTGGGGAGCTTTGTGGATCAATGGGCCGTGATTTGCAAAGGCCCATGGATCCCAAAGATCTTACAGCAGGGATACCGGATAGAGCTGGTGTCCCTCCCCAGAAGAAAATTCATTATCACGGGGGGACCTGCAACAACTAAACGCAATATCCCCCGTACCGCAAGACGAGGAAACCCAGGGCCATTATTCCAGGCTCTTCCTAGTAAGAAAACCCTGCGGGAAGCAGCGGATGATAGTAAACCTAAAGCCTCTGAACACCTGCATCAGATACAGGAAATTCAAGATGGAGTCCATCGCCTCAACGATAAAGTTGATTCCCAAAGGAGCCTACATGGCATCCATCGATTTAAAGGATGCTTATTTCCACGTACCGATCCACGAGGGGTCCCGGAAATACCTAAGGTTCGCAGTGGATATGGGCAAGGGAATAGAGCACCATCAGTTCAGATGCCTGCCCTTCGGGATCTCCTCAGCACCCAGAATCTTCACCAAAATTATGGCAGAGGTAGCCGCCTACCTGAGGAAGAAGTCGGTCCTAATAGTACCCTACCTGGACGATATTTTAATAATAGCAGAGTCCAGAGAACTCCTAACGGAACACCTGGGGATAGTGCTAGAACTTCTCCAATCCTTAGGATGGATCATAAACTGGGAAAAATCCAGCCTAGATCCCGACAAGCAGAAGACGTTTCTGGGAATAAAGTTCAACTCAGAATCCCAATGCTCCTGCCTAGCCGAGGAAAAAATACAAAAAATCCGACGGTTAGTCAAGACCTTCCTACGGAGACGATTATGCACAATTCAGGAAGCCATGTCTCTCCTGGGAAGCTTGACGTCATGCATTCCAGGAGTGGTATGGGCCCAGGCTCACACCAGAGCTCTGCAAGCCTCAGTCCTATCCACGTGGGACAAGAGGCAGTCCTCTCTAGGGACAAGAATGTACATCCCAAGCATGGTGAAAACATCCCTGCGTTGGTGGACATCCCCAGAGAACCTGCGGAGAGGGGTTCATTGGCTACAAAACCCAGCCACTCACATCACAACGGATGCAAGCCCCTGGGGATGGGAAGCGCATGTGGGGAACCAGTTCTTTCAGAGCCCCTGGCTTCAAAGGACGAAAGAACAGTCCTCAAATTACAGGGAACTACAGGCCGTATGGCAGGTCCTACAGCAGTTAGGGAACTCGCTACGGAACCGGCATATAAAGATACTGTCAGACAATATCACCGCGGTCGCCCATATACGACACCAAGGGGGCACAAGATCTCCCGCCCTGCAAAACATCACACAGAAAATCATTCACTGGGCAGAGTGCCGGATCCTTTCGATCACGGCAACCCACTTGAAGGGGACGCTAAACCAAAAAGCGGACTTTCTGAGCAGGAGGCAAATAGACCCAGGAGAATGGTCTCTCTCCCTGGAGGCGTTCAGAATCCTGACCAGCCGGTGGGGGACCCCACAATTGGAGCTGTTCGCAACCAGGGAAAATGCCAAAGTAAACAACTTCTTCTCCCTCCGTCCGGGAGATCGTCCGACAGCAGTAGACGCCCTAGGCCAAGACTGGGGAGAGGGGCTGGCGTACGCCTTTCCCCCTATACCATTGATCCCCAGAGTCTTACAACATTTCAGAACCCAGGTATGCACACTAATCCTGGTGACCCCCTTCTGGCCCAAGAGAAGCTGGTTCGGTCTTGTAGCAACATTGAGCGTCCAGGACCCAGTCACCTTCCCTACCTGGACAGATCTTCTATCGCAGGGGCCACTGAACCATCCGAGCCTAGACAAGCTCCACTTAACAGCATGGCTCTTGAGGAATCCTCACTAAAAGAGAAGGGATTCTCAGAGAGAGTAGTAGAAACGTTAATGTCCAGCAGAAAAAAGACGACCCACCTTATCTACCAGAAAGTTTGGAGAAGGTTTTCCTCATGGAGACAGGGAAGGGATCGCGGGGATTCTATCCCGGACAGCCCTCTAATCTTAGAGTTCTTGCAGGAGGGCCTAGAGATGGGCCTCTCTTTAAGCACCCTGAAGGTCCAGGTCGCAGCCCTTAGTGCCATATGTGACACAAAGTTCGCAGACAACAGATGGGTCAACAGATTCCTAGCAGCAGCAACTAGATTACGGCCTAGGCCCATGAATCTTTTTCCAGACTGGAACCTTAATTGGGCTCTAAGGGCCATGACAACGGTACCATTCGAGCCGATCGAAGCACTACCGATAAAAATGCTTACTATCAAGACCATTTTCCTAGTAGCCATCACCTCCGCAAGACGGGTTAGCGAGCTGCAGGCCTTGTCCATTCGCCACCCGTTCCTAAAAAGCTCGGACACCAAATTAGTATTTAAAAGGGACCCGGTGTTTATGCCAAAAGTGGTATCACATTTTCATAGGTCCTAAGACATAATAATCCCCTCATTTTTTAGTAAACCTAAAAACGAGGAAGAAAAAAACCCTAAGCTGCCTGGACGTTAGGAGAGCAGTCCTAGGCTACATAGATGCGACAAGCCACTGGAGACGGGACGACAACCTGTTCGTCCAGTTCAGTGGCCCAAATAAAGGGAACAAAGCAGCGAAAAGCTCCATAGCCAGGTGGATCCGCCTATCCATCATAGAGTCCTATAAGGCCCTCGGGAAGGAAATCCCCTTAGCTCTTTAAGCCCATTCTACAAGGGCAGTAGCATCCTCATGGGCCGAACATAGCTCAGCTTCGGTCGAGCAGATATGCAAAGCCACAGTCTGGAAGAAACCCCACACATTCGTTAAACACTATAGGGTAAAAGTGCAGCAGGACGAGGACATGGCCTTTGGCCGCAAAGTCCTCTCGGCAGCAATCCCACCCTAGGGAAACTTTAGTTGGTACGTCTCAATTGGTGCTGTCGTGGAGACGACTGGGGAAAAAAATAGATTATACCTACCCGATAATGGGGTTTCCAGTAGTCTCCACGACAGCACCCGTACCTTCCCCCCCTAAATTGATAGAAAAGAAACTATAGAATATAATATAAAAAATAAATAAATATATAATATAATTTTATAATTTAAAAAAAACACAAAAAAAAAACAATCCCGGTTAAGGGAAGAAATTTAAGTTGAGCTCCTACCCCGGCAATTCGTTAGAATCCACTGAGGAAAGTGGGGAAGGGGGGGGGGAGCTTTTAACCTCTCAGTGTGTTCCTGTCCTATCAGGAGGAGGCGATCTCAATTGGTGCTGTCGTGGAGACTACTGGAAACCCGATTATCGGGTAGGTATAATCTATCTTTTTTTCTAGCAGTTTTTTCAGCCAAATCCAGAAGTGAATTTAAAAAAGTGGGATGGCTTCTTCCTGTTGGATCCACTTCTAACTCTAGTTAAAAACTGCCCTTAATACTACAGTGGGGTATTTCCAAAGAGCGCTGTGTGTGAGACCAGCTATCATGCTGCGGTCATACGGACGCAGGTAATACCTTGTACTGCCAGTTCTTTCCAGCGGTCTTTATTTTGCTGAATGATTTCAACCAAGTTCTTTTTGAAATGTTGTAAGTCTACAGTCGCCAAAGAGTAATCCATTATGGAGCTGCCGTCTGTCTGTGGTGTCCGTACGCTGGGCTTCCTCTGTATGTCAGTGCCGCGTCCGAAATCAGAATTATTCAGGCTATAAAAGAAAGAAGTGTGATGTATCTCAGGCAGTGACAAAGACATTTCTGACAAATGATATATTATTACTAACATCCCCAAGGACGACTACATGCAGGTACTTTACAATTGTCTGGAAATACTATTCATTAATCTATTTTAGAGATTTATTGTAAATTCTTCACTTAAAAGAAAAAAACAAAAAACGCATTTTGGGAGTTCAGGTTTTACACCAGCAGGTTGAAGGGAGCGGAACGCTGCTGACCACTGCTCTACAGTTTGGTTCATGCACATACTGTTTATTGTTGTGTGCTAAACATGTATTTTATTTTTTGGTGTTTTTTTTTTTTTAACTAAAGTTACTCTCAATCGAAAAAAATCCTGAAATATTGTAGTTTTTAAACCGCCCACTGAACTCCTACAAGAAATCCACCTGTTCTGACCTCGGCTTGTCCTTTGACTGTCTGCCTACAGTACTATGTTACACAAGAATTCCAATTGTCTGGACCTCAGCCCTGTTCCTCAACTACACCTCTGTTTACACCCTGCGTTACCATGTTACAGTAAATTTTACCAAATTGTGTCAACTGCCTCTTAATCCAGACTATTCCTGGGTTAGCAATCTGGGGTTCCCCGTAGCGAAGATCAAATCCCGACTGGTGGGGTTAAAGGGTGAAAATCCGTAATTCCCCAGGTGCAACCCTCAGATTTGCATTTCCCTACGTGCAATCCTCAGTCCAAAATTAAATCGGTTTAGAAGCACAGAGAATCCACATCAGTTGCAAATGGATCTGGTTAAATTGGAGGCTTCAGCAGAAAAGTGGTAAATGGGATTTAACACTGATAGATGTAAGGTTACGGACATGGGCAGGGAACATACATGTCACCATTACACACTTAATTGGAAACCAATGGGTAACACTGACATGGAAAAGGACCTGGGGATTTAATTAACTATAAACTTTACTGGAGCAAGCAGTGCCAGGCAGCTGCTGCCAAGGCAAATAGGATAATGGGGTGCATCAAAAGAGGTCATGGGGCGCATGGTGAGAACATTGTTCTTCCTCTTTACATGTCACTGGTTAGATCACACATGGAATATTGTGTATAGTTTTGGGCAACTAAAGTAATAAACTGAATGGGCGGACTAAAATACCCAGAGAGGCTATTAAAATTAGGATTATTTAGTTTAGAAAAAAGACGGCTGAGGGGCGACCTACTTACTATGTATAAATATATCAGTGGTCAATACAGAGATCTCCCATGATCTGTACATACCCAGGACTGTGACTATAACAATGGGGCACCCTCTACATCTAGAGGAAAGAAGGTTTCTACACCGACATAGAAAAGGGTTGCTGTAAGAGCAGTGAGACTCTGGAACTCTCTGCCTGAGGACGTGGTGATGGCAAATTCGAAAAGAGTTTAAGGGGGCCGGATGCCTTTTTTGAGTGTAACTATACTGCATGTCATATCACTGGTTACTTCAGAAGGGTCGGTGATCCAGGGATTATTCTGATTATTCTGGAATTTTTTCTTAAAATTAGAAAAATTGATTTCTACCTCATGGGATTTATTCCCTTCCTCTGGATCACATTGTAGAATATATAGGCTGAACTGGATGAATATAGATATATATATATATATATTTTTTTCTTTTCAGCCTTACGTCCTATGTTACTATATCTTTTATTGCATTAATAAGTTCAGTGTATAAAAGAACTTTCGGTTATACTGCCAGTAAGTTTTGGTCATCAATAGCAATTCTCAGAGCACATGCACTGCACACAGTTGCCACTTGGTGGCAGCATTGTACAAGAATGGAATAGGAAGGAAAAATAAGATTACAACTACTGGCTAAGACAGTACCAAACCCTCCAACTTTTCAGCCAGAAATGTAAAGTGAACTGACAAACCTGGATTTATTGTAGACAGAATGATCAGCTTTTGTAGCTTCCTCTATAAGAGGCATAACAATTTTCTCTGTAGAATCAGTTAGAAGTGTGAATGTTGGCTCCACTATGAAGTCGATAAAGCCTACAGATCAAAGAACACACTTATAATCATCCATACATAACAGAGAATAATAATAAGTTGCATTTTTAAATGTGGCCTGAATACAACAGTGTGGGGTTTCCAGGGTCTAGTCTCATCCACAGAAAATGGGTACACAATTATCATCATCTTTATTATCACCACCAAAGGAATATTAATAGGCATGTTGCTATGTATTGTTATAGCACAGTTCAATCAAAATAAAACGATCCATTGTACATTTCATTAAATGGGTTTACTACTATATACTAATGCAAAAACAGTAATGAGTTAGGAGAAAGATGTTACTACACCCGAAATATCTATCACAACAAAAGCAACTTACTTGACAGTGGAACAAGACTGGAGTATAGCCAGCGTTCTCTATGAGGAGGAGCCAGAATAAATGTATGAAAACACACACTGATTGGCTGGCTGGGACACACACCTCCCAGCCAACCAATCCATCCACACACCAGCAGAGAACTGCTCAAGTCGGCTTTCAATGCTGCAATGACACTGAGCATGCACCGGCCTGTGGATCACGTGGGCCAGGGCTGATTCCCTGATGGCACCCCAAACCCGATCTAAAGAGGCTGGCAAGCCGTGACTCTTAACTTGAATGGCTATTGATTACAATAATCAGTAATTATGTATATAATGTTTGCTTGGTTTTATGGTGATTTGTTATAGTTTGATTTTTTTGGAAATATCTCGTGTCCATCTACTGTACCTCATTTCACATACTGGTCATACATCTGATTATGTTTGGATAGTAATGAGCTCCCCATATATAATCTACTTATAAATGTATGCCAATTACTAAAAAAGGAGTAATTACTGCTTTTTCCAGTTCCCCAGATACAGTGTAGAGCTCTTATGTAGTTGCCTAGAAGTTGTGAAATGTAATGTTTTCCTCTTATTATATTTCTCTTGTTCCTTTCTGCTACACGGTTACTTTGTAATAAATACATTTGTAGCTGTTTTGCAATCAGTTTGGATGAGACGGAACCCCCCCCCCCGGTGCTTGGTACCGCCCAGATTACCCTGTATATTCCTGTCCAGCACTTGGAGTAGCCCCTCTCTGCTACACTGGTGAGTGGGTGGTGCGGCATCGTTCTCCCTCTACCCTCACCCCTGGCTGGTGAGTGCGGGCCAGAGTGTCCTCTACAGTACAAAATAAGTGTGAGTTCCCCACTACTGGCCCACATATATAAATACCTTAGCATGTCATGTCATCATTCAACCACATGATGGCAGTATTTCAGTTACTAACTGACAAAGGACATGCTAAGGCATATATATTAGAGTTTTGTGGGTTATAATAAAGAAGCAGACAAAAACAAGTTGATTACCTATTTGTGACTGTGCTACCAGTGTTGACTTCCGGTCGCAGAGGGGTGAGAAAGGAAGCCCTAATTCCGCCTCTTTGTCCCCCTGTAATAATAAATTGTTACTGTTAATACTAAGTTTAAGCATTACAACCATTTTTTAATTGTTACAATGCATTTAAGATAAAAAATGAAAGAACTTTAGAAAATGTTTTTATTACAGAATTCCTGCCATTAGGTGTATACAGCTCCTGTCTAATATATACACATCTTACCCTGATGTGGTGCAGTTTACCAAAACATCTCTGCCCTGCATTATGTAACTAGTGTTAAGCGGTTATTAGAATATTCCAAAAATATTTGTGAATTGGGAAGGGCCAATTTCAATTAAGGTCAATGGGAGTAAAAATTGCGTGTTAAAAATACGCAACCCCACCTCCCAGCCTTTTCCCCACCTCTCTAATTGATTTTAACCTTCAAATCCACAATGCATCCATAATTGAATTGAGGATGCATTGCGGATCGTCTGCACCCATTGACTTCTATTTTAGCCCACCCGCACAGAATCTGCACTGAAATGGAGCATGCTATGGATTTTCTTTTCGCAGTCGGACGTCTGCAATTCAAATCTACAGTTGCGGATGCCAATGCTTTCCTATGGGCACTTTGACTTGCGGATCTCCTGCGCAGGAGATATGTGCGGATTCCGCAATTCAAATCTGCCTGTGGACATTAGCCCTTAGGGAGCCCATAAGGCGTCTCTTCTACATACAAGGATCCCAGTACTATGAATAAAGCATTATATTTGGGGGCCCCATTACAGATTTTGCATTGGGGCCCAGAATCATCATCGTACGCCTCTGTCTGTGAATGCAGATTTTACTAGCTCTCATCTGCATGCTTCGAAAAAAACTGCAATGTAAATTGAGCTGGAATGTGGGTTTCAAATATGCAGCGTCAATATAAAATGCGGATTTTTGTTGCAGTTTTCACCCTTTGCAGTGCATAGGGTGACATCCATAGCAAATCCAGATCTTGCAAATTTGTTGCAAACTTTTCGCTGGGGAAAATACATCTTGTGTAGACGTACCCTCAGGCGTTCTTGCAGCCAAGGGCCCTAGATCTGAGTTTTCAACATTAGTATCGGCGCTTGTACCGATGGGCGTGATTCCGTGATAATCACGGGCGCGTAACGGGAGGAAATGAAAGCATTGCTTTCAATGTTTTCTTTTTCTATAGCGGTATTCACGGGTGTTAATAGTACACCCGAAAAAACATAGGACTTGCCCTATCTTTTTCGGAATAGCGTGCAGTTTGAAAGGTTACAAAAAAGAAAAAAATTTCCACCTGGGTCAAGCGAAACTACACTCCGTAGGATTGAGCACAGTTGCACATACGGGTGTGTGAAGAAGTCCTTACCTCGTTCCTGCTCAACTACACTCTGTAGCAGCGAGCAGAGTTGCGCCTATGTCCCTGTAAAGAAGCCCTCAGTGTGATTGGTGAGGTCAGAGCCCCCGGGTTTCCCACTGATCAACAGATTCATTAATTGAACCAATTATTGCAGTAAAAAACTGATGCTGGATATAAGATAGAGAATGGAATATTGAACTAGCACCTGTCTAAAAAACTCCTCCATCAGTAAGTCCGTCCAACGCTGATGCATATCCCATGTTTTTGCAGGATGACTGATATCAGCAGCATGAAGAATCAAGGACATGGCTTTCGCTTTGTCTATTCTGTGAAATAGAGAAAACAATTCAATTATGTCCATGGCATTGAATGGAGGAGCCATTCAGTGTGTTTCTCATCAAGGCCGGTCTATTGCCGATTCATCTATTAATCACTCTATAGAAAAACCCATTATACACCATAATACATGACTGAGATGTTCACATTCACATGGTTAGTTATAACATAGGAGTCATAATACTAAAGACTTACAGTTTCAGCTTGCTTGCTGATAATACTCTGGGTTGCATAGAAAAATACATTGAATGATCATTAGGAATAGCTGGCATGTGACATTTTGGGCGCGTCTTCATCTGCTCTTACATAATGTGCTGGCCTCTCTTCTGCGCAGCAGCAGTCAACATTTGGCAGTCATGGGTAAACATGGTGACTTGAGTGACTTTGACCGGGGGCCGATTGTTGGTGCCCAGAAATGTGCTGCCAGTATTTCTGAAACAGTCCCACTTGCTGCCTGTTCTAGAACCATGGTATCAAAAGTGTACCTAGACTGGTTGAACCATGGACAGACATCTGCCCAAATCACCCAGCGTTAGGCCACATGTAGGTCATCCTAGAGGTGAGCGTCTGGTGGCAAGTCTGGTATCTCAACAATGACATGCCAAAGTGAACCAACTGACCCAGCAATACAACAACAGGGAAGTTAGACAAATTTCCACAATGACCATGCGGTGTACCTTGTGTTGACTGGGGTTCAATAGCCAAAGACTGGCAAAAGTGCCCCTGATTAGTCAGCGTCATTGCCAACAATTCATCACATGGGTCCAGTAAAGATAGACCTTGGACACATGGCAGTTCTCTGAAGTGACAATCCCGTTTTCTGCTGAATCATACAGATGGCCGGGTTTGATCCGGTCTAAACAGAAGAAAGCCATATCCCACAGATGCACTGTTAGGTTTAACAGGCTGGTGGTGGCAGTGTCATGGTCTGGAGAGTATTTTCCTAGCATTACCTAGGATTGTTGGTCATCATACGACAATCCTTAAAAGGTGAACACTGCAAGGACCTGTTAGCTGACCATCCGCATCCATATCTTCAGGGAGTCTTTCCCGACCAGACATGACAACATTTCAACATGACAACACTGCATGCCATTAATCTCAGATCACTAGGAAGTGGTTGGAGGAACATGACAATGAATTCTCCACACTGTCTTGGCCCCTAAACTCTCTGGATTGTTACCCCATTGAACATGTTTACTATATGCTGTAAAGGGGTGCCAGATCCAGCAGTCACATGTGTAGAGACATCATCTCTAGAGGCCAGAGGTGGGGGGGTGGGAGGGATGCAGATGGTGAGTATCCATTTTTATTTTCTCTGGTACCGATTCACAGCGTCAAATCTACAAGTAAATCTGCACCAAAATGATGCAAATTTGCTAATCTGCAAATTAATTGCAGATTTGCTGTGGAAAATCTGGATGGGTTTTCTACAGCAAATCCTCCCCATGTGAACATACCCCGATGCCTCATTCACACGACTAAGTGGGATTTTAGTCAGTGAAAAACGAACCAATTTTTTTCATCAGTTTTTGCGTTTAACGTACAAATGTCATCCAAGTGAAATATGTTTTCAATGGAAGGTGGCCCAATAATATTTTTAAAACTCCTAATGAAGTCAGTGGTGCATGGAAAACAACAGAACACATGCATATGCCACGTAAGTGCATTGTGGGTTTTTTTTTTTTTGGACTTGAATGGGCACTTCTGGTCAGAGAATTGCATTGGAATAGGATATGCCATGAATTTTTATATGGTCCATTGGTCTGTGAAGAAATGTGCACATATGACTACACACACTTACCTTAATAGGTTCAAGTTCTGTCCGAATCCTGTCAGTTTCAAACTCCGAGAGAACTTGGAGGTTAATATGGTCTATGTGAATAAGCGCTAACACAGAAACCCTATGTTGTCACTGTGCAATACCTCTGTAAGGCATCAGATATACCTCTGTAATATGGCATGTACTACAGCACGCTACAACTACATACTTCTGTATGGTAGTGGAGGCATCCAAAGCTAAGGCAAACGAAAGCAGCGCCACATGTGTAGGGAATCTTGGTAATTAGAGTGAGTGAAGGCAACAATAAGCTCATCAGATGGGGTTTGTAGCACAGCACTCCAAAAAGCCAACCGGCCACCTCCTCCGGAGTAGAAGGAAACAAATCCATCTGGAGTCGGAGAAAAGGAAGAACAGCAATGACTGGTAATTGGAAGCCGAGCCAGAATACCATACACAGACAGCTGTTTCGGGGCTTTTGCCCCTCATCAGTAAACAGTAGGTTTCTGGCTTGGCTAGTGAGAGGCCTATAGACGTGGGTCTTCCATCTTCCCTAATTGCAGATTTTTTTAAAAATGCAGCAAATCTTGATTCTGCTACTTATTCTGCCTTTAATTTTTCGGTACCGTGTGGACGAGATTGGCTTTGATTTTCTCCAGCCTCAGCATTTATACCCCTTGTAAACGTAACCTTACATTGTTTAAAGGTTTTGTACTGTAGAGGGTAATGGAATGCCAACTACATAAAACATCAGACAGGTGACATCATATAATTCTTTACCCTTCGGGCTGTTGTAACGTGTTCCTCATGGTCTTTATCTGTTGGAAGTGACCAGACATATCCGTAGATAGAACCATCTCGATCACCAGCGTTCTCAAGTCTCTGTAAAAGAGTGCAATGCAGACCATTAGAATCTATTAGAGGTTCGGATGGTATGGCTGCAGACAAATAATTATAATGCATTCATGTTTATGTGATTACATATGAGTTTTATATACAGTTTTACTAGTTTGGTATATTTGGGGATATTTATGTGTGTCTATGTCCATTAATGCATAATAATATTCATAATTAAAATGTTATTATGGGATTAAGATAATGTCAATATACATTAATTAAAATGAACCATGAAAAAAGTTTATAAAACAAAGTTAGCAACTGCAGTGTTTTACATTTAAGACCAAACCGGCTGAAGTGAACTTTTCAACCCACCAAATGATATGCGCATATCTGCTCTCACCATTATTGTAACACTCTGTACTATAAATCTGTAATATTATTTAACGCCTAAAAGAGGGCGGATAGTCTTGTTCTTGTGGGAACAGCCCTATTCTTGCAATCTGATGTGTTACTTAATGTAGTAATAACTTTGGGATGCATTTACTTAGCCAAGTGATTTAGAGATAGTTTTTTACGTGACATATTGTACTTTATGCCAGTATCGTATTTTCCGGCGTTTAAGACGACCTTTTAACCCTGAAAAATCTCTGCAGTCGGGGTTCGTCTTATACACCGGGTATACAGATAATGAGGCGCTGTCCCAAAAAAAAAAATCAATACTCCCCTCCCGCGGCGCTTCTGCAGGCTGTCGCTTACTCGTGATGAATGAGCTTTTGAAAAGTTCTTTTTTGGCACGTTTGTGGAACTTTTGCAAAAATGTTGGTTCTGTCCGAATTAGTTTGAACCAAGTTAGAAGTTCACCAAAACCTCTAAAACTGTTGTATGACACTGTCTAAGATGTATAAAAGCCTCTGAGAGTGTTGCACAGGGCTTTTATGGCTCTAAGCATTGTTATACACCAGTATTGAGCACTAGTGTTGAGCGAAACGAACCAGTAGAACCCTGTTTTGGCTACAACTCTGCTAAAAGCTCTTCAGGTTTGTGCTGAATTGAACTTTTAGCAAAGTTCGCTGAAACAGAGTTCTCCTGGTTCGGCTCTCTCAACATTGCTCACAAGTTTAGTAGCAATTGTTCACATTTTCAAGAAAATGTCCTAAGTATGCTTTATTAAACACCAATTCCATTCTGGATTGACATAGCGGGGCCTATATATTAGAAACTCCCCCCAAATTACCCTATTTTAAGAACTACACCCCAAAGTGTTCAAAATGGCATTTAGTAAGTTTAATAACTCTCTAGGTGTTTCATAAGAATGAAAGCAAAGTGCAGGAGAAAGTTTAAAATTAAACTTTTTGTACACGTGTTAATAGAGAAACAAAACTCAATATTTATTACCCTGGTAGTGCAGTTTTTAGAAACAACCCATAGGTGGCCCCATTCTGAAACTTGATGCAGACACATACCTCAAAAATGTTGAAGCACCTTATAGATTTTGGGTCTCCCTTTTTATTTGTAGGTTTTTCAGGCATCATCTTAGGCCTTGAGATGCCAAAACAAAAGAAACACCCCCACAAAAATTCATCACTTTGAAAATTACCTCCATCCAAGAATTTATCTGGGTACGTAGTGAGCATTTTGAGACCAAAAATATTTTAGAATTTATTAGAATTGGATTGCGAAAATTAAACATTTACTTTTTTCCAATAATATGCAGTTTTTCTTTTAGATTTAACATATCATTTTTACAAAGGGGTAATAGTAGAAAAAAATATTCAACTATACCCACAGTACCGCATATGTGGTCATAATAGCAACTTAGTGAGGCTCCTCTGGTTTCTGTGCCCAATGCCGCATGCCACAGTACTTCTGGAAGCAAGGCTCTTAAATAGTGGAATGTTGGTACTAAAGTTATCCATGTAGAGGTGTTGCTCCTGCTTCAGAGGGTGCATCAAATGCCAAACTATTTTTCCAGTAACTCCTAGGAAGGAGGGGGGGCATTCTCGGGTTTTAATTTTGGAGTACTTTCTACCCACCCTAAATCTGTGAGTATATTCTAATGTACTCTTCCACAATTATACATTTTAATTCCACACAGCCATTTACTAGGCAGCTATTGGTGAAATTTACCCCTTATGATGTATCAGAGATGTGTTTATGGAAATTGTTGGGGTGTATGATTGGGCAAACTTAGCACTTTAGTGATCAAGCACTATCATGCTTTAAAATAGGGGGTCATATGTTGGGTCACCTCAAAGTGGGCATTGTGTATTATCATTATTTCCCACATGGTCATATCCAGGATATGGAAAGATGGTAAATTGAGGTTCTATACAAAATACATACACTCCATATAGTAACATCGTTTGTTAGGCTGAAGGGAGACAATGTCCATCTAGTTCAGCCTGTTTCCACCCCACCCCCCCTTGTTGATCCACAGGAAGAAAACAAAAACCCATTGAGGCAGGAGCCAATTTACTATTTTCTATTTTCTAGCTTTTTCTATAGCCCTATATGCAGCAAAACATCATAATCTATGCTGTATCCATAAAGGTCCACCTGTGGGGTCTAGCAAATAATAATGTGAGGTTTTAGGTGAAAAACAGGTGGTCTAAGCCACCATTTTGCAGCACTGCATTGCAAAAACCATTATGTTTTAAATTTTCCATCAGTGCAGCCATATAAGGGCTTCTTTTTTTGTGGGATGAGCTATCTCAAATCTCAGTTGTTGCAGGAGACGTCAGCTGTAATATACAAATGGCACCCACTGTTGATTTCATGAGCTCTGATGACAGATGCCATATATAGGATGCATGTCGCCCAAGGTGATTGCCGAAGGGCGTAAAAAAAAAATTAAACCCCATTTACCTGAAATCCTTTTCATTCAAGTGAATAATGGTCCTAAATGAATGAAATTGTTTTATATGGACTTAACACTAAATAATTAATTATTGAAACCTCCCAAAATTAATTTACACAGAAATTTTTTTTCCGGCAAATGTGATATTTTACCTCCAGTCATCTTTGGACAAATTTACCAAAATATTCATGTCTTCTTCTTGCATAATACGATAGGCAGAACTTACATGATGATTTTCTAGAACAGAACGGTCATTGTACAGTATTGCAGCATCAGACCTGAACAGGAAAAACAAAACCGAAGCAATATTGTCAAATTGTACATGGACTAATTTTTCTAAACAATGATTTTGATTAGAGATGAGCGAGTATACTCGCTAAGGCACATTACTCGAGCGAGTAGTGCCTTAGCCGAGTATCTCCCCGCTCGTCCCTAAAGATTCAGGAGCCGGCGCGGAAGACAGGTAGGTGAGTTGCGGCGGGGAGCGGGGGTGGAGCGGGGAGCGGAGAGGGAAAGAGAGATCTCCCCTTCGTTCCTTCCCGCTCTCCCCGCCGCCCCCCGACTCTTTAGAGACGAGCAGGGAGATACTCGGCTAAGGCACTACTCGCTCGAGTAATATGCCTTAGCAAATATACTCGCTCATCTCTAATTTTGATGTTTAAGAAATTGTTTGGAAAATTAATAACTTTGGAAATATCAAGACATACATTCCCATACCTGGGTGTCCATCTATCTTTATATTTGATATTACTTTTAATGTTTTTTTTTACTTAGTAATCTCATATACCATAAAATAAATGTTTTTAAATCATAAAATAGTATTGAATGTCAATGAAAACCAAGTTTATCTTAAGAGAATGCAAATGTGTGCCCACCTGTACATATGGTGCTACTAGACCCAGGCCGTCCTACTCTCTGTTATCATGGGTGCTATTATTATGGCACATGTCATGCTGGATTGAGTAGTTGTACAAGTCGACAAGTTTCAGATTCAAAGATGGAGTGTAACCAGTAACTGGTAATACAGATCTTATAGGACAATCTAGTATAGCAGAACCAAGTATAACAAGTCAATAAAGATTTCATGGACTAAACAGCCATAACTGTCCAAACTGGATTAAGTCCTCAAGTGGGGCACCTACCTAGAAAAGAGGAACCCCACTAAGGGAGAGAGACCAGAGACTAGTCCAAGACTACTGGCAACAAGTACACTGAGCACTATCTCTAATATGCTGAATAACTTAAGATACAAAGCTGAATAAAACCCTAAAACAAAGTTAGAGGAATTGGACTAAATAGCACCAGTAAAAAAAAAACCTTACTGGCTGAGCTATCAATCATCACAGCCAGCGAAACAGCTAAACAGCAGAAGGGATGAGTAACAGAGATGAGCGAGTGCGCTTGGATAAAGCAGTTACTCGAGCGAGCATCGCTCTTTTCGAGTAACTGTTTAGTGGTCCGAGCAGGCTCAGAGGGACGGCGGGGGGCAGGCGTGAGCAGGGGGGTAGCAGAAAGGGGGGGGAGAGAGAGATCTCTCACTCCCCCCCCCCCCCCCGCTACTGCCCGCCATCCCCCCCCCCCCCCCGAGCCTGCTCGGACCAGTAAGCAGTTACTCGAGAAGAGCGATGCTTTCTCAAGTAACTGCTTTATCCGAGCGTGCTCGCTCATCTCTAATGAGTAACCCTCGACTGCCAAGGTTAAGTGAGCCGTGCATGGGCCAGTAGGTGCATCAGAAGCCCGAAAGTCACAGCACAGTGGACGCCATGACAGCACAGAGGAGGATGTTCCTCTGTCTCTATCTTTTAATTTTAATCACAATCAGATGATTACACAGAGTTCTTGTCCACTGAATTGGTTTTGGTAAGACTATTGTGAGAAAAAATAAATTGATATTTAGCATAAAATTCAAAAATATTTTAAAAATTTCACTAAAGAAAAAGAACTTTTGAAATTATTTCCTACATTGCAAGCGAAATTAACTTGACATGACATAGCTGTTGGCGGCAGATGCAACCTAATAATTTTTCGGATGTGAAAAGCCAAGATAACTGTCAGTCCCAATCATCTCATCAAGTCTGAGATCTGGAAACTTTGCATTGGCAGTGGATATATCTTGCTTTGCTACGGCACTCATGGCTAATAAAGGGGTTGTCCCAGGATTAAGTATTATATTTTTCTGTGAGATCATGCAAAACAATTTTTAATTGGGATCATTTAGAAAAAGAAATTCTCCTGTACCGAGAGGTTCCTGTTAAATATTTGTTTTGGAGCTGCCTGGTGTTTTTTTTTTTTTTAGTAGTGGACATTCCGAGAAGGGAATCAATAGAATACAGGGGGCGCCATAGCAAGTAACAGCAATATCTAGACATGGCAGCATTAAAGCTGGATACACACATTGGATAAATGTTGACTGTCCTCCACAAGCAGATGTGAGGGGAAGGTTGGATTGGGAATATTGAGAATACTAATTATCTCTCCATTAGAGATGAGCGAGTAAACTCGCTAAGGCACATTACTCGATCGAGTAGTGCTTTAGCCGAGTATCTCCCCGCTCGTCTCCAAAGATTCTGGGGCCGGCGGGGGGTGGGGAGCGGCGGGGGAGAGTGGGGAGGAATGGAGGGGAGATCTCTTTCTCCCCCCCGCTCCCCGCCGCAACTCACCTGTCACTGGCCCAATTATTATTATTAATACATTAAAATTAGAATAATTAAATAATGCAAATGGCTCTTACCTTGTCTGTATGTGGAAGTTGTTTGTGGTCCCTGTGTGCTCATAGTCATGGATAGCAGCAGCCAAGATCATTGCCAAAATTTCCAGTTCTGTGAGCCAGTGCTGCAAAATTCCAGCAATGCACAATCATAATTATGTACATTTCAAACACCATTTTACCAATAATTTAAATGTGACATGAGAGAAGCTCCTCCATCCTATATTAGCCCATTTAGATGAGCATAGGCGAGTTGTGCCTGAGATTCTCGGGCGCAACCTGCATGGGATAGCACATGGACGCACGACCATGTGCAGTCTGAGCGGCGGGGCCAGTGAACATTGTACATCCTACTCTCTTCTGCGATGTGCACCAGAAAAGGACATATTACAGTAGGTTTTTTTCACTCGGATTATGAGTCTGCATGAAAAAGCACTCATGGGAATAACCAAATTGGCTAGAATGGGTTTGTGTGCTGTCTGTGTATTTCATGGACAGCACACGAACGGGATATACGCCCATTTGAATAGACCCTTATACAGGATATTAAATCAGTATAGGAAATAAAAAGAACCAGGGTCTAAATATTGCCATTCCAAAAGAGAGAAATGAGGGATATACAGAACTCTGGCACAAATTGATCCAAATTTAATATTTAATATGAAAAGGGCGAGTGGCTTAGAGGTGTTCTAAAAGACCCCAGAACTATGAATGGCATGCACCATTTTTGGCTGCAAAATATTTGTGCAACGTTCCCCAGCCATGAGGTGTTGTAAGGGGTTAATGTTCAGGGACTGTGTGTGAATTGGCTTTAAGGAAAACAGAGTGTAGAGGACTGGAAGGTCCGAGCGGATTGTAGGGTGTGGCGCTCCTTCCATCTGTTCCTGCTTTCTATGTTTGGCATCTGGCCAGGGACAGGTGTGAGCTAGGCAGCTACTGAGTGAGGAGGCAAACTGGGTGTTAGCAGTTCCGGCCTGCCCCTTATAGGACACCAGCGCCATCTGCCCTATGGGTATCTGCTGCCTGGCACCTGTATCACGAACGGAGGAGGGCTGGCGCATGACATCCCAGTATCTCCTCAGGAACGACCAGTTACTGGCATTGTTCTATCCCTTCACTTCAGCACAGGACTGCACAGCTGTGCAGTAACAGGAGGACTTTGTAAGTTTGACATAGAAACCATCATTGGAAACCACCATTAAAGGACTGTGTATCATAGTATAGCTGCGGTCGGACACTGCCTTAAGTTATTGGAGCATCCGTGGTCAGTGGAGAGCATCAATATACCGCATATCCACAGAGCTCTCACTTACCCATATTGTTATGAGCGCAGTACAGTGAGGGCCGCCATAGGCCTCCAATGAATCTATGTTGGCTGGATCCTGGCCATGAGGCCTTATTAACTATATTCCTGGCTACCACAGGCAAAGCCATTATGCCTGTCTATGCTGGCGCTTGCCAATACCCCCCTGGTGGATAAGGACATACCCCAACCTTCATCTTAGTCATCCCCTTCATAAGGAAGAGAAATGTGTGTAACGGGTCTAGCAAGTTGCACCACATTTATCATATGTATGCCACTGTAAGGGTTGATTCACACATGGTAGATATGTTGCAGAAACCTCTGCGACTGAAAATCAGTTCTCTCCTCCGAATGGATTTTTTTGACAGAAAGCAGGTAAATTTCTGCAAGCCCCATTTAGATGAATGGAACAGTCGTAGAAATTTCTGCAACAAATCTGCCACATGTGGATGTACCTCAAACATATTTTTGCCTATCTGGTCCAGTGATCAATGAGTGGAACAGGTTACCATGGGAGGTGGTGAGTTTCCCTTCAATGGAAGTCTTCAAACAAAGGCTGGACAAATATCTGCCTGGGATGATTTAGTGAATCCTGCACTGAGCAGGGGGTTGGACCCGATGACCCTGGAGGTGCCTTCCAACTCTACTATTCTAGCATTCTATCATCCTGTCAAACATTCAGAGAGTATTTATAAAGCTGCCACTTTCTGAGCATGTTGCTTTGTTCCTATCAGCATGGCAGAGACAGGGAAGCACATGACTGAGGACAGATAATGTAAGGGACATGACTTTAGAAGTCTTTGGTCAAGTTTTGATTCATTGTGCTTGATCAAGAGAGAACAATAAACATCTCGTTTTTTGCTTCCTCTTAAAAAATATGGAACTGAGATTCTGATTTTGATGTTTGATGAAGCCAACGAAATAACATCCAATGTAAAAAGATGAAGAGATAGAGAAATATAGATTTCCTGTACTTTGCGAGACTGAATAGAAAAAAAAAGCCGCTAACGGCAGGCATATCATTACCCTGACAATGTTCAGAGACACAGACAAGTAATGATAGTTTAGTATTAATATGCCATGAAGATTTCCAAACTACGCTGAATATGTGTACATTCCTATATGTCATGTGTCATTCACATGAATCATAATGTTTGGCTCGCTCATAGTAATACTTACAGGTAGGAGAAATAAAGGAAAGAAATGTAGATTTTTTTCATGTACTTATTAGCATTAGTTATGCATTTTTTGTGCTTTTTATTTCCTTTTCCTACTGTAATGTGACCGGGTGATTTTTCTGGCCTAATGCATGGTGTCACACAAGGAAAGTAGGAAAACAGTCTTCTGTAACAGTTAAATGGGATCTACACCACGGTAGTGGTGGCACGTGGTTCACTTAAAGGGATATGCTGGATAGTTGATGACGTTTCAAGTTTTCGCCCATCCACTGGATAGGTGAACACTGATAGATAGTGGGGGTCCGACTGCTGGGATCCCTGCCGATCACAAGAACAGGGCTCCTGTTTCTCCCATCCTCTTCACTTCAACTATCTGGATTACCTCTTTAAGTCATACTCAGACCCCTCATCTTGGTGTTTCTTCTCGTTACGCTGCCTGCTTATAGCCTCCAGGCATGCACTGTGGCAAGACCCAGACATCACCGCTTCTATGCTCCTCGGACTCTTCACTGGCTTCCTAACAATGCATTTACAATCCGTAGCAAACGAAGATTGCAACCTCAGAGAGCCCTTCACAGGGTGATAGTTTAGCAATGGGTTGAGGCAAAATGAAAGTGGGCTGTCCAAGGGGTGTGGCTTATATAAAAAGGTGGGACTAAATATAGTCAGAGCCCCTACATGAATTTTAGCCCCCAAGATAAAACTCCTAACTTTATTTAGATCCCAGAAAAGCCCAAAATATAATATTCAGTCCTTCGACCAGACTATATACTTACCAGCCCCACTCCCAGCTCTTGGTCAGCTCTGGGAATCACTGCTTTCTGTCCTGATGTCTTCTTGCATCAATATGTTGTTGCACCTCCACAGACTGGATGCTGGTTGAGGTCAATACCCGGTAGTGCCAAGAGCTGTACAAGAGCTGGGGGCGAGGAGGGTAAGCATTCAGGCCGCTAGTGGACTAATCCAATGGATAATTACTTGATTTTCATTTTTCCACCCTGCACCCTAATTTTAACTTACCTTCCCGGCAACAGGGTAAAAACCATATATCACAGAGTGACTGGGTGAGGGAGACAAAAATAGGGTGACTCTTCTTTAAAACCATGTGAGCCAACATGCCTGAGTTAACTATTTGTGTCACACTTGCTATCTCCACATTAGTTTTTCTCTACAGGCTGTACACGAATGAGTCAGATTCCACTGCGGGAGCCCACTGTAGATCCCGGCTCTGACCCCAACCGGCGACCCTTCAGGCCTGTCATTTCTGTACTGCGAATGACTGTGAATGCTCGCTGTCAGTCATGTGCAATACAGAGCTTTTCTTTTTTTAACCCTTTCCAATCCAATTTGTATCCTGGTTTTCCTAGGGGGCTTACTCTTTTCTTGCAGTTATATAACGGTGCTACCTGCTGGCTAAAGCCAGAACTGCATGAGGTGACACGTTGGATAGGCTCTGACAGCAGAGAGGCTGGCCATATACAGTAAGAGAACCCCGACGGATGTCTTCCAACATCGGAGCTGTACAGCCTTAAATCATAATGTCTTCAGAGGTCAGACAGTGGATTAGAAAGGGTTAATATTTGTTTTTTCCATGCCGTTGCTAAACGATGACGCGGGTGCCTGCAGCCTATCTGCAATGTCAATTGCGGATGGGCTGCAGGTTGGATGGATTCCATTGACTTCAATAAAGGCCGTCCATGCGGATTCCAGACAAAAATAGAACATGCTGCGCATTTAAATCCGCTCGTGCGATTCACAGTTGCTATCCTTTCATCTGAGCGGATATGCGAAATTTCTATGTCTTTCATTGGCGTGGAATATCGCAAATTGTCCACACAGGTAACGATCTCAGATTCCGCAGTTGAAATCCGGTCGTGTGAAGCCGGCCTTTTACTATGTGGGAACAAGACTGCTGTACGCATTGGGGCTTATTTACTAATACAGTCAAAAAGTTAGTAAATGCACCAGATTTATCAAAGTTGCTCCATGGAATAATACATCTGTCAAATTTTTAATCTGCCTAAAGTTACAGCACCTTTTAGTTGGCTTTAGGCGTCCCTCACACAGGCGCTTTTTACCACGATTAGCGCGGCACTTTCAGCACCGCACTAGATGCGGTACAATGCTCCCATTGTTTTTAATGGAATCGCTCAGTCAGCAGCTCGAACGCGGCGCTTTTCAGCGCAACGATTTTTGAGCGGTGCATGTTCTATTTTGCAGCATTTAACGCGCCTCATCAATGATGCAAATGAAAGTAAAACGCAGCAAAGCATCGTGATTTAAATCGTGGCGCTTTCAGCAATGCTTGTGTGAGGGAGGCTTAAGATTATGCCAAAAATTGTGCTAAAATTTTGGTGCAATTCACACCCCTTTTAAGGAAGGAACGCTCCCTTGTCTAACAGCAAAAAATTGTCAAAAAGTGCCTTAAACACATGTGGCAAAACCATGTACGACGGTTCTCTGGCGCAATTTGTGCCAGAAAACTGTTGAATTTTCAATTGTACATTAGCCCCATTGTCTCTCTGGAACAAGGGAACCGTGTGGCCTAGAATCCCCTGTGCCCTCACATCACCCCAAGCATTTTGATGTTCCCGTAGCAACCTGCTCATACTCCACTCAGACCTACAGACCCACTGCCTCACAATATGTGTGATTTCCAATTAACTACATACTAAAGTATACAATACAGACACAATACAGGAGACTTCGCCCCTTCCTTTACACTGCTAAGTAATGTTTAATACTAGAAATGAGCGAGTATTGTCCTTAGTGAGTATGCTCGCTAATCTCTATTTAATACTTATCATTTTTATATCCCGGTTACAAATATGGTATATTGCCACAAAAGAACTTTATACCTTATAAAAATACACCAAAAATCACAGTGCACATAACATTGGCCTTGACAACTGCCTTCCGTTGATATTGATTTTATTACCCATCCAGAGCGTGGCAAAAATGTGGCATTGGGCCTTTATTATGAAAATTAGTTCTGACAAAAAAAGAAAGAAGGCATAGTAATTAGAGATGAGCGAGCACCAAAATGCTCGGGTGCTCGTTACTCGGGACGAACTTTTCGCGATGCTCGAGGGTTCGTTTCGAGTAACGAACCCCATTGAAGTCAATGGGCGACCCGAGCATTTTTGTATTTCGCCGATGCTCGCTAAGGTTTCCTTGTGTGAAAATCTGGGCAATTCAAGAAAGTGATGGGAACTACACAGAAACGGATAGGGCAGGCGAGGGGCTACATGTTGGGCTGCATCTCAAGTTCACAGGTCCCACTATTAAGCCACAATAGCGGCAAGAGTGGGGCCCCCCCCCTCCCAAAAACTTTTACTTCTGAAAAGCCCTCATTAGCATGGCATACCTTAGCTAAGCACCACACTACCTCCAACAAAGCACAATCACTGCCTGCATGACACTCCGCTGCCACTTCTCCTGGGTTACATGCTGCCCAACCCCCCCCCCCCCCCACAGCGCACACCAAAGTGTCCCTGCGCAGCCTTCAGCTGCCCTAATGCCACACCACCCTCATGTCTATTTAGAAGTGCGTCTGCCATGACGGGGAACCGCAGGCACACACTGCAGAGGTTGGCACGGCTAGGCAGCGACCCTCTTTAAAAGGGGCGGGGCGATAGCCCACAATGCTGTACAGAAGCAATGAGAAATAGAATCCTGTGCCACCGCCATCAGGAGCTGCACACGTGGGCATAGCAATGGGGAACCTATGTGCCACACACTATTCATTCTGTCAAGGTGTCTGCATGCCCCAGTCAGACCGGGCTTTTTAATTCATAGACACAGGCAGGTACAACTCCCTATTGTGAAGTCCCTGTCGACCGACAGCATGGGTGGCTCCCTGGAACCCACCGGCGATACACAAAAATATCCCATTGCATTGCCCAACACAGCTGAGGTAGTAATGTCGTGCTTAATGCAGGTGGGCTTCGGCCCACACTGCATGCCCCAGTCAGACTGGGGTTCTTTACAAGTGGAAACAGATGCATTTATAATTCCCTGTGGACCCACAGCATGGGTGGGTGCCAGGAAGCCACCGGCGGTACATAGAAATATCCCATTGCATTGCCCAACACAGCTGAGGTAGTAATGTCATGCTTAATGCAGGTGGGCTTCGGCCCACACTGCATACCCCAGTCAGACTGGGGTTCTTTACAAGTGGACAGATGTAGGTTAAACTCCGTGTGCACCTACAGCATGGGTGGCTCCCTGGAACCCACCGGCGGTACATAGAAATATCCCATTGCATTGCCCAACACAGCTGAGGTAGTAATGTCGTGCTTAATGCAGGTGGGCTTCGGCCAACACTGCATGCCCCAGTCTGACTGGTAATATGTACCTTAACAGTAACCGCGCTGGTGGGAAATGGCCTCGCCGCCATCATGTCTTTGGGAAGCCTCTGTTTCCACACCCCAGAGACATACCATTAGCAGCGGTATAGGCAGAGCCCATAATTAGTAACATTTCAGCTGTAGCATTAGCGACAGGCCCCACTAACATATCACTAGCAGCATTATAGGGGGAGCACAGTCTTAGTTCCATTTCAGTAATAGTAGCAGCCTACACAGGCCCCAGTAACAATTCCGAAGCAGCAGTATAGGAGGAGCACAGTCTTAGTTCCATTTCAGTAGTAGTAGCAGCCTACACAGGCCCCAGTAACAATTCCGAAGCAGCAGTATAGTGGGAGCGCAGTCTTCGTTCCATTTCAGTAATAGTAGCAGCCTACACAGGCCCCAGGAACAATTCCGAAGCAGAAGTATAGGAGGAGAGTAGTCTTAGTTCCATTTAAGTCATTGTAGCAGCCTACACAGGCCCCAGGAACAATTCCGAAGGAGCAGTTCAGTGGGAGCGCAGTCTTAGTTCCATTTCAGTAGCTGCAGTATAGCCAAGGCCCAAGTTACATTTATGTAGCTAAAGTGTAGGCCAACCCCACACACACTTCTGTACCATGAGTGCAGGCGAAGAACATACAAATTGCTATGATTACACTGTAGGTGAGGGCCCAAAAAAATTGGTGTACCAACAGTACTAATGTACCTCAGTAAAAATTGGCCATGCCCAACCAAGATGGCAGGTGAAACCCATTAATCGCTTTGGTTAATGTGGCTTAAGTGGTAACTAGGCTTGGAGGCAGCCCAGTTTAACGAAAAATTGGTTCAAGTTAACTTAAGTGGTAACTAGGCTTGGAGGCAGCCCAGTTTAACGAAAAATTGGTTCAAGTTAAAGTTTCAACGCTTTTAAGAGCATTGAAACATATAAAAATTGTTTAGAAAAATTAGATGAGTGAGCCTTGTGGCCCTAAGAAAAATTGCCCGTTCATCGTGATTAAGTGAGGTTTCAGGAGGAGGAGCAGGAGGAGGAGGAGGAATATTAGACACAGATTGATGAAGCAGAAATGTCCCCGTTTTGGATGGTGAGAGAGAACGTAGCTTCCATCCGCGGGTGCAGCCTACGTATTGCTTACGTATCGCTGCTGTCCGCTGGTGGAGAAGAGAAGTCTGGGGAAATCCAGGCTTTGTTCATCTTGATGAGTGTTAGCCTGTCGGCACTGTCGGTTGACAGGCGGGTACGCTTATCTGTGATGATTCCCCCAGCCGCACTAAACACCCTCTCCGACAAGACGCTAGCCGCAGGACAAGCAAGCACCTCCAGGGCATACAGCGCTAGTTCAGGCCACGTGTCCAGCTTCGACACCCAGTAGTTGTAGGTGGCAGAGGCGTCACGGAGGACGGTCGTGCGATCGGCTACATACTCCCTCACCATCCTTTTACAGTGCTCCCGCCGACTCAGCCTTGACTGGGGAGCGGTGACACAGTCTTGGTGGGGAGCCATAAAGCTGTCCAGGCCCTTAAAGACTGTTGCACTGCCTGGGCTGTACATGCTGCTCGATCTCCGCACCTCCCCTGCTACCTGGCCCTCGGAACTGCGCCTTCTGCCACTAGCGCTGTCGGATGGGAATTTTACCATCAGCTTGTCCACCAGGGTCCTGTGGTATAGCAACACTCTCGAACCCCTTTCCTCTTCGGGAATGAGAGTGGGAAGGTTCTCCTTATAGCGTGGGTCTAGCAGTGTGTACACCCAGTAATCCGTAGTGGCCAGAATGCGTGCAACGCGAGGGTCACGAGAAAGGCATCCTAACATGAAGTCAGCCATGTGTGCCAGGGTACCTGTACGCAACACATGGCTGTCTTCACTAGGAAGATCACTTTCAGGATCCTCCTCCTCCTCCTCCTCCTCCTCATCCTCCTCAGGCCATACACGCTGAAAGGATGACAGGCAAGCAGCAGGGGCACCGTCAGCAGTGGGCCAAGCTGTCTCTTCCCCCTCCTCCTCATCCTCCTCATGCTCCTCCTCCTCCTCCTCCTAAATGCGCTGAGATATAGACAGGAGGGTGCTCTGACTATCCAGCGACATACTGTCTTCCCCCGCCTCTGTTTCCGAGCGCAAAGCATCTGCTTTTATGGTTTGCAGGGAACTTCTCAAGATGCATAGCAGAGGAATGGTGATGCTAATGATTGCAGCATCGCCGCTCACCACCTGGGTCGACTGCTCAAAGTTTCGAAGGACCTGGCAGATGTCTGCCAACCAGGCCCACTCTTCTGAAAATAACTGAGGAGGCTGACTCCCACTGCGCCGCTCATGTTGGAGTTGGTATTCCACGATAGCTCTACGCTGCTCATAGAGCCTGGCCAACATGTGGAGCGTAGAGTTCCACCGTGTGGGCACGTTGCACAGCAGTCGGTGCACTGGCAGATTAAAGCGATGTTGCAGGGTGCGCAGGGTGGCAGCGTCCATGTGGGACTTGCGGAAATGTGCGCAGAGCCGGCGCACCTTTACGAGCAGGTCTGACAAGCGTGGGTAGCTTTTCAGAAAGCGCCGAACCACCAAATTAAAGATGTGGGCCAGGCATGGCACGTGCGTGAGGCTGCCGAGCTGCAGAGCCGCCACCAGGTTACGGCCGTTGTCACACACGACCATGCCCGGTTGGAGGCTCAGCGGCGCAAGCCAGCGGTCAGTCTGCTCTGTCAGACCCTGCAGCAGTTCGTGGGCCGTGTGCCTCCTAAGCTGAGTAGTTTCAGCACGGCCTGCTGACGCTTGCCCACCGCTGTGCTGCCACGCCGCGCGACACCGACTGCTGGCGACGTCCTGCTGCTGCTGACACATCTAGATTGCGAGACAGAGGTTGAGGAGGAGGAGGAGGAGGAGGGTGCTTTAGTGGAGGAAGCATACACCGCCGAACATACCACCACTGAGCTGGGGCCCGCAATTCTGGGGGTGGGTAGGACGTGAGCGGTCCCAGGCTCTGACTCTGTCCCAGCCTCCACTAAATTCACCCAATGTGCCGTCAGGGAGATGTAGTGGCCCTGCCCGCCTGTGCTTGTCCACGTGTCCGTAGTTAAGTGGACCTTGCCACTAACCGCATTGGTGAGGGCGCGTACAATGTTGCGGGAGACGTGGTCGTGCAGGGCTGGGACGGCACATCGGGAAAAGTAGTGGCGACTGGGAACTGAGTAGCGCGGGGCCGCCGCCGCCATCATAGCTTTGAAAGCCTCCGTTTCCACAACCCTATATGGCAGCATCTCAAGGCTGATAAATTTGGCTATGTGGACGGTTAACGATTGAGCGTGCGGGTGCGTGGCGGCGTACTTGCGCTTGCGCTCCAACAGTTGTGCTAGTGACGGCTGGACGGTGCGCTGAACTACACTGGTGGATGGGGCCGAGGACAGCGGAGGTGAGGGTGTGGGTGCAGGCCATGAGACGGTAGTGCCTGTGTCCTGAGAGGGGGGTTGTATCTCAGTGGCAGGTTGGGGCACAGGGGGAGAGGCAGCGGTGCAAACCGGAGGCGGTGAACGGCCTTCGTCCCACCTTGTGGGGTGCTTGGCCATCATATGTCTGCGCATACTGGTGGTGGTGAGGCTGTTGGTGGTGGCTCCCCGGCTGATCTTGGCGCGACAAAGGTTGCACACCACTGTTCGTTGGTCGTCAGGCGTCTCTGTGAAAAACTGCCAGACCTTAGAGCACCTCGGCCTCTGCAGGGTGGCATGGCGCGAGGGGGCGCTTTGGGAAACAGTTGGTGGATTATTCGGTCTGGCCCTGCCTCTACCCCTGGCCACCGCACTGCCTCTTGCAACCTGCCCTGCTGCTGCCCGTGCCTCCCCCTCTGAAGATCTGTCCTGTGTAGGCGTTGCACACCAGGTGGGGTCAGTCACCTCATCGTCCTGCTGCTCTTCCTCCGAATCCTCTGTGCGCTCCTCCCTCGGACTTACTGCCCTTACTACTACCTCACTGCAAGACAACTGTGTCTCATCGTCATCGTCCTCCTCACCCACAGAAAGTTCTTGAGACAGTTGGCGGAAGTCCCCAGCCTCATCCCCCGGACCCCGGGAACTTTCCAATGGTTGTGCATCAGTGACGATAAACTCCTCTGGTGGGAGAGGAACCACTGCTGCCCAATCTGAGCAGGGGCCCGAGAACAGTTCCTGGGAGTCTTCCCGCTCCTGAGCATGTGTCATTATAGTGGAGTGAGGAGGCTGGGAGGAAGGAGGAGCAGCAGCCAGAGGATTCGGATTTGCAGCAGTGGACGGCGCAGAACTGTGGCTGGACGATAGGTTGCTCGAAGCACTTTCTGCCATCCAGGACAGGACCTGCTCACACTGCTCATTTTCTAATAAAGGTCTCCCGCGTGGACCCATTAATTGGGCGATGAATGTGGGGACGCCAGAAACGTGCCTCTCTCCTAATCGCGCAGCAGTCGGCTGCGACACACCTGGATCAGGAGCTCGGCCTGTGCCCACACCCTCACTTGGCCCTCCGCGTCCTCGGCCGCGTCCACGTCCTCTAGGCCTACCCCTACCCCTCAGCATGCTGTATTACCAGTGATTTGATTTCACAGGCAGGAAATAAATTGGCGCAAGCCTGCAGGCCAAATATAATTTTTTAACTTTTTTTAAAAAGGAAAGGCCCACTGCCTCTAGTGAATGAATAATAAGTTTAATAACTGTGTTGCGGCCCTGCAAAAGTGTCACAGAACTTTACTGTTGCAGAGTTATTAACTGTGGCAGAGCAGGTATTTCCCAGGCAGGAAAGAAATTGGCGCAAGCCTGCACTCAACCGTAGCTGGTTGCGTCTGATTTTTTTACGTTCTCCGCGCTGCACACACGTACCCAGAGCCCTGACGGCTGTCAGAGGCAGGGCAAATATACTTTTTTCCCTTTTGTTTAAAAGGAAAGGCCCACTGTACCTATTCAATGACTAATATAACTGTGTTGCGGCCCTGCAAAAGTGTCACAGAACTTTACTGTTGCAGAGTTATTAACTGTGGCAGAGCAGGTATTTCCCAGGCAGGAAAGAAATTGGCGCAAGCCTGCACTCAACCGTAGCTGGTTGCATCTGATTTTTTTACGTTCTCCACGCAGCTCACACGTACACAGAGCCCTTAGGACTGACAGAGGCCGGGCAAATATCCTTTTTTCCCTTTTGTTTAAAAGGAAAGGCCCACTGTGCCTATTCAATGACTAATATAACTGTGTTGCGGCCCTGCAAAAGTGTCACAGAACTTTACTGTTGCAGAGTTATTAACTGTGGCAGAGCTGGTATTTCCCAGGCAGGAAAGAAATTGGCGCAAGCCTGCACTCAACCGTAGCTGGTTGCGTCTGATTTTTTTACGTTCTCCACGCAGCACACGTACACAGAGCCCTTAGGACTGACAGAGGCAGGGCAAATATACTTTTTTCCCTTTTGTTTAAAAGGAAAGGCCCACTGTGCCTATTCAATGACTAATATAACTGTGTTGCGGCCCTGCAAAAGTGTCACAGAACTTTACTGTTGCAGAGTTATTAACTGTGGCAGAGCAGGTATTTCCCAGGCAGGAAAGAAATTGGCGCAAGCCTGCACTCAACCGTAGCTGGTTGCGTATGATTTTTTTACGTTCTCCACGCAGCACACACGTACACAGAGCCCTTAGGACTGACAGAGGCAGGGCAAATATATTTTTTTCCCTTTTGTTTAAAAGGAAAGGCCCACTGTGCCTATTCAATGACTAATAACTGTGTTGTGGCCCTGCCTACACAATTCTGTGCCTGTAGTATCAATGCAGGGTGCAATGCTCTGCACCACCGATTTTGAGAAAGAAAAAAAAAAGCAACACAGCTAACAGCAGCCTGCACAGTACTCCACACGGTTAAATGTGGCCCTGGAAAGGACCGTTGAGGTTCTTGAAGGCTACACTCACTCCTAACACTCTCCCTGCCTAAGCACCACTTCTGTCCCTAATGCCGGGTGCAATGCTCTGCACTGCCGATTTTGAGAAAAAAAAAAATGTCTCCACTGCTAACAGCAGCCTGCACACACGTAGATGTGGCCCTAAGAAGGACCGTTGGGGTTCTTGAAGCCTACACTCACTACAAACACTCTCCCTACAGCAACTCCAATAGAACAGCACTTTCCCTCAGCTAACTCACACGGCATCTGAGGCGAGCCGCGGGAGGGGCCGACTTTTATACTCGGGTGACATCTGATCTCCCCAGCCACTCACAGCAGGGGGGTGGTATAGGGCTGGAACAACACAGGAGGAAGTTGTAATGCCTTCCCTGTCTTTCAATTGGCCAGAAAAGCGCGCTAATGTCTCAGAGATGAAGCTGAAAGTAACCCGAACACCGCGTGGTGCTCGTTACGAGTAACGAGCATCCCGAACATGCTAATATTCGCCCGAGCATCAAGCTCGGACGAGTACGTTCGCTCATCTCTAATAGTAATCAGATCAAAAATTCAATTGAAAGGGGTCATACCAAAATTTCAATTTTTCCGTATCAATAGGATAGGGGATAACTTGCTTATCCTGGGGGTTTCTCTCAGTCCTTCTCACTGCGGGGTAACTGCACCCCGGAGGAGACTAAATGGAGCGCTGGTCGCACAATCGCACTAGTGCTCCATAAACTTTCAGTGTGACTCCAGAGTGGCACACGGTCGGATATTTCCGTCAGCCTCATTGAAATGAATGGAGCAGTGACCATGCATGCCCGTTGACGCTCCCTTCATACCGACGTCACTGCAGGAAGAGAAGCGAACGCTGCAGTAACAGGCAGAATAGAACACAGGAGTCCCATTCTGCAGATCGGCGAGGGTCTCAGCAGAGGATAGGGGACAATTAGTTATCTTGGTGCATCCCCTTTAATGATTCTACAACCCTACTCTATCCCCTTCATGTTTGTTACAGGTTCAGCTCTTGCTCACACATGGGGTCATGTGTTCCTCTCTATGGC
This sequence comes from Eleutherodactylus coqui, assembly GCF_035609145.1. Taxonomy (NCBI): domain Eukaryota; kingdom Metazoa; phylum Chordata; class Amphibia; order Anura; family Eleutherodactylidae; genus Eleutherodactylus; species Eleutherodactylus coqui. The sequence goes on along the minus strand of NC_089844.1, from coordinate 64,680,024 downwards.
CCTATATGCAACCTCCTCAAGCTGTGGGGTTACTCTGGGAGTTGTATGATACCTTTTATTAATAAATTTATCATGATCCCTTTTTTAACCCAAAATACTAAATTATATCTTAGCAGTAAGAAACAAGAAAAAGATTTTCCCAGGCCTTTCTCTTCCCGTTACTGACAACCAATCCTATTTTTGGCAAGAGAAATTCTGACGTGAACACGCACCTTAAATACAGTCATCTAGGGAAACTCGAAGATTCCTCTCGAGTTTCAAAGGCAGTGAGTGAGTCTGTGAGACACATGGTTTTTCTTATTAAGAGGCAGACTTTAACCCTTTCCAATCCAATTTGTATCCCGGTTTTCCTAGGGGCTTACTCTTTCTCTGCCTTTATACAATGGTGCTATCTGCTGGCTAAAGCCAGTACTGCATGAGGTGACATGTTAGATAGGCTCCGACAGCAGAAAGGCTGGCAATATACGGTAAGTGAACCCCGACTATGTGTCTTCTAACATCGGAGCTGTACAGCCTTAAATCATAATGTCTTTAGACGTCAGACAGTGGATTTGAAAGGGTTAAAATGTTTTTTTAAGTTTTCACCTATACACTGGATAGGTGAACATGAATACGTCCTCTAACAGCACCATAACTTGGTTTATGGTGCTGTGGGGACATGGCAGGTTCCTTTTAGGAGGGTAATTTATTAAGACCAGTATAACCTTCCCTGATGCATGTTGTGTAGGCCTCTTCATGCATTAGGCACATCCCAGAACCTCCGTGCACCTTCTTAGAGATGTATGCCAGGTCTGACCTTAATATACCCTTATATACGTATAGTAGTTCACCAATTCATTTACCCCATAAAATTCAATGTCTACTGCTGATTAGTGAAAGGCTTCCTAAAAATCTAGAACTAGAGAAAACAACAAGTACAACATATGCTAATGTGGAGTAGCCGAAAACTAACAAGAAGAGGATTTGCCATTTTTCGGGGGTGGGGGTTGTTTTGTAGCATTCATGGTGCAATAGAAATTACATATGAAATTCATTCTATGGGTGAGTGCCATTATGACGATATTATGTTTATAGGTTCTTTTGTTTTACTACTTTAATAAAAATATGCTTCCTGTCATCCGGTTCAGAGCTTCATAACTTTTTTATATTTATGTCGATTGGGGTGTGTTAGCTCAATTTTTGTGAGGCAATCAGCGGGTTTTACTGCTACCCTTCTTGGGTACATGACTTTTTAATCAGTTTTTGTTTAATTTTTTTGTTAGAAGGGGTGACCAAAAGAAACTTGCAATTTTGGCATTATGTATTTCCTTTTTGCAGCATTCTCCGTGTGAGATAAATAAGATGATACTTTGATAGTTCTGTCTTTTTCAGATGCAGCGATACCAATTGTGTTTTTTTTTTTTTTCATTGTTTAGGTTGTTTTCTGGAAAAGGGTTTTTTCATTTTTAACATTTTTAACTTTATTTTATTTTTAAAAATTTTATTTGACTTCAATTTTACATTCTTGTTAGTCCCCTCAGGGGACTTGAACTTGCAATCATTTGATCACTTCTATAGTATACTGCAATACTTCAGTGGTAGTCACATGTGCCGTGCTGCTCTAATAATGAGAACAAGCAGTCAGAAGAGGGGGCAGGGAACAAAAGGAATATAAATGGCATGAAGTAATGTTTTCCGATTATTAAGAGGGTACAGGAGGGTTCAAGAAATTGTGAGATAAACTTTTTAAATGATCCAATACTGGCTACTTATAGACTCCCATAGGCCTAATGCACAAGGCTGTGACGGGCTCTGCAAGCGGAATACTGCAGCGGAGTCCGTCACAGCGACCCCCCAAAGACCCCATACTTACTTTGGGATCCGCTGCGCAAGGTCAGTACGCAGTGCGCAGTGGCATATAACGTGTTGGTGGTGGGCAGGGAAGCATTTTCACGCTATCTTCCGCTGTGCTACAGTGGAAGTATAGCGTGACGGACGGCTTCCATTGACGGCGTATTCCCGCAGCAAATAGGACATGCCGCAGGTAATTTCACGCTGTGGAATTCCACGGTGAAATTCCACAGCATGAGCATTAAGCTATTAGGTTCAATAGAACCTAATAGCTGTGGGGCAACACCACGGATTTCCGCCGCGTAAAACGTGGCAGAAATTCGGCCGTGGGTATCAGCCCATAGAGGGAACTTTTTGCATTTAGATTCACGAAGCTCCCATCAAAATTTAGAATATACAGTATAAGTCAAGTAAAGGTGAAGCTTAATTTACAACATGTTTTAGAAGCCCCTCCCTATAATACAGCACTGCTTGAAAGTTTGTGCGCCCTTCAGAATTTTCAATAATTCGGATTATATTTGACCTAAAACTACATCACATTTTTTACACAAGTAGATAAAGACAACCAAACGAGTCAAAAATATTACACTTAGTCATTAATGAAGGAAAATGATCCAATATCACATGCCAGTGAGGGGCAAAAGGAACTTTATCTGAACATTTCCGGTAATTGTTGTTTAGTCCGGCACATAAGCTTGGAGGAATTTTAGTCCATCCCTCCATACAAAACAGCTTCAATTGTTGGTGGATTTCCTCCCATGAACTGATCGCTTCAGGTCCTTCCACAGCATTTCAGAAGGATTAAGGTCAAGACTTTGACTTTACCATTGACTTGGCCATTCCAAAACTTTATCTTCATTCTTCTTTAACGTTCTTTTGTAAAACGACTTGTGTGCTTTGGGTCCTTCTCTTGCTACATGACTCATGTTCTCTTGAGATTAAACTCCCAGGCAAATGTCCTGACAATTTCCTTTAGATCTTGCTGGTATAATTCACAATTCATTTTCCATCAACGATAGCAAGCCATCCTGGCCTAGAAGCAATAAAACAAGCCCAAACCATGATACTACCACCATCATGTTTCACAGATGGTAGGAGGTTTTTAAGCTGTAATGCAGTTTTTTTCTTTCTCCAAACATAATGCTTCTTATTTAAGCCAAAAAGCTCTCTTTTGGTCTTCTTCATCCACAAAACATTGTTGCAATAGCCTTCTGATTTCTATCCAGGTGTTTTCAGCAAACTGCAGATGGGCAGCCATGTTTTGTTTGGAGAGCAGCGCCTTTCGCCTTGCAATCCTGCCAAGCACACCATTGTTGTTCAGTGTCCTCCAGATGGTCAACTCATGAACACTAACATTAGCTAATTTGAGAAAGGCCTCTAGTTGCTTAAAGGTTACTTTGGATTCCTTTGTTACCTGCCAGACAATTGCACATGTTGCTCTTGGAATGATTTTTGTTGATCGACCACTACCGGGAAGGGTAATAATGGCCTTAAATTTCCTCCTTTTGTACACAATTTAACTGTGGATTGGTGGAGGTTTTGTAATCTTTTCCAGCCTGAAGAGCATCAACAACTGATCTTCTGAGGTCCTTAGAAATCTCTTTTGCATGAAACACTTCCACAAATGTGTTGTGAAGATCACACTTTGATAGATCCCTTGGAATAAAACAGATCGCCCACTCACACCTGATTGTCAACCTATTGATTGAAAGCACCTGAATCTAATTTCACCTTCAAATTATCTGCTCATGTTAAAGGTTCACATACTTTTGCCACATACAGACACGTGATAACGGATCATTTTCCTCAATTAATGACGAAGTCTAATATTTTTGACTATTTTGTTTGACTACTTTATCTACTTTTAGGACTTGTGTGAAAATGTGATGCAGTTATAGGTCAAATATAAGCAGAAATATGGAAAATTCTGAAGGGTTCACAAACTTTCAAGCATCACTGTTTATAGTGTTAACATAAAAATAACTATTCTTACATGTGGAGATAAACTGGTATATTGTTGTGGATGGATATCTTTACCTTCGGCTATGTGAATATCATTCTTTGCCATTTACAATAGGACTAACTGAACTTCATTAATAAAGCTTTGCACTGCGTTCATTACCTCAAGGTGTTCAGTAAGGCAACTGCCTCCTCTCATACATAAATAATCCAACCTACCGTAACTTAAAGCGATATGATCATATTGCTTACCATGATACCCGTATGAAGCATTATGTAGTGCACGGTTTGGGTAACATCTGCTGCATGAATCAGATTGTGGTATGGATTCTTGTATTTGCTGTAACCAACTTCCAGCGCCTCCACAAATGATACAAGACAGGAAACGGGGATCTGACACAGGCAAGAGAGGTCACATTATACACATCTCTACCATTAATTTCAATGTGATGGGGTCTATAATGTCCTCATAAGAAGAAAAAAAACATAGAACCACCCACTGGTGTAACTATAGGGGATGCAGTTGCACCCGGGCCCAGGAGCCTTAGGGAGCCCATAATGCCTTTCTTTGTCATATAGGGAGCCCAGTACTATGAATAAAGCATTATAGTTGGGGGCCCTGTTACAGGTTTTGCATTGGGGCCCAGGAGCTTCAAGTTACGTCTCTGCATTAAGAGATTAAGAGAAGTTGGGGTCCCCAAGATAAACTTTGGCACCCGGGCCAATGAACCTTTAGCTTTGCCCCTGGAACCACCCCTCAGGCATATCACTGTAATACCAATTCATAATGTGGTGCCTTTAAATATCCATGGGCCGATACAATATCTTTGTGTGCCCCACGAAGGGTTTTTTCTTACATATCCATGTAAAAAAAGTCACAGTATGCTATGATGTTCCATAGAGACATAACTTGAAGTTCATGGGCCACAATGCAAAATCTGTTACAATGTCCTCCACCTACCAGTTGACCATGTGGCAGAGGGACATTAGAGTCTGCTCGGTCACCAAGGCCTGGGCACAGATAGTCCTCTTGTACCCTATATAGTTAGACCTCTAAAAGCATACTGCATTGTGCAAGTTTCCTTCCCTATAGGGTATCCATCATAAGGAAGCACATGGAGTGCTGTGTGCATAAGTTCTTAACTGAATGTCCCCTGATGTCAAAAACTCACTGCTAAATGTAAGTTCTTGAAATATCTTCAATCTCAAAGTTGTTAAAAATTCTTTACAGCAATCACAGTAGTTGTCAGTCAAACTCCTGAGTCTAAATCTGTCCAGCCATGCAATGATGCATTGTCTGCTCCAATATTGGTCCAAAATTAGTTGGATTTGTCTGTCTTGTTTAGGACTATAGGATAGGTGAGTGACACCGTGAGGCTGTCATTATAAGCTAGAGTGAAAAGAAATGATTGCAGCAGAAAATGAATGATCGTACCTTAAAACGATTGATAAGGTCATATCTGGTAAACAATTCATAGACCATGAATTTTAGTGCATGTTCTACACTCGCCTCATTCAAAGAAAACACATTAAACGACCACTGATCCACCTCCTGTTGGTAAAACACAAATATATTTAAAATTAAAATAAAAAAGGTTTCAGAAATGTGTCATTAAAATGCATTTAGAATACTTTATAGAAGATTAAGACCGCTCCCACACGGGCGTCACAATTTTCAAGCATGCAACACGCAATGCCAATAGACCATTGATTTCTATTAGGCCACTCCCACAGCTTTTATTCACCTGCGTATTACTCGCGTGAAAAAAATCGCAGCATTCACTACTATAATGCATGGGGATTGGCGGCACGCAGCAAGTACCCATGCTATTGCATACTTTCTGTGTATGAGCTGTGTGAGTCCAGCCTAAATGGCATTGCTTGAAAATTATACACATATGACACTGAATGGTCCCTTAGAAACACCTAGTAGGACCATGAAGGACCTCTGTTGGCCTTCAGAAGGGTAGAACTTACTGTGGCATCTAGCCAAATGTATCAAAGGACCCAGAGTGTGCCAAGAAAACATTTCCCACATCATTACTACATTTGAGCCAGCCGGAGCTGTTGACATCTGGTAGAAAGGGTTCATCGATTCATGCTGCATGCACCAAGTTCTGACCCTTATATCGGCATGGTGCAACAGAAATCTGAATTCCTCTGAACACATGATACTTTTGCACTGTTCGTTGATCCAACTTTTGCACGCTTTTTCCCATTCTGATGTGGATTCACACTGCAACTGATCCACAGAAAACTTGTTTACTTGATTTTTTTTTGAAGCACTGCGGAGTCACGTGTCTAGTTTCCAGGAAAGCTCCAATCATGAAAAGGTCGGTGTCTCTAAGGCTAACTTCACACGGACAGGGCGATATTGGGCCGGGAATCACGGCCTGATATCGCCCTCACCATCCATGCGAAAGCCCCAGGGATGCGAGGAATTTTCATGTGAAAACAGCCTTGCATCACTTTAGGGATGAATGGATCCTCTCCCAGATCGCAAAGTTCTCCCATTGCTTTCAATGGGGCCAACGCTGATGCCACCTGCCCCATTGAAAACAATGGCGCTGCGATGCGAGATTATGCAGCCAGATAGAACATGCCGCGATTCGTTTTTTCGCATCGCGGTGCTATGCGGGAAAAAAAAACGCGCATGTTTATGACCCCATTCAAAAGAATGTGGTTCATAGATGTGTGACATTTGTATGTCTTGCAACGCACAAATCACACATGATTTTCTTGGGCGTGTGAAGCTGGACTAATAAAGTGACCTTTGGGTGTATTTCTTAATTCGGCACACTGGGTAAAGTGTCTAAAGAAAAGTCCTGGCTATTGTTAACTTCAGGAACTCTGAAAAAAGAAACAGGAGGACTGATTTTAGCTGCACAAGAACAGGCAAACAGAAATAATGTGATAAAAGCCAGGGTGGAAAAATCGATGTAATAGATGAAAATGCCAACTCTGAAAAGAAGCCGATGAAACAATTGACCACATACTCAACTGATGCTAAAAAAATGCAGAGAATGTGTACAAACAAAGACACAATTTTGTGGCCAAGATGATTCATTGGAACATCTGCAAAAACTACCATCGGCCAACAACAAATAACTGGTGGGATCAGAAGTCTGAAAATGTGGTTAAAAAAGGAAGCAGCAAAAATACTGTGGGCTTTCCTATACAAACAGTCTTGGCCCGTAACATGCCCAATTTGACCATCATTGAAAAGAAGACGATGTGGCTCGTATGCACTCTTATACCCGGTGATGGCAGGGTCAATGAGAAACAAAAAATTTGCCGAATATGAAGATTTAAAGGTCGAAATACAGCATTTCTAGCACAAGTTGTCATCCCAGTGGTAATCAGTATATTGGGTGCTTTGCCTAAAGACCTTGACTGGCACTGAAAATAACTCGATATCAACAAAATTAGCATCTGTCACTTAAAAACGGCCACACTGCTGGGCTCTATATGCATCTTACACCGATACGCAATGACATCCTAGGTTTCTGGGTGCTCTCCGATGCATTATGAAGATGAACTACCCAGTTGTGATCTTGTGCTAGTTTTGTATTACTTTTTGTATATAATAAGTAATACTAATACACAATAACTAATTTGTTGTGGCCTTCTGGTTATTTTTATATATAATGTGGGTTTATTGCTTTATTTATGAACAGAGTCAGTTTGTTTTATTCTATTTTATCTTTTATGTCTTCTTGCTACTTTTTGCTGAAGATATCCCTGCAAAGGTGGCAATAAAATGCTGCGGACAATTTAATTAATAGATATCTTTTTTATGTTACATATTTCTCTGTGACTTAAAAACATAAGTCCCAGTTACAAGGTAGAATTTCCTAGTAGTGTGACACCTGTCATGCTTAGAGCTGTTCTAGGTCGTCTTCCACTTCTTCAAACATTTTTTCGACTGCTAAAAGCACTTTTTAAACTTGTCGTTATCGATGTCTTTCAGTACTTGTGTTGCTTCTTGTTTCACCTCTTCAACATCAACAAAATGTTTTCTTTTGAGGTCTCTTTTAACCCGAGGAAATAAAAAAAAGTGAAATCGGGTGAAGCAAGGGTGTCATGCTTTTTTGCCAAAAACTTCTTAAGACTCAGCTCTGTGTGGGCAGGTGTGATGTCATAATGGAAGAACCAGTCACCTGTTTTGCCATAGGACATCTGGAACAAGGTTGATCAAAAATTGACATTTCAATTTTCCCTTTTGAAATGGGAGAACCATTCGTGAAACTTATGTTTTACTCATAGTAAATTCTTTATAGGCGATTTGTAGCATGACAACCGTATCTGTTGCTTTTTATCCAAAAGGAAAAAAAAAAATTAAACAGTTGCATGTTTTTCGTACGAATCAGGCATCACCAAATAGGCCAAAAACTTAACAACATATTGAAAAAAAAAATTAATGGAGCCAAACGCAACCTTTCCCAACAACACTGGCTCGCATACCGACTCAGAAGGGTTCTGAAGACATTCTCCCGACAACAAAAGCCTGTACTACTAATGCCCTCCGACCACAAGAACCTTGCTGTTTCTTTTGGGTAACCCCTTGTAAGTGGTTAATAAATGCATTTACAGTCCCCCATACATCATAAGACTACAGGATGCTCTAAAAGTAGGCTAAACTTACTCCTCAGTATGGGCTATCGTCATCAGGATTCTGCAGTATGTTTTACGAGGACACCATAGTAGAAGTATGGAAGCTTATAGCTGAGGCTTTTCTATTTCGTAGAATAGTCCTCATGCATTAACCTCACAGTAATTTTTTTTTAAATGATTGATTTTTATGGACTTGTGGGTTCTTTACGAATGAGCAGCAGAATGTCAAAAATATGCTAAGTTATTAATAACGAGTCTTGTTTTATTATGAAACTTAATATTTTAGATTTGCTGATTTAGGCTCTCTAGACAGGAAATTCCATAAATAATCATATTCAATTACCTTTAAACATGCTATAACAGCAGATGGGTAGGTGAGCCCGGCCATATTAGAGGATCGCCTATACATCCTAAAAACAGAGAAAACTTTGTCATGGTCAAGCTAAGAAAAGTAAAACATAAAAGAAATTCCATGTACCAAACCTAAAAAAGATGAACATGTTGATTAGTGTCAGATGAAAATAAACTGGATTTGTCCAGATTTCTTAAGAATGCTCACCACTAGAGATGAGCGAGCATACTCGTCCGAGCTTGATGCTCGTTCGAGTATTAGGGTGCTCGAGATGCTCGTTACTCGAGACGAGCACCACGCGGTACTCATCTCGATTAAACGAGCACTGACCATTGAATTCAATGGAGCCGGCAATACAGCCGGCTCCATTGAAAGCAATGGGCTGCCGGCAAGCGCGGGATGAATTTTCGGGAAGGGCTTAAAAATATAAGCGCTTCCCTGAAATTCATCCAGAAATGTGTAAAAATAAAAAAAAAAATTATACTCACCTTTCCGCTGCAGCCGGAGTTCAGCCGCGTCTGGCCGGCAGTTCTCCTGAACTGCTTTCTGTAGTATTTAGCAGGTGGGGATTTAAAATCCCCACCTGCTGAATGGGCTGCCTCTGATTTGTCACAGCCTCACCAATCAGAGGCAGCTCTCACTCACCCATTCATGAATTCATGAATGGGTGAGTGAGAGCTGCCTCTGATTGGCTGAGCACAGGGACCAATCAGAGGCAAGTCTCAGCTATTGAATGAATGCTGAGAGCTGCCTCTGATCACATACTAGGTGAAATAACAGTTATTACAGTTTATCTGGTATTGGATAATCATCGCGCTCAAGAATTCTTGATAACATAAATTGCAACTGCAAATGTTTTATCTCAAATGATGAACTTTGGATTTAATTGAGGTTGAGCAATTTCAGCCTTCTAGGATATAGGAAGCAGGTCAATTCCAGTTGCTCACCTGTGACAATTCTCTGACTACTCAACTCTCAAGCTAATTACCTGCAACTGTCTAGTACAACTAGAAAATTAATCTTATACTAATCCTAGGGTCACCAACAAAGCTGTCCGGGACCATATCAACCCAGAGGTATCCCTGGAAGGCAAGATCACCAGACAATGGCTGACTTACTTTGGACACATGATGAGGGTGAATCTGCTGGAAAAAAAGTTGCTACTTGGAATGGCCAGTGGTAAAATGAAACAGGTAAGACAAAAGATACTTTGGCTGGACACCATCAAGAAGGACATGGGAAAAGACATCAAGCAATTGAAAGAAGTCATAGAGAATAGAGAAGAATGAAGAGGACTGGCCTACTGAATATCCAAAGTCGGACACGACTGAACAGATAGAATTGGTAGCCAAAGAATTGGCAGAGGTTTCAATAGGGCACCCACATAATACAAAAAATAACAAAGGAAAGATTACCTTTCAACAAATATACCAGCTTGGACTGCATGGACAATACTACGAAACTTTGGTTTTTCTTCTGGACGCCTTCGTCTCATTCCCATTTTTCTTGTGAAGGTGGATGCCAACCAGTCCCGAACTTCCATTGGAACAGCGTCTGTGTGGATATCAGAGAGCTCATCTTCTGTGTCCAATAGTTTCCTATTTATCGAAATAATAAAAAAACATAATAATACAACAACTCTAAAGAGATGCAAAAATCACAAATTTGGCTAGACGCAAGTTATCTACAGGAATAGGATTTGTTAAAGTAAGCTGGTGTAGGTATACTTTAACCAGCCCTGTATATAGCTTGCATACACATTGCCTTTTAGTCTGCAGTGACTTAGCTCAAACACTAACTTGGAGTCTAGGCAAGTAGGAGGAGCTGTAGGGAAAGGAAGCACACTCCATAGCACAGGAAGCAGTAGTAAGTAGGAAGCAGTTGCTAGTGAATGAGGCGGTGAACCCGGAGCTGAAAACTCACAACAGGAGTCAGTCCCTCAACCATCTGCCCCATTCCGACACACCACGTAAGCCACTACCAGACACTCTTGTCACCAACTTGGCGGAAAGTCAGAACACCTGCATACATGTTAGATGGTTGGTTGGTGCCAACAGAGATCAGCAGATATAGAGGACATTCATCTAATATATATGGTTACTTTTACTTTATCAAGACTGTCAGATAAGCTACTGTTTTACTTTTTGCATCCTCTAGTCTATCATTCTAGCCCATAATTGCTGCTTCGGTATCATTATCGACCAATGGAATGCCTTTTTGACTAAGGTAAAAGAAACTAAAAAAAACTGTTCTGTCAACATGAGCCTAATTTGATATTGGCTCTACAGAAATAATAAACCTTGAGGAAATATTAATAAATTCATTGGTCAGGGTTTTAATGGACCAAGATATTAACGTGGTAATCTTAAAAGGCATCTAACGAATGAACGTGTAACAACACCATGTATGGATACTGGACTATTTTAAGAGAAGCCTTTCAGCAAGCTTAGACTTTAGGTCATGACCTGAGGGAAAACAGTTTCTGAAGTAACTTTTTTTCCTTTTCAACAACTATGAAGAGTGTGTCTAATTAGTTGATGCTTAAAAGAAGTATTTGTTATCACCCTAGGCTTTCCTTATGTTCTGTTCACTTGTAGGCATTCAATGGAGAAGTGCAAAGACCCTATATAGTATCATGAATTATACTACCCCTTTTCATAACAGTCCAGATATCATTTTTTTGAAGGCTTCTGGTTTTGTAAAATTGTTGTCAATTTTGCATCGTACTCGTCAGTCATCCAAACTTTATATTTTCTTAAAGTATAATTATTCCTCTATAGGCTGCAAGTTTGGGAATTCAAACAATAAGATTTACAGAAAAGTTATACAAGTTCTTCAGCATCAACTTATGTTGCATAATAGTCCATCTAAACCCTAACTATTGTTTGTAGATTGGTTAATAAAGCTAATTAATTTGAATAACTTTGCACTTCGGCTTCCTGTTTAAGCCAGGCAAAGTATACAGCACAATGGATTTAAGCAGCAGTGACAAAACATTTCCACAGAATTTATAAAAATGCTGTTTGGCAAACCAGTAATGACCAACTGAGGGGAAATTGCATAAAAAGGGAAAATCTTAATATGCGATTTCCAAAACATTGGATATGCCTCACTTGGCAATTCAAGGTATCATTTCCAAATATATAAAAACAGGCTTAACTGCTGTGGGGAAAAAAAGGGCCGTCCACCAAAATGTATGCCTATGCCAGAAAAGCATGGCACAGAATTGTCAAGAACAATCAGCAAGCATTATTTCAATGGAGTGGAATTCCATTACTGGAAAGAATGTAAGTAACATAACATGCGATCGAACCATACACAGACTACGAGTAAAAGAAAAAACACTTGTTATGAACCTGCAAAAAAATAAATGTCTAGTGTGGACTAACCCCGAAACTGGGTGTCCTCTCAATGTAATTGGAAAATATGGAGTGACGAGTTGAGGATCAATCTCAACATTGGCGCTGAGTGTAAATGAGTGATCCAAAATTCAGAAAAAGGATTTCTTCCGAACTCTGAAAGATTTTCAGCTTGTGTAATGGTGTGTGATGTGTGTCAGCTAAAGACGTTGGCAGTCTCTACTTCATGGTGAATATTCTTATGTATCCAAAATTTTGGCTGGACTTCTTTTGCCCTCTACTCCGAAGCTTCAAACTAAAACTGGAAAATTCATTTTCAAACCAGATGTAGCATCCCGTCATACAGCTAACGTGACTAAAGCCTTGTTATCTCAAAAGGGTGTCCCTACACCTCCCTGGCCTGTGACAAGTCCTGATTTTTCACCAATTGAGTCCTTATGGGGAAAGATGAAGTACGGGCTGCGTAAAAATCAAGCCACAGCAAGACAGGATTAAAGGCAAAGATTCAGCAAATTTGGGATTCAACCACACCTGAGGAGTGTCGAGCGCTACAAACTCAATGCACAAGACTAAAAGGTTATTTTACGTAAAAGGGATGCACCAAAGTTTTAAATAAACTGTTTATTGTTTTGCTGGACTAGTTGGAGTATTTTGATATGTCCGCTGATAGTTTAAGGCCGCCTGCAAACCGCCTGCAGAATTCTCGCAGCCGTACCCGACCCGATTGGACACCCCCCACTGGTCGCAATTAGAGATGAGCGAACGTACTCGTCCGAGCTTGATACTCGTTCGAGTATTAGCGTGTTCGAGATGCTCGTTACTAGAGGCGAGTACCACGCGATGTTCGAGTTACTTTCACTTTCATCTCTGAGACGTTAGCGTGCTTTTCTGGCCAATAGAAAGACAGGGAAGGCATTACAACTTCCCCCTGTGACGTTCAAGCCCTATACCACCCCCCTGCAGTGAGTGGCTGGCGAGATCAGGTGTCACCCGAGTATATAAATCGGCCCCTCCTGCGGCTCGCCACATATGCATTCTGACATAGCTGAGGGACAGTGCTGCTGCTGGTGCTGCTGCTATAGGGAGAGCGTTAGGAGTTATTTTAGGCTTCAAGAACCCCAACGGTCCTTCTTAGGGCCACATCTGACCGTGTGCAGTACTGTGGAGGCTGCTTTTAGCAGTGTTGCACAATTTTTTTTTTTTTGTATATCGGCCGTGCAGAGCATTGCGTCCGCAGTCTGCAGTCATTGTACAGAGTATAGGGGCAGTACTGGTGAGGCAGGGAAAGAGATATTCAGGCTATATACGCAGTGGGCTTTTTCCAAAAAATTGATCGCCGTCATCCCGCCAGAGGGAAACAGTATACATAATATTATACGCTGCCTACAGTATCTATCTGCTGGGGGTTGTAGTCCTAATTAATACGCAGCTAAGCGTTACAGCAGGCTTGCGCAAAATTCTTTCCTGGATCTGCTGTCTCTGTTACATGATCGCCGTCATCCCGCCAGAGGGAAACAGTATACATAATATTATACGCTGCCTACAGTATCTATCTGCTGGGGGTTGTAGTCCTAATTAATACGCAGCTAAGCGTTACAGCAGGCTTGCCCAAAATTGTTTCCTGGATCTGCTGTCTCTGTTACATGATCACCGTCATCCCGCCAGACGGAAACAGTATACATAATATTATACGCTGCCTACAGTATCTGTCTGCTGTATCAGCTCAGCATTTTAAAAAAATAGAAGCAAAATACTTAAGGCCTACTACTGGCCTTTGGCCACTTGACTGCTTCTGCGCTGTGAATTCCACTAGCTCAGTCATACGCACCTACGTCTCACTACAGGCGTGCGCAAAATTGTTTCCTGGCTCTGCTGTGCGTTCCGTAAGGGAAATCAGCCTCCAACCACAGGCCAATAAGCAGCACATTTAATTACAGCGTTCTGTTTCTGCACTACTGGTAATACAGCATGCTGAGGGGTAGGGGTAAGCCTAGAGGACGTGGACGCGGGCAAGGACGCGGAGGCCCAAGTCAGGGTGTGGGCACAGGCCGAGCTCCTGATCCAGGTGTATCGCAGCCGACTGCTGCGGGATTAGGAGAGAGGCACGTTTCTGGCGTCCCCACATTCATCTCACAATTAATGGGTCCACGCGGTAGACCTTTATTAGAAAATGAGCAGTGTGAGCAGGTCCTGTCGTGGATGGCAGAAAGTGCATCCAGCAATCTATCGACCACCCAGAGTTCTGCGCCGTCCACTGCTGCAACTCTGAATCCTCTGGCTGCTGCTCCTCCTTCCTCCCAGCCTCCTCACTCCATGAAAATGACACATTCTGAGGAGCAGGCAGACTCCCAGGAACTGTTCCCGGGCCCCTGCCCAGAATGGCCAGCAATGGTTCCTCTCCCACCGGAGGAGTTTGTCGTGACCGATGCCCAACCTTTGGAAAGTTCCCGGGGTCCGGGGGATGAGGCTGGGGACTTCCGGCAACTGTCTCAAGAGCTTTCAGTGGGTGAGGAGGACGATGACAGTGAGACACAGTTGTCTATCACTCAGGTAGTAGTAATTGGAGTAAGTCCGAGGGAGGAGCGCACAGAGGATTCGGAGGAAGACCAGCAGGACGATGAGGTGACTGACCCCACCTGGTTTGCTACGCCTACTGAGGACAGGTCTTCAGAGGGGGAGGCAAGTGCAGCAGCAGGGCAGGTTGTAAGAGGCAGTGCGGTGTCCAGGGGTAGAGGCAGGGCCAGACCGAATAATCCACCAACTGTTTCCCAAAGCGCCCCCTCGCGCCATGCCACCCTGCAGAGGCCGAGGTGCTCAGAGGGCTGGCAGTTTTTCACTGAGAGTGCAGACGACTGACGAACAGTGGTGTGCAACCTTTGTCGCGCCAAGATCAGCCGGGGAGCCACCACCACCAGCATGCGCAGACATATGATGGCCAAGCACCCCACAAGGTGGGATGAAGGCCGTTCGCCGCCTCCGGTTTGCACCGCTGCCTCTCCCCCTGTGCCCCAACCTGACACTGAGATCCAACCCCCCTCTCAGGACACAGGCGCTACCGTCTCCTGGCCTGCACCCACACCCTCACCTCCGCTGTGCTCGGCCCCATCCACCAATGTCTCTCAGCGCACCGTCCAGCCGTCGCTAGCGCAAGTGTTGGAGCGCAAGTACGCCGCCACGCACCCCCACGCTCAAGCATTAAACGTGCACATAGCCAAATTTATCAGCGCTTTCTGAAAAGCTACCCACGCTTGTCAGACCTGCTCGAAAGGTGCGCCGGCTCTGCGCACATTTCCGCAAGTCCCACACGGACGCTGCCACCCTGCGCACCCTGCAACATCGGTTTCATCTGCCAGTGCACCGACTGCTGTGCGACGTGCCCACATGGTGGAACTCTACGCTCCACATGTTGGCCAGGCTCTATGAGCAGCGTAGAGCTATAGTGGAATACCAACTCCAACATGGGCGGCACAGTGGAGTCAGCCTTCTCAATTCTTTACAGAAGAATGGGCCTGGTTGGCAGACATCTGCCAGGTCCTTGGAAACTTTGAGGAGTCTACCCAGATGGTGAGCGGCGATGCTGCAATCATTAGTGTCACCATTCCTCTGCTATGCCTCTTGAGAAGTTCCCTGCAAAGCATAAAGGCAGACGCTTTGCGCTCGGAAACAGAGGCGGGGGAAGACAGTATGTCACTGGATAGTCAGAGCACCCTCCTGTCTATATCTCAGTGCGTTGAGGAGGAGGAGGAGCATGAGGAGGATGAGGAGGAGGGGGAAGAGACAGCTTGGCCCACTGCTGAGGGTACCCATGCTGCTTGCCTGTCATCCTTTCAGCGTGTATGGCCTGAGGAGGAGGAGGAGGATCCTGAAAGTGATCTTCCTAGTGAGGACAGCCATGTGTTGCGTACAGGTACCTTGGCACACATGGCTGACTTCATTTTAGGATGCCTTTCTCGTGACCCTCGCGTTACACGCATTCTGGCCACTACGGATTACTGGGTGTACACACTGCTCGACCCACGGTATAAGGAGAACCTTTCCACTCTCATACCCGAAGAGGAAAGGGGTTCGAGAGTGATGCTATACCACAGGACCCTGGCGGACAAACTGATGGTAAAATTCCCATCCGACAGCGCTAGTGGCCGAAGGCGCAGTTCCGAGGGCCAGGTAGCAGGAGAGGCGCAGAGATCAGGCAGCATGTACAGCACAGGCAGGGGAACACTCTCTAAGGCCTTTGACAGCTTTCTGGCTCCCCAGCAAGACTGTGTCACCGCTCCCCAGTCAAGGCTGAGTCGGCGGGAGCACTGTAAAAGGATGGTGAGGGAGTACATAGCCGATCGCACGACCGTCCTCCGTGACGCCTCTGCCCCCTACAACTACTGGGTGTCGAAGCTGGACACGTGGCCTGAACTCGCGCTGTATGCCCTGGAGGTGCTTGCTTGTCCTGCGGCTAGCGTCTTGTCGGAGAGGGTGTTTAGTGCGGCTGGGGGAATCATCACAGATAAGCGTACCCGCCTGTCAACCGACAGTGCCGACAGGCTTACACTCATCAAGATGAACAAAGCCTGGATTTCCCCAGACTTCTCTTCTCCACCAGCGGACAGCAGTGATACCTAAACAATACGTAGGCTGCACCCGCGGATGGAAGCATTGTTCTCTATCACCATCAAAAACATGGACCTTTTAGCTTCATCAATCTGCTGCTCCTCCTCCTGAAACGTGACGTAATCACGCCGAAAGGGCAATTTTTCTTAGGCCCACAAGGCTCAGTCATATAATTTTTGTAAACAATTGTTATACGTTTCAATGCTCATTAAAGCGTTGAAACTTTCACCTGAACCAATTTTTATTTTAACTGGGCTGCCTCCAGGCCTAGTTACAAATTAAGCCACATTAACCAAAGCGATTAATGGGTTTCACCTGCCCTCTTGGTTGGGCATGGGCAATTCTTCTGACGTACATTAGTACTGTTGGTACACCAATTTTTTGGGGCCCTCGCCTACAGTGTAATCCATTTAATTTTTTGCCCACCTGCATTAAAGCTGACGTTACATCAGCTGTGCTGGGCACTGCAATGGGATATATTTATGTACCGCCGGTGGGTTCCAGGGAGCCACCCATGCTGTGGGTCCACAGGGAGTTGTAACTGCATGTGTCCACTTCTAAAGAACCCCAGTCTGACTGGGGCATGCAGTGTGGGCCGAAGCCCACCTGCATTAAACATGACATTACCTCAGCTGTGATGGGCAATGCAATGGGATATTTTTATGTACAGCCGGTGGCTTCCTGGCACCCACCCATGCTGTGGGTCCACAGGGAGTTGTAACTGCATGTGTCCACTTCTAAAGAACCCCAGTCTGACTGGGGCATGCAGTGTGGGCCGAAGCCCACCTGCATTTAATCGGACGTTACCTCAGCTGTGATGGGCACTGCAATGGGATACATTTATGTACAGCCGGTGGGTTCCAGGGAGCCACCCATGCTGTGGGTGCACACGGAATTCCCATTGCGGAGTTGTACCTGCCTGTGACTATTTATAAAAAACCGCGGTCTGACTGGGGCATGCAGACACCTTGACAGAATGAATAGTGTGTGGCACATAGGTTCCCCATTGCTATGCCCACGTGTGCAGCTCCAGATGGAGGTGGCACAGGATTGCATTTCTCATTGCTTCTGTACAGCATTGTGGACTATCGCCCCGCCCCTTATAAAGAGGGTCGCTGCCTAGCCGTGCCAACCCTCTGCAGTGTGTGCCTGCGGTTCCTCTGGCAGATGCACTTATAAATAGACATGAGTGTGGCGTGGCATGAGGGCAGCTGAAGGCTGCGCAGGGACAATTTGGTGTGCGCTGTGGACACTGCGTCGTGCGCGCGCGGGGGGGGGGGGGGGTTGGGCAGCATGTAACCCAGGAGAAGTGGCAGCGGAGTGTCATGCAGGCAGTGATTGTGCTTTGTTGGAGGTAGTGTGGTGCTTAGCTAAGATATGCATTGCTAATGAGGGCTTTTCAGAAGTAAAAGTTGTTGGGAGGGGGGGGGGGCCCACTCTTGCCGCTATTGTGGCTTAATAGTGGGACCTGGGAACTTGAGATGCAGCCCAACATGTAGCCCCTCGCCTTCCCTATCTGTTGCTGTGTCGTTCCCATCACTTTCTTGAATTGCCCAGATTTTCACAAATGAAAACCTTAGCGAGCATCGGCGATATACAAAAATGCTCGGGTCGCCCATTGACTTCAATGGGGTTCGTTACTCGAAACGAACCCTCGAGCATCGCGATAATTTCGTCCCGAGTAACGAGCACCTGAGCATTTTGGTGCTCGCTCATCTCTATTAGCCATGTAAATGAAATGGAAAAATGTCTTCCTTTAAACCTCTGATATGTGTTCTATTGTGGATAAAATATGGATATATGACATTTCCACATCATTGCATTATTTATTTCTTTACATTTATTTACATTTCATACAAGCGTTCCAACATTTTTTGGAGCTGTAGTTGTAACTGAAATCTCCCAAGTCCTTTTCTATGTCAGTTTTACTTAGTATTTAGTATATACTGGTGACATGTATTTTCGTTGTCCATGTGTATACCCTTACCTTTATCAATGTTAAACCTCATTTACTACTTATCTGCCATAAACATTATATATTTGATGGAAGGTTCACTTTATTTTAAAGGATCTGGTAGGAATCGGTCAACATTAAAATGTCTGAATATTCTACTAAAGTTATATGGCTTTGCCAATAAATATGTTATCTCTACACACACCATTTGGTTTGATTTTGATTTCATTGATCATTGCAGCTGGGGATAGGAAGTATATGTGCCCCCTTTAATGCCCCATTCAGAAATAACGTTTCCTTTATGTTCCCAGTCAGCAACATTGGCCCCTTTATGCCCTCACTCTTTAATCTCTTAGTTAAAACAGCCTATTTTGGACTTAAGGATGCAACAATTTTTGGGGAATTTTTTATCTTCTCTTTAAAAAAAAACAATAACTTTTTAATTTTCTGTCAAAATGGCCGTATGAGGGCTTGTTTTCTGCATGAGCTGTAGATTTTATTGGCACCATTCTTTGGTTGCAAATAAAGTTTAGCATAACTGTTTTTTGTTTTTTTGAAGGGCAGGGAGAAAAAAAACACATTAATTCTGCTATTGCTTTATAGGGTTTTTTACAAAGTTAATCATGCAGCATAAACGGCATGATATTTTTTTTTCTGTGAGATATATATATATACCGTATATATATATATATAATTTTTTTATTATTATTATTTTAAGGCTTTTCCACTCATGCACAATAAAAGCCCTTTGTTAGGGAAATATTTTTTTTAACATTGGTGCATTCAAAGTCCCATAACTTTATTTTTTCATCGAAAGTGCTTCGTGAGGGCTTGTTTTTACACGATGAGCTGTAGTTTTTATTGGTACCATATTGAGGTAAATATGTCTCTTTTGATTATTTTTATTGTGTCTTTTTGGGTGGTGAAAGGAACTAAAAAAACATTTTTGGCTCCTTTTGTTTTTCTAAATAACATTTGCTCTGTGAGCTGAAAAACACCATACATTTATAGTACAGATCATTACAGATGCAATGATACTAAACATGCAGATTAAAAAATGTTATGATTGCTCTTATAATACACTGCTATACTTCTGTACTGCAGTGCATTATCACTTATCATAGCAATCACAAGCCGTGGCAGACCCAGACGCATTAGTAATGCCCCCTTTTATGCATCCATGTCTACCTCTCTTGTGTATGTAACTCTCTTAGTCAGAACTTTGTACTTTGTTTATTCCCTATTTGGAAGAGTACATCAGAATAAAGGACCTCTACATAAAAGTGGGAACAGCATCTCAATATACCTCATGCTTCCTGGGTACTAGTGCAGCCCTGGAAATTTTCTTAGCTTAGGGTTTGCTTTCATTTCAGTGTCATACAGAACAACTATTGTGTAAAAAAGTTCAACATCCGACTTTTTAGCAAGTCTGTAAAACAATGATTGGGAATAATTCCTATGTTGGTTGACCGAAATGGCTTATTAGACTTTTATCTAATGTGTATAGGCAGCTTTACTGTTAGCATCACTCTTGATACAGGCGGACCATAATGTAGGAATAGTACACCTTGAGGTAAATCTGAGTAGAAAAATGGATATAAACGTTAAATCTGCATACCTGGTCTCGTCAATGTAAACCGCCTCCAATACTGAAGCTGCATATTCAATATTATTCTTCAGGTCGGACACATTAATGTCTCCTTTCTCAAGCTGCTTCACCAAACATCTTAATCTGTAAAAAAGAAAGTAGAAAATAGAGATTATTTCCAAATATTGTCTTGTATCTGTAAGTAATTAAGCATAAACAGAGAACTGGGGTATTCATAGTCAAAATAAAAATTAGGCCCTTTCAGGTTCTGCTTAATATTACCACACTCCTAACCGGGGACAGGAGGTAATGGTATTCACATGACTAAATTATGCTCTCTATTTTTTTTCCTTGCTAATTAAGGTTTAGCACATATGGAGATAATACTTCTAATCGGCATGAGAATGTCAGGCAGACGGAGGTGGATCTGCCTTGCCACACATTGATTTGGCTTAGGGTTATATCTGGAGGTAGTACCTGAGAGACCCCAGTTTTCACTCTTGGTGCCTCCAAGTGTTTGATTTTCACTTTGGGGTCATCAAACCATTATTTGCAGAAATAGTCTCAGTAGTGGGGCTGCTGACGCTACACAAGGCCAAGGCGTGGTACCGTAGGGTGTCAACACAATAGTAAACCAGAAACAACCAAGGTCGGGAGAAGCAGTATAAACTTCAAAATGGATATCAGGTGGTAGGTCAGGGCAAGTGGCAGGCAAATAGTGTGGTCCAGAAATGTAGCCGAGGTCAGGAATACAGAGGTCATAATAGTCAAGCAGAGGCCTAAACCAGGAGAACACAAACTGGAGCTTTGTCCCAATGAATAGGAACCAATTGCTTAGGCATGCACCCTTGGGTTTGATGCCTAATATAGCAGTTACTGGGATAGGATTGGTGGGGAAACAGTTATTGGAACCCATGTAGCGCAGGAGAGCACTACATGCCGAAACCAAAAACTGGGGAACAGACAGGACGTGGAATGCACCACAAGAATGATGAAAAGCTTCACATGGTACATTGTAAGACCAAACGTTTGCTAATATAATGATGGATAAGCATTTACTAAGCAGCAGCCCCAGTGTGCTTTGTGATGAGAAAGCCAGGTTTCAACATATCCGGAGTCATTTACATAGCACTGAGCATTATGACTGCTGAGAGTATTATAGTAAGTATAGTTTATAGAAAAAAGTCTATCAGTCTATGGGACAGCGTGTTTACGGGACTCTAAAAAGAGTTAGACTTCCATGCCTTGCACTGACTTCAGAGGTGGACACCGCTGGATCGCGGGAGCGCATAAAACCTACATCCCCTGGCTCCATGTCACATCCCCTAACAGCACCATAACTTAGTTTATGATGTTGTGGGGATGCGAGAAGTTCCTTTTAATACTGTTTTGCCCCTACTATTTACAAAAATGATCAGCTGCCTTGGTCGCACTGCAGGTCACACTGTCCTACTCTAAAACTTCATGGGTCCTAGTACTACTAGTCTCCTTGTTTTTTACTTGCTGCATGTATTTCTAGCTGAATTCGATTCTGCAGGATGTAGAAATTGACAATTTGGCAACAGCTAGTATGTGGGTACAACAGCCTGTACCCTTCATCCTTGAGAAATGCCTCTACCGATGTAACCATTGGGTACTAAGCAATAACAGCACCTATCTATCCATCCTTATTAGAGATGAGCACGCACGCTCGTTTAAGGCTGCTACTCGATTGAGTAGCAGTCTTATCAAGTAACTGTTTACTCGACCGAGCAGCAAGGGGGGGGGGGGGGGGTGGCGGGGGGGATGGGGGGAAAATGAGAGAGATCTCTCTCTCTCTCCCCACTGGCCCCCCGCCCCCTACCCCGCACATGCTGCTCGGGCGAGTACACAGCGAGAGTAGCAGCCTTAAATGAGCGTGCTCGCTCATCTCTAATTCCTTATCTATTTAAGAAACCATTATGTGTTAATTCAGTCTCATATTCTGTAATGTGGATTATGTAGCCCCCTCTGTGTAGTGTCCTAATACCAATACATTAGTCTTCTCATATCTAGTAGTGTTAACTACATGATGCCAATCCATTCATACTTTACTCCTGCAAGCTTCCGTGACATCGGAAAACACGTACATTGGACATCTAAAGCATATATAGTTATCTTCTGTAGCAGGAGATTAATTTAAATTGCTGACAGATCTGTGGAAATCCAGCTGTCTGTGATGTCTCCTGACCAATGGTTGCAGACCGCTCTGTGCCCTTTATAAAATGATCTATAGTATTCGCTCTTTACCTTTCCTGACAAAGCTGAGCTGATTTGTACAACATTAAAAAAAGAATTCAGAATAAAAGCAATTCTGCCTGTAAACAAGCCATAAATTTAAAGGCGTTGTATAAGACTAGAAAAATAGGATTGCTTTTGTATTCAGAAACAGCATGTTACCTGTTGCAGGGTGCAGATATGGTGCCCTTCGCGACATCACTAACACATCAGACCAAGATGCAATTAATATTCTCAATAGATCAATATAGACATATTATATCACCAAAATCTGTTTGTTTTTTAGACAAAACAGGGCAAATATTAGTAACATAAATACAGAAATGGGAATGCTATTACTAACTAACTTTGATGTGACTGATCCTGCCTAGAAGCAGGGTGAATGCCCCGATAGGGGCGACCGCATGTCAGGAACCTAGGGGGCCTAGTCTGTTTCTAGATGGAGGATAGAGAATATGTTTATGCAGATGGAAAGAGCAATGTATATAACATAGTATTTAGTAACAGTGAATAAACCCCACGTTGAATAAATAGTGACAGGTACTTAGCTGACAGGAGTCCGCTGCCTCACCAAGCACCTCAGGCAGGAGGTGGGCCTGGAATAAATACACTTCCATTATGGCTGATTGGTTGGCTAGGGATGATACCTTTCTGTCAACCAATCAGTCCATACACCACTGAAGATGTTGTAGCAGAGTTGTGAAAAGGGCACATTGTACACTTAGCCCACTGAGGGATTTCCGGCAGACGACACCTCGGATACGACAGAAAGAAGACACTCATTGGAGTCCAGTGCTCCTGATTGCAGCTGGTACACCGCAATACAGCATCACTTTTATCCATGGTCTGTCTGGTATTGTGGCTCAACTACAGAGATAGCAATCACATTGATTGTCACCTTTGAATTAGGATCTCAAAAACTGATCGTATGACTTTCCTTATGTCTGCAAATTCAATCTTTAACAAAGTGACATTTCTGAACCATCAGTTTCTTAGATGACAATTCAGAAGTGCAATCACAGAAAACGGCCAATACTTACTGAGTAAGGAGTGCATATAGATGCATCCTCTCACCATGCAGGTAGCTGACTACCAAATGAGGGAGCGAATTATTTTATATTAGTGTAAGGACCCACTACAATGCAAGGAACCGTGAAGTGGTTAGTGGGCTCATGTATCTTGGCCAAAATCCAACCAATGCCTTACATTTATTATCTATCATTCACATGCAGTGTGGCGATAAGACTCCAGGGGGAGCCCAGGGTGGCAGTACCAATGTGGTTCACTGATGGAAGTGCAGGGCAACCCACCAAATTATTATGGCGTCATTAATAGGTTGCTGGTCTGCATGGTGAACTACATATATCAGAATGGTCTGGCACTTTGTATCCACTATGTGTGGGAGTATACACCAAGCAGCCACCCCCCTCATTATCAAGAGGCAGTGTGAGTGGCTGTCTCATCGGTGTCCTGCACAGGTGTAATTCCCTCCCTCATTTGGTAGTCAGCTACTTGCATGGTGAGAGGATGCATCTATATGCACCCCTCACTCAGTAAATAACTGCCATTTTCTGTGATTGTTTTTAATTCTCTATATTTCCCCTTCTGTGATATATAATTCAGAAGTGACAGCATCTACCAATTACAAATATGGGAGCAACCTACGCTAATTTTTATGGCCGTAATGCATTTCAACGTTTGTAGACCCATGCCTCCTGTAGTTCTACTAAACCAAACATAGAACTTCATAAAACTTAATAGGCTAGTGATTTACTGTAAATTTTGCAATAGGTTTCATGCAAGCGAAAATAGCTTGACCATATAAAGTTGAGTTATTGCCCTGAACATAATGGCACCACCCTGGAACCTGTCTGGCTAAATCTTTGTTTTAATAGATGGGTTTGTCCACATCTTCACAGAATTTTGCTCTAAAGCATGGGTGTCGAACCTGTTGGTGTGTCTGGGCCAAGTTGGAAGAAGAAGAGTTGTCCTGGGCCACACATTAAATCACAAGCACGAACAAAACTCATATGAATTCCACACGTGGACTTTGTACATTGACAGGGTAAAATTCATGTGTGGATCCACAAGAAAATCCATAACAGAAAGCTGTAGACTTAGCCGCAGTTTTTAGAGGCGGAATTTGCACATGTAAAAATTCCACCCTTTCAACATACCTTTAGGGTTCAAATAATCAATTAATATCCACCTAAGACAAAGAGGCCAGCAGCATTTAACTGATGATGTCTGCATTAAAGCAGGTGGGATGACTAGATGACCTGGCTAGTCTACTAACTGGGCTGCTTGCTCATTAACTCACACAGACTCACTTACAGAACTGCTGCCAGGCATTGGGTGCTGGCCTAGATGCAGCCCAGAAGAGAATTAGAGTGGGGGCAAGAAGAGGCGGAGCCAACAGCAGTGGGCAGCTCACTGCTACTCCACTGACTATGTCCGAACACCTCCAGGCTGGCAGCATATCACAAGATCAGCATTACCTGGAGGCTGGATTACTAAATGTTTGACCAATGAGGGGTGTTCTTAGCTTAGACTCAGCCAGCACGGCTCCCTATTGGCTCTCCTCTCCACAGTGAGTCTCCTACAACTTGGAGCAGCAACAGCAGCAGCTGAACTGTAAGTGACCACCCCAGGGGCTCTTCCCCCTCATGTGCCAGTGTTTTCGTACTTTCATACTTTATAGTCACACACAGTACTAGTTGGGCAGGCAGGCCATTATGGCTCTTATGCACAGGGCCGGCCACACGTAGTTAAGCTATCACTGACCATGACCGACCCACAGAACTGGCCTACTGGGAATTGAAGTAAACGGTCAATGTATCTCTCTGGGCCACACTCATAGCCATCCTGGGCCATGGGTTGGACACCCTTATTTGGCAACTTGACCAATAAGCTCAGTTCAGTTTGTTCCTTTTTAATCAAGCCCATTTAGACAACTAGGAGATTAAACAATTCCATTGCAATCAAGGTGCTTTTTTTTTAAAGAGTATCCTGCCGACATTAATAATAAAGCAATGATTCATCTTGTTCTAACAGATACTTCAAATACTCTCTATAATTTATAAGTAACATTTTCACTAAATTGATCCCCGCTAGGAATTAGCACACGGCAGGGGATGCAGTCCCTTGAAGTATTGGCCCCTGGAATTTAACCTTTTCATACATTTGCCAATATCTATAAAAGTGCTATTAAATATTTTAGGATATTTTCATAATTTATTCATGAATTCCACTTTTATTCTTTATCAGTACTTATTAAATTATTTGTTGGTGCTTTCAACTACAACTTTTGATTAAACCACTTGTACAATATTTCTTTCGTACTCTATTCCATATCCTAGTGATTAACCATTCAGAAAGGTTCAAGTAATGTGAAATAGCCAGACAATTGCAAAATAGTCATGCAAATTATTAATAGATTATATCTTTTAGCTTGCAGGACATTTTTAGACATGAGCAAACTGAGCTAACAAATTAGAAATTAGAGATCTGCTCCATGAAGCCCAATCACAGATGCAGCGTTTTCAGGTTTAAATAAATGAATACATAAAATAGGTTTCCACATATGGAAACAATTTCAGATCTCATATAGAATAAGGCTATATGCATAGTTTGTAAATACATTATTTCAGGGGCGTAACTAAAGGCCCAGGGGCCCTGATGCAAAACGTGAGCTGGGGCCCCCCCTCTATCTGTTTCTGTACCCGTACCCATACCTAAAACATGCTGCACAGAGACATAACGTGAAGCTTCTGGGCCCCAATGCAAAACCTGTAACAGGGCCCCCAACTATAATGCTTTATTCATAGTACTGGGCTCCCTATATAGAGAAGAAAGGCCTTATGGGCCCCCTAAGGATCCTGAGCCCGGGTGCAACCCCATCCGCTGCACCCTCTATAGTTACGCCCCTGCATTATTTTACATGTATTGTACTGATCCTGTGTCACAGCATAACTTATGGTCCAGAGCTGCCTTTACAATTTTGCCTGGAAAGAGTCAACAAGCTTACTGTTAGACAGATATCTAAGTTCCGGGAATGCAATGGGAAAGTTTGTTTTCTTTCGCCATCAGATCTCTATACAGTACTTGAAAATACCTTATAAAATGCTAATCCACTGGACAAGCTGTCACTGGTTGTGCAGGCGCTGATGTATATTGGGCACATGCGTGAGCCTAGTATGACAGCAAATGTGGACCATGTAATGTGCTTGCTGGCACATGTGCGGTGGCATTCAGTGCTTGACGCTGAGGCAGAAACATCTCCCTTCTGTTGTATTGCTAATAGGCTGGCTAAGCTATCTTCTCACTCAGCCTGTACAGAGAACGACTAATACATTTTTATATTGGTTCTGCTCAGTTGCTTGGTGAGTTTGCCTTGGTGCATCTGGGTATTACTGTGTTTCCTCAAAAATAAGACACCGTCTTATATTAAATTTTGCCCCAAAAGAGGCACCGTGTCCTATTTTCGAGGGGGGAGGGGGACACTTATACTTACGTGGTCTGCAGCATCCGGGTCCTTGTGCTGGTCTACAACACTGCAGCAGGTTGCCGTGTCAGCCTTACCGAAAATTCTCTTCTTCTTGGTAACGGGGGTTTTGAATTACTCCGCCTCTGGCAAGTGAGTGCTGTGATTGGAGCGTGCGGCAGCCAATCGGAGCCGGCGCTCGAACAAACCAATTAAAGCCATTCAGTGATGTCATTCACTGAAAGGCTGTGACTGATCGAAATCCAGTTCTGATTGGCTGGCGCTCGATCCAATCACAGCACTTGCTTGTCGAAGGCGGAGTAATACAAAACCCCGTTACCAGAAAGAAGAGAATCCTTGGTCAAGCTGACACGGCAACCTGCCGCAATGTCGGAGACCAGCGCGAGAACCCGGAGGCTGGCGGCTAGGTGAGTTTTTAAAAAAAAATTTCATGTAGTGTAGCTAGGGATTATTTTCAGGGGGGAGAAGGGGGGGTAATATTTTAAGCCTCCCTGAAAATCGAGGTAGGGCTTCTTATAGGGGTAGGTCTTATTTTCAGGGAAAGGCGGTACAATGAGTGTGTGTCTTTATCAACTTTGGTCTTTGGACTACAACTTTTTACCCCTTCTTCCTTCAGTCACTCTCAAGTTTTTAACTAGTTTATTTGTCTGTTCTGTTCTACCCTGTCCTTGAGTATTCTCTCTTTTCCATATTCCACCTTAGAATATAAAGGGAATCCATCTAGATTCCAGTCGTGAGGTTGCCCTTTTCAGGGCGGGTACTTTGCTTTATAGGCAGATCTATTCAGGGCAGATCAGTTAAAGATCCTGGGGCCCACCTAGATCAGTTACCATGTCTCAATTGTCTAGCAACTCAGTAACTAATCTTTTGTGTTTTACACATCACTCAGCCTGTCCCTGTCCTCTGTCTTTATATCTTGTTAGTTGGTTACCTCTATAGGAATAGATGGACATGACATAAGCTCTATGCAGACATTAAAGGGGTATTCTTATTCAGTGAAAGTTATATTTCTCATAAGACGATAACATATTATTTTGCGATTTAATGTTTTAAATTGTTTTACAAAGCTGCCCAGATATTTCTTTACCTGTGGTCTCCATCATGCTTCTCTGCTGGTATCTTATATAAGCTCTGCTGTTTTACCGCTCAGGCAGGCTCAGTGCCTTCAAATTCTGTAATGCCGACACAGTTTGTACAGTTGTGAATGCGCACTCGTCGGTAACTGGCAATGGGGCATTGTGGGAGATGTAGTTTTTGCACTCCTCACAGCCATTTTAAATAAAGTGAAAATCTGAAGCTGCATAGAATTTTGGAACTAAATTGTAATGGTGCGCAAGGAATTTCATTAAATCTACATAAAGAAGTATATTATAGAGTTCATGGTTTCTATCTACAATAGCATTCCAATAATCCAGAATATTTAGGCCACCTGCACACGAATGGGTCGGATCCCGCATTGCAGATTTTTTTTTTAACATTTTCTGCTTTTCCCACGCTGTCGCTTTCTGCAATGTCAATTGACTTCAATGGAAGCCATCCACGCAAAAACAGAATATATGCTGTCATTGTTTTCCCGCGAGCAGAAATTGCATTTGCTGTCCGCTCGTGTGAACAGACATGCAAATGTTCTATTCTTGCTAATGGATATGGAATACCGTGGATCATCTGCGCAGGTGACGATCACGGATTCTGCAATCCATATCCAGCCGTGTGCAGATGGCCTTAGTTTCTGGTGCTGTAGCGGTTTTATTTTAAGCTTTATAATCACCATTTTGGAGAGTTAGGTTGTTTTTGTGTTTTGTAGTGTTGAGTGGACCAAACAGTAGAACCTTGATTTGGGTCAAGTTTTGTTAAAAGTATCGTTCGGGATGAACTTGAACCGGGCCTTTAGCAAAGTTCTATTCAAAACAGGGTTCTATTGGTTCACTCAACAGTAGTCCTGAACACGGGTGTATCATATTTCACAGGAAACCCTATGTACAAACAGAGTTCCTTTTATTGCCACATCTCTGCATACAGCAACGTTTCGACTGAACGCAGTCAGTCTTTCTCAAGGATTGGCTTGTACATCGGGATTCCTGTGAAATTTTGTACCTCGGATGCTGCTGCATTATTGATTTGGCAACTATATGGATATTGGATGACGAGTCCTTATCCAGAAAAGTGTGCATCATTGCCCAGAAAGTGCTCCCTTGTGAGAATAAGGTGGAGTGCCAGTGTGCTGCAACCATTCATAACATTATACCATGGTGTATAATATTGTCTTATGTGCCATGTAAATCAACCGCAGAGTGTTATAAAGTCCCAAGGTGATCATCCTTATTCAGTACAGAATCTGACATTTCTGCTTTTGCCTTGGTAATTCCACTCAAAATTATTCTGGGAAGAAAAAAGGATTTCCATTAGGAGTGCTTTCGCACGTGGTTTAACCCTTTTCAATCCAATTTGTATCCTGGTTTTCCTAGGGGGCTTACTCTTTTTTCTGTCATTATACAACGGCGCTATCTGCTGGCTAAAGCCAGTACTGCATGAGGTGACACGTTGGATAGGCTCCAACAGCAGAGAGGCTGGCAATATACAGTAAGAGAACCCCGACGGATGTCTTCCAACATCAGAGCTGTACAGCCTTAAATCCTAATGTCTTCAGACGTCAGACAGTGGATTGGAAAGGGTTAACTATTTGCCACGGACAAATCCAAATCAAAATACATTAATCTTCCATGAGCATTCTGATGGGGATTTATAATTGAACTGCAAAGGACAAAATCAACAGCAAATCTACATCAAAATCTGCATGTAAGACATGCATTTTGATACAGCTTTGTCCTTGGTGGATTCTTCCACCACATCATTTTTAGGCCCACAATCCACACCACAACATATGGTAAATTCCACACCAAAATCCTGAAGACTACCGGTAGATTTTAATGCGGAATTGAAAATCTGCCTGCAATTCAGTATGTGTGAAAGTATCTCTATAGAGTTAGAATAGAAAAAACAAACCATCACAATCAACCATCTACCAGTTTACTTTTGTTAACTGCTAGATGGGCCATTGTGGTGGTTCATATTGTAGAAATTTGTATTGTGGCCTTCTGAACAGAATTCATTATTTAACTACGGATAATTGTTCAACTAAAATTTAGTGCTGACTGACCAATTTCAACTTTGGGGTCCAATAGATTACCAAAAAGGGAGATTCAAATACACTGTAACCCGGACCTGGAGTTTATACAAGAATTTTAACCATGGAATACAACCCTGGGTGATAATTCACCATATCAAATTTTCAAACTGGTGAGACCAGAGCGGTATTATTTTTCCTTTCTTTTATGGCAATAAAACTGTATTGAGCTTTTATATGTATGATGATATACATTCATTGTCAAAAAAAAAACGCGCACCTAGAAGAAGTGTTCAGAATCAAATGAAACTTTATCTGTGTGATTGTAACGTTGATATAAGTAAATGATTACAATATCAGAACAATTTTATTGTGGAAAACTGAACACTTGACAGGAGGCTCCAGTACCCTGTTGGGCCACATCTAGTTTGGATACATGATGTGATACAGGAGGGCATGGCGGCATACATGTTCTGTATAGTATCCTGCGGCATATCACTCAGCATTTGCTGTAACAGAGCCTGTGCAAAATCATAGGCTGTTGAAGCTGGCGTCCCAGGTGGTCCCATACATAGTAACATAGTATGTAAGGCTGAATGAAGACATTGTCCATCTAGTCCAGCCTGTCTATCCCACTTTGTTGATCCAGAGGAAGGCAAAAAACCCCAAGGCCAGAAACCAATTAGCCCTTTCGGGGAAAAAATTCCTTCCCGACTCCCTAATGGCAATCAGACTGTTCCCTGGATCAACCCCTAATAGTTCCTACCTGCCTATATACCCGGATTAACAATTAACCTAAGATTTATAGCCTATAATATCCTTCTTCTCCAGAAAGACATCAAGTCCCCTTTTAAACGCCTCTGTGGATTTTGCCATCACCACTTCCTCCGGTAGAGAGTTCCATAGTCTCACTGCTCTTACAGTAAAGAATCCCCTTCTATGTTGGTGATGAAACCTACTTTCCTCTAATCGTAGCGGATGTCCTCTTGTTACCGTCGTGGTCCTGGGTGTAAACAGATCGCGGGAGAGATCCATGTGTTGTCCCCTCATATACTTATACATAGTTATTTGGTCCCCTCTTAACCTTCTTTTTTCTAGAGTAAATAGACCCAATTTGGATAGCCTCTCTGGGTATTCCAGTCCCGTCATTCCATGTATGAGTTTAGTTGCCCTTCTTTGAACCCCCTGCAGTACCGCAACATCCCTCCTGAGCACCGGTGTCCAGAATTGTACGCAGTATTCCATGTGAGGCCTGACAAGTGCCTTATATAATGGAAGGATGATGTTCTCGTCCTTCGCCCCTATACCTCTTTTAATGCACTCCAAGACTTTATTTGCCTTTGCAGCAGCTGACTGGCATTGGTTACTCCAGTTTAGTCTATTATCCACTAATACCCCCAGATCCTTTTCCATATCACTTTTCCCTAGTGGTACCCCAATAAGTGAATATTGGTGACATCCGTTCCTCCTGCCCATGTGCATAGTCTTACATTTTTCAACATTGAACTTCATTTGCCATTTTTCTGCCCAAGCCCCCAGCTTGTCCAGGTCCGTTTGCAGCCGCACATTGTCCTCCGTTGTATTAATTATATTGTATAATTTTGTGTCATCTGCAAATATTGATATTTTGCTGTGCAGCCCCTCTACCAGGTCATTGATAAATATGTTGAACAGAGTGGGGCCTAATACTGAACCCTGTGGCACCCCACTAGCGACTGTGGTCCAATCAGAGTACGCACCATTTATTACCACCCTCTGCTTTCTATCATTGAGCCAATTTTCTACCCACTTACACACGTTTTCGCCCAGTCCGAGCTGCCTCATTTTGTATATTAGCCTATTATGTGGCACGGTGTCAAAGGCTTTAGAGAAGTCCAGATATACATGTTCTATTGGTGATAAATGTGGCGACCACGTGGGCCATGGACGTGTGGCAATGTTGTGGAGACATTCCTGTGTCACGCTTGCTGTGTGCAGCCGAACATTATCCTTATGCCTCTTGGAAGCCGCCATGAGAGGAACACATGTGGCTGCAGGATGTCCTGAACATATCACTGAGTTGTCATCATCCCTCGTACCACTGCTAGGGTTGACAGTCTGGTGGGTGTCAGAGGCAGTAGAAGTAATGTGCGCTGTGAGACCAAATTCCTTCAGCCAAGCATCTGGAAATAGTTTTGACAGGGGGCCTGTAATGATGGTGCCACCTGTCTTTAGATGGTGGACAACAAAACAGAGCTGCTTGTGCTTGTTGGGCAATCAGATGATCCTAGAAACAATGGATAACGCGTTTCAGTTCTTGAACCAGGTAAGAACTGAAACGCGTTCTCCATTGTTTCTGTGATCAAGCACAAACTTTTAGTAATAAACAGGAGTTTTGTACACAAGCACTTGTTCCAGATTTGGAATTTAATTCATGTGAATGAGCCACTGTGACCGGATGGCTGATTTAAGACTTGTGGACTAGCCTGTTAGATGGAGCTGGGAGCAGCATACCGACTGAAGGTGGGATACAAATTTCATTATTTAAGCTAAATCAGATGATTCTCTCTACTGGTGGCTGCCAAGGGTCCTGACACATTTGCATGGTGTGCCCTCATGCATCCACTGGTCCCAACACTTTCTAACAGTCTGGTCATAATGGCTCAGGTGGCGGGCAATTCATCAATACGAACCTCCAGCTTCTCGCATGCCAATATTGCGCCGCTCTCAAACTCCTTTAACTGGGTAAAATCTCTTCAATTGCATTGTAGAGGTATTTAGTGGTCAACAAGCTCTACTACACACAAGTAGCCTCTGAGAGTCTTTTTATATACCAAATGTGGAACCACTTTTAGGTCCTCAGGTGGCAAGACCGTTCATCTAATCACGCAACTGAAATCATTTACATATCTGCCTGAGATGTAACTGCATGCTGATTTTGCAACAAAACGACAACTCCTTCTAGGAGATTTTTTTTTTTATTACGAGTGTATTTGGCAATTGTTGTCCAGCTACTTTTGAAAAATAAAAGTGTAGTATTAGCGTCTGTCCAGGAAGGTGTAAAAAAATTGTGAAATTGCGGTGATTTATATTACCAGTGAAAAAAATTATATCTCCAGCCCAACAAAATCTGGAATCTAGCTCTATTTTTTAATTAGCAATATATCAGGGAGTGAAGAGGAAACACAAAGTGACAAGCGTTTATGTGAAACTGGCCTAACATGATTTTCAAGGCAGCAGTTTGATTTTGATGGATCTCAGAGATTTGTTATTACTAGTGACTCAAAACCCAGACACCATTTTTGTTAATATTTCTTACAGCTTCCAGAAAGTGATAGAATCGACCCCCATGGATGACGTATGTGCCTGCAGAACAAATAGCTGCTATTTATAATGCTCCTTTTAGAAATGGTCTGAATTCCCTTGTGGCCATGTTTCAAATCTTAATTATAAAATGTTGGCTCTATGTTCGTCTTTCGCGATGATTACATTCTCTTTGCTGTATACAGTAGGTCAAAAAGTCCTCGTGTGAAAATGCCTTACACTGTCTAAAATGTTGCCATGTAAATTGAGAAGGTTATCTAGCCCGATAATAAAAACTCTGACTCAACTCAAGTTTTATTAAAGCTTAAAGCAACCCTGATGTATTAGGGCTGTGCATGGCATAGGGATTCAAAGGAGAGTATCCAAAAGTCATGCACCATCTCCTCAGAGGTTGCAATAGGCAGAACAGTATATTATTTCTGTAGTGTTGAGCAGACGGAAACAGTAGAATTCTGCTTCGGCTCGCACTTTGCTAAAAGTTCAGTTTGGCATGAACCGGAACCAAGCTTTTAGCAAAGTTCTGGCTGGAACAGGATGCACTTAAGAAGGATTCGGGTCAGGCAATGTGACCTGCAACTTACGGCTGATCTCCAGATACCAAGCACTTTGGCAATAAATCAAGATACTATAAGTTAAAGGGGTGGGGAGAGTTTTTTTTTTGGACAATCTCTTACTAGTTAAAACACATACAACACTCACAGACGTGCGCAGTGAAATTGGTTCATTTTTCACATACCAAAATTGCATATGCACATGTGAACGAGCCCTGATTTGGGGAGAGTGACATTTAGTGCCTCATGTGACCACCAGCTTGATTAGCTCTCTCTTTGCTGGTGTTTTTATTTACTTCACCATGCCAACTGATATACTATTCTGACAGTTGGTCATGTGATCATTTTAAGCCCTTTAATCTGTGAGTTATAATATAGATATGATGAGTTAGACAGAAATAACACTATGACTAAGAATGCAGCATGTGTTCGAAACGTGTAAGCTTTTCCTGACTGCCTTTCAGATGTTTTATTGAAGTAATCATGAACTGGATGCTTGCCTTTGGGCTACTGGGATGGACACTGTTCTACAGGTTCGAATTTGGCTTTATCCTAATACGGTATGCTCATTGACAAAAAAAAATGCACCAAGAAGGAGTTGTGTCGAAGTCGAACCCAGGAGCTCCTCCACTGTAGGCGGCAGCTCATCCTGCTGAGTTATTCAGAGACTTGGATAGCTCATTTGCTGAACATTGTCCTTATTCTTTCTTCCTGTTAATTTAATTCCTGTTTGGCTCGACCCGGTTTTCCTGATCAGACGCCCTAAATAAGCCTGGCCTGGCGTCTCCCTCATTGCATAATTATTGAGCTCCCAGCCTGTAATCAGGCTCCTGTTCTTCCTGTTCCTCCGCCTACAAATAGCTGCTCTGTGTACCGACTTCTGGCTTCCCCCAATTCCGCTACCCGCCTACTCCTCTTGTACTGTGAACCAATACTACCCATGTACCGACCTCTGGCTTACACTGACTACGCTACCTGCCTGCTTCTCTTGTACTGCAACCGATATTATCCATGTACCGACCTTTGGCTTTTCTTGACCATGCTACCGATCCACATCGGTTACAACAAAGAGACTGCAACCCTGAATAGGACCGCTGCATCTTGGAATTGAAATTTTATATGTGTAAATTTAATGATATATGTATTGCAATATTAGAGTGAAATTATAAGTTTATTGGGGGAAATTGTACAATTCAAAAGGAGGCTTTGTTACTCTGTTGGGTGGCTTTTGGCCTAGATACATGATGAGATACAATCAGGTATGGGGGTATGCAAGCTCTGTATGTTATCCTTCGGCACATTTGCCTGCATATGTTACAACTGCACCTTTAGTTCCTGCACACTCGTAGGCTGCTGAAGCTGGCATCCCAAAAAGTCCCATAAATATTCAATTGGCGGTAAATCTGCTGACCAAGCTGGCCAAGGATATGTGGCAACCTGGTGGAGGCATTCCTGGAGGATTTCCTGCACATATCGCTAAGCTGTTAGTGTCCCTTGATCACTACTAGGGGTGACTGACTGTTGTATGCGAAGGCTCACTAGATCATCACACAAGCAGTGGGGCAGTGTGTCACTTCACAGCAAAGGCAGGATTGAATTGCTCACCATGAGGCCTCCATACTTGAACACAACAGTCATTGGCTCCCAAAGAGAACCTGGAATAATATCTAAAGATGACAAGATTCCAGTCTGTAGCCATCCAGGTTTCTTGTTCATAACACCACTGCAAATGAAGGTAACATTGTTGGGGTGTTAATGGCAGGAGACATAATGCGTGCCATGATAGCAAATTTCCTTCTAAGTGCCTGGAAATGATCTGGGCTGAGACAGGGGTCTGTGATGAAGGTGCCGTCTCTGTGTGGATGGTGTGCAATGAATCTGTTGGATCTGTTGGTCCTTATTGGTGGATCAAACTGTGCACCCTTATGTAAACACTGCTCCCAACACCTCCCAACAGCTTAGTCAGAACAGCCTAGATGGTGAGCAATTTGTCGAATTGACCATCGTGCTTCTCTCATTCCAATGATGTGCCCTCACTCAAGATTTGTAAACCGGGCAATATATCTTTGAGTGCGACACAGAGACCTGTCTAGTGGTCAACAATCTCTCAACAAGAGGTACACTACACAGAAACAGTCTCTAAGAGCATTTTCATAGGGCAAAGGGGGATGCACTTTATGGCCTGTGGTGGCAGGACCCAGTGTCTAATCAGACCACAACTGTAATCATTTACATATCTGCCTGAGACCTAATGGCATGACAAGATTTGTAGTAATCTTCTATCTGGGTTCATTATTTTTTGTCAGTCAGTGTATATCTTCAAGGAGTGAAAGTTCATGTGCATTAATCTGAGAATTACATGGATTTTTATTATTTCATTTGTCATTTTTGGACCTTTGTCAGCTTGATATTTGGAGACTGAGATAAACGCATACACCTTGCAAATAAGATTACATGTCTGATACAAGTACTGGACCCTGCAAAGATCTCTAAAGATATTCAACAAAACTAAAATGTCATGGCATGAATGCCCAATAGTATATTTTACAAGGAAGAAATGCCAGCAGACAATACAATGACTAACACATATTTAGTTGGTTCCTGAATACATAAGAGACTTTATTAACACTTAGAACCAACTTATGTTTAATGAATAATTGTCCTTATTAAATTTCAATTCAGGAAAAATAAATGGCTAATAAACTTGAATTATTCATTCGATGCCTTCGCTACTTTGGAAGGAAAACGTGACTCATCTTTCTAATAAATGTGGATTTTATTCTCACTTCATTGAAATCAAATGCAGACTAAATAACAAAAAGCACACCCATTAGCAACGGAAATCGGGAGGCTTGATAACTCAATTAAGGAACTATGGAAATATACCATGTAATAATCATTTTAATGGATCATATTCAAGTCTACTATAAGATTTTCTCTGAGGAAGTGATTTGCAAATATATTTTATCCATTTTATGTCTTATGCCTTTATAAAGTCTATGAATGTAATGCTAGTTATGTGCAGTAATACAAGGCTAGTTAGGCCTTATGCACACAGCCGTGACGGGCTCTGCAAGCGGAATACCGCAGCGGAGTCTCTTATGGCGCCCCCCCAAAAGACCCCATACTTACCTCCGGATCCGCTGCGTGAAGTCCCACATGACGCTCTGGCGCGCATGCGCAGTACAGTGCATGACACGCCAGCAGAGTCACATGACCCGTCAGTGGTGGGCGGGGCGCGTATTCAAGCTATACTTCCGCTGTGCTAAAGTGGAAGTATAGCGTGACGGGTGGCTTTCATTGACTACAATAGGAGCCGTCCGTGCGTATACCCATGGCAAATAGGACATGCTGCGGAATTCCGCAATGGAATTCCACAGCATGTATATTGAGCTATTAGGTTCAATAGAACCTAATAGCTGCAGTGAAACGCCACGGATTTCCGCCGCGAGCATTAGGCCTTATTGTAAAGAGTTAGCCCTAGGCAATGTATATGGCAACTGTTCGGTACTGCAGCTTATTATGATTTCCTCTACACAAATTACAAAATGTGCTACTCCGGCTTCATGTTTAGGGACAAAAACTCAGAAAAATAGTATTGCAGTTGAAGGGAAGGAAGAGCAGTTTCTTTGTTTTGGATACTGGATTGCAATTTTGGGGACAAATTATGCTCACCAATGTTTAATGAGTTACACATGGTGGGTGAATAATGGCATAGTGAGATCTGCTGTTTATAGGGGTGAGGAGCTGATCTGCTGTCACTACTCCCCAGCTGTTTCGAATCCAACTGCCCAGGTCTACATAATCCACATGCTGGCCCTGATCAGTGTCATTTAGGGGTTGGACACCAACCTGAGCACGTCTCTGCTGGTGTGAATGGATTGGTAGGCTGGGAGGCAAGTGTCCTAGCCAACATATCAGCGCTTGTCTGTGCATGTTTATTCCGGCTCTTCCTCATTCCACTGTCAGATAAGTCTATTTGATGTTAAGGATATTTAGGGTGTAGAAACATCTATCTCCTGACAAGTTGCTATTTCTGTATTGGTATTTCATCTGCTTCATTGTGTGCTTATTTCACATCCCTACTGCATATTTTGTTATTTATTGTGGCAACAATATCCCTATTTTCTAACTTGGGAGAGTCAGGGCCACCCCAGGTTAGTTACAGGCAGACATGGAGGTCTTTGTTAGGCTTCTGGCTGCCATGGGAACTGATTGGTACCTTGCGATCACACTGCCGGGTGCTGATGTGTGACAGAAAGAGCCTTCTCCCCTTGTCATTTGCTTACATGCTGCAGTTGGTTTTGACTGTGGCATGCAAGGGGTTAAAACCGCCAAGATCTCATGTTTTATCTATTCCTCGCGCTTAGAGCAGGAGCCTGGCTGTTAGTAGTCAGTCAAGCTTTCCCCTTAAAAAGATGTATGTATAGGTTTACAGCCCATTAGTGGGGTCAGCAAAAAGGCGTATTGCAGTGACTAAGGGGTTAATTATTCTATTGAACAGGATTCTATCACATCTGTTGAATCGAGGATGCGTTCTAAATGTAACAAAATGCTTCTAGGGCGGGGAAATGAGGTTACCAAGTGCAGTTGTAAGATCTTTTTGTTTCTCACTCAATCTCTATTACGATTATGTAGGATAAGGTCCCACTTTTCGGTGAAGGGCTCGTTATTATTAAATTTAGGTATCGGTTGTAACTAGAGATGAGCGAGCGTACTCGGAAAAGCACTACTCGCTCGAGTAATTTGCTTTATCTGAGTATCGCTGTGCTCGTCCCTGTAGATTCGTGTGCCGGCACGGAGCGGGGAGCTGCAGGGGAGAGCGGGGAGGAACGGAGGGGAGATCTTTCTCTCCCTCTCTCCCGCCCGCTCTCCCCTGCTCCCCGCTGCGACTCACCTGTCAGCCGCAGCGGCACCCGAATCTTCAGGGACGAGCACAGCGATACTCGGATAAAGCAAATTACTCGAGCGAGTAGTGCTTTTCCGAGTACGCTCGCTCATCTCTAGTTGTAACCATAAGTCTCTTGGGAGAATGTTCTCATCTATATGGATCTGGAGGAACTGGTAGTCCAGATCATGTTGAGCTTCTTCACGCAATAGATGCTCAAGTTCACCAAAAAGTTTAAATAAAACTTGTCTTTACTTTGTTCTGTATGTGAAAATTCCAAGGTATCCTCTGTTCTTCCAGAAGGTCCCTTGGTAAATCGATGGAGTTCCTTTTTTGTGTAGCCTATTCACACAGTAATCCATTTGCTTAATCTATAGGAACTTTTTCTGATAGTCACTGGGTGCTGAGGACACTGCCTTAGACCTTCTGGGGAGTCACCTCCTCAGAAATTTGGTCTTAACTGGATCCTAAAGCATGTTAGGTTCTGCGAAAGATGATTACAGGCATGTGTTATGTGTTCAAAAATGGCAACTCCTGTGCCCTATGTCCATCAGGCTGACATGGACCTAGAAAACCAGGAAAGCCCCTTACCTGCTGCCTGTGGCCCCTTAACATAAGATAGATCCATTGTTGATCCTTGGGAAGCCTTTCTGATGGTCACTGGGTGCGGAGGACACTGCCTTAGACCTTCTGGAGAGTCACCTCCTCAGATATTTGGTCTTAACGGGATCCTAAAGAAGGGTAGGGTTTGTAAAGGATGATTACAGACATGCCTATATTTATGAGGACATCTGTAAACAAGTGGGGCTTATAGATTACATTCCTGCTGTGTTTGTCCTTTCTCTCTGCGGAAGGAACGAGGAATAATAAACATTACAACCGCAGCTCATTTTCTAAGAATAAATCGTATGAGTTTATTTTATTTCTCCATTATTAATAAATATTGCTGCAATCCGCGGGGCCATAAATTATACTCAGATGCTGAAAAATAGATTCGCTTTGATACTGGAAACCTGGAAGCGTTCTATTACAGTTGGGAAATGAAGAATGGAAGTCTTATTTAAACTGAAAGTCTTGTGTCTTCCTTCCTGACCTGCTTTATGTAAAACGAGCTTTGTGTCAATGTGCTGTGATATGTGAGCAGGAGCTTCATCTTCTCTAATGAACATGCAGTGCAATCACAAATCTGGACTTTTACTGGATTTTGTAATGAACCCCTAGGGCTTTCTGATCTTTCCCCATTATTCAGACTTAAGGCACTAGAGATGAGCGAGCACACTCGTCCGAGCTTGATGCTCGTTCGAGCATTAGGGCGTTCGAGATGCTCGTTACTAGAGACGAGCACCACGCGGTACTCGAGTCAATTCCATTTCCTTCCCTGCATGTTTAGCGCCATTTTTTTAGCCAATAGCTATGCAGGGAAGGCATTACCACTTCCTCCTGTGACGTGCCAGCCCTATCCCACACCCCTGCAGTGAGTGGCTGGTGAGATCAAGTGACCGCCAAGTACTTAAAGTGGTCCCGCCCGCGG
Organism: Eleutherodactylus coqui; assembly: GCF_035609145.1. NCBI lineage: Eukaryota > Metazoa > Chordata > Amphibia > Anura > Eleutherodactylidae > Eleutherodactylus > Eleutherodactylus coqui. The sequence goes on along the minus strand of NC_089844.1, from coordinate 64,639,609 downwards.
CTCACCTCAGACACACACTGGGAGAGCATAGGGAAAGTGCTGCTGCTGCTATAGGGAAAGTGGTAGTGTAGTATCCAGTCTACAAGAACCCCAACGGTCCTTCTTAGGGCCACATCTGACCGTGTGCATTACTGTTGTGGCTGCTGGGAGCAGTTTTACACCAAAACCTTTTTTTTCATCTCGGGCTGTGCAGGCTATTACAGCTATAGCGTTCTACGTCTGCAGTCTGTAATACAGAGTATAGGAATTAGCCCCACCCCTGTCCCGCCTCCCCTCATTGAAAATAGTGCAGGGGGGTGGAGAGGAGGCAGAGAGGGGGCAGGAGCTCAGTGCACTGCTCCCGGCTCTTCCAGCCTCCTCCCCCTGCAGAGAGAGACGCCGTATATCGGCTGGGCGTGAAAACCCCCATTCGTCTGATTGCACCCTAAGTCTAACAAGACAAGACGTATATAGAGATGAAACAGTATTTTAAACATACTGCAATTAAACTTTAGGCAAAGACTGAAAATGCAAATTCATCCAAACACTTAACCCTTTCGCGCCACAGGATTCTATGTGTGTGAGGTTAATATGGTGCCCACATTATATGGCTGGTGTCAGCTGCAAAATCAGAAATCATGCTGATCAAGGCTGTTAACCCTATAAATGGGACTGTCAATTCTGACAGCGGCACTTAAATTATCCAATCGATGCTTGGAGGTCCTGAACAGCCCCTCTCCCCGACCTGCGGGTGCTGTCCAAGTGTCATGGTTGCTTGGGAACTTCCGTATGCCCCCAGGGCTTCTATGCACAGTTTTCCTAGCATGTCTTAATATATTGCCTGCAGAAATACAATATACTGCAATACATTATTGCAGTTTTTGGCATAAGTAATCAAACGATCGCAAGTTTAAGTCCCCTTAGGAAACTTAAAAAAAAATATTAAATGCAAAACGTTTTTGCATTATTATAAAAAATAAAGGATATTACAAGCTTAAAAATAAAAACAAAAAAGCAAAACATTTGGTATCGCTGCGTCCATAAAAGTCAGATCAATTAAAATAGCACATTTATCCCGCACGGTCAACATCCAAAAAAAACCAAAACACCTTCTAGAACATTTTATTACTCTAACACTTTTAAAATGAAAATTAAGGCAGCTTTGTAAATAGTCTTGATTTTAAGAGGTCTCCTTTTGTTTTGTGTCTATAGCTCCTGTGCAGATCTGTATATTTCCATGGCAGAAGACTACAAACCCTGTGTAGTCTAATCCTGCAAATTCTGAACAAAAATCCACAGTGCAATACTTGTGAATGAGGAAACATTGCAGCATAGCTCCGCTCAAGTAAATGGGCAAGACTCGATTTTGAGGATGGTGGCCAAGCAGACAGACCTCAACCATTCATATCCTAAGGTTTATGCCATTACTGACGGGAAAACCATAGGTATAGGTAAAGGCCCATTTAGACGGGACGAGTGTCAGGCAACGAACTCTGACACTCATTCCCACACATCCTAGCTCCCCTACTGCTGCAAAGGAGCTAGTATGGCTGGCTCACAGCGGGGAGGCTGCAGGAGATTTCTGTCCTCGCCCCTCTCCATTGACATAACACAGCAGCTGTTCACTACTGCAGCATAAATGATGGATGATGAGCTGATTGCTCATCGTTCAGTGTAAATAGCAGCCGTTCAGTATTGAATGGCCGCTATGTTAAGTCAATGGAGAGGGGAAGGGGAGCGCAAAGAGAGAAATCTCCTGCAGCCGCCTAGCCCCCCCTGCCGGCCGCTCTGTGAGCGAGCCAGCGCTTCTAGCTTCCATGCAACAGCACAGGAGTAAGAACACATAGGGACGAGTGTCGGGCATCATTTGTCCAGTGTAAATGGGCCTAAATTCAGTTATATTTTTGCTACGATTCTCTACAGAACTATTTAATTTGTGAAGTTGTAGAGTTAAATGTTTGAGAAGACACAAGGCAATTGATTGTAAATTAGCAAAAGTGCAATGGAAAAGGAAAGAAGTAATAGAATTATTCCATAGATCCCTGGTGCCAAGGGCAGAAGTGAAATATTCCAAACTGACTCAGAGGGAGTTCATTTTTTTGAAACAAGCAGTCGATGTTTTTATATTCTCATGAATTTTGCAGGACATTTTGTTTTATGACTATTATGATCACATTGGAGGTTACATAATGAGTTAGGCTGAGGACAATTTGACTCTTTAATTGGAAGTTTATTTCAAAGACGTTCATCTGCAAAACCATGTCATTCTTTAAAAGTGAAAAATTCCATATACTCATTAGACAAAGTAGGGGACTGAAAATATGAGTAAAACAAGAAAAACATGTAACATGTAATACAACATGGAAGGGGTCATTGATTAGATGAATAGTATACAAAACCTCCAGGTTTTTTTTCTGGTGGGGGTGGGGGTGGGGGGTCTGGTTCTAAAACTTTCCCCATTCACCCAAAGAGATCCTCTTGCAGTAATTCCCACAAAAGTGCTATCTATTGCCATTATTCTTATTCATTGCATTTTTTTGAAAACCCATTGAAATCAATGGGGAAAAAACCAAAAACATTTAATTCTATTTTAATTCCATTTTCTCTGTTACAAAAACGGAACAGATGGAAAGCCCTTGTTCATATGTGAATAAGCTCTTAGATACACATTCTTATCAGTATACTGTTAGCAACTATTATTTATAATGAAAATCAGCACTCTGGGTCCAAGCATCTGCCCTATAGATACATCATGTCACGTCTGTTTCAAACGTGCTATAACTGTAAGCCAAAACACCCGCTTGGCAGCATTCATATCACACCACCAGCAACCCCAGAAGTATGAGGAAAACCCAAACAAGGAGCAAAACTTTTCCCTAAGGGGAACTAGAGGGTGACAACTCTTACCTACTAGTGGATGACCTGCCCTGATAAGGACGCTGTCACTCTCATGCCTGTGCCACTCACTAACCCTGATAAATGATAAAGTAGAGCTACCATGTGAGTAAACAAAACCCTTTGGAGAATAAATCGCAGTACTTATGTGAGGAGCTGCTGTTAGAAATACTGAAACCAGATCCAGAGATCTCCTCTTACCAACATCAGAAGGAGACTGTACTGAATTGATCAGCGCAGAACTCAGGCAGAAGGGAAGAAAACCCCTCCCTAATTGCCCCCAGGTGTACACCAACAGCTGACACACCCTTCAGAGTTAAAGAAGGTAAATGTACAGTCAGGCTTCCAAATGACACAACACATCAGCCTTAGGCTGCATTCCCACGAACATATATCGGCTCGGTTTTCACACCGAGCTGATATACGTTGTCTCTCTCTGCAGGGGGGGGGATGGATGGAAGAGCCAGGAGCAAGAACTGAGCTCCCGCCCCCTCTCTGCCTCCTCTCCGCCCCTCTGCACTATTTGCAATGGGGAGAGGCGGGACGTGGCGGGGCTAATTCGAGGAACTTAGCCCCGCCCCCGTCCCGCTTCTCCCCATTGCAAATAGTGCAGAGGGGATGGAGAGGGGGCGAGAGCTCAGTTCCTGCTCCTGGCTCTTCCACTACCCCCCCTGCAGATGAGGACGACGTATATCGGCTCAATGTGAAAACCGAGCCGATATACATTCATGTGAATGCAGCCTTAAACACAAATAATCTGCCATAGAGGCCTTGCAATCACAACTATAGCTTTTGCAGTTTTTTTTTTAGCCCAAACCAGGAGTAGATCCAAAAGGTAAGACAAGTTAAACCCCTGACCTTTGAGGTGACAACATGCGATGTGAAATCAAGGGAAGCCTTTTATTGCACTTCCACCCCTGACCACCGATGCAGACGTCCTGCTCCACTGCATTATCAGCTGATCGGTGGGGATTTGCCACTCGGGTTCTTGAGGATCCTGAGGATTGGTCAGCAGTAGTAAATGCCCACAATACCTTTTTTAACATTCTGCCAAGCCAGATGTGACCCGGGCAAAATAGAGGTGAGTGTACCCCAAAGTGAGAAAGTAAAGTGAACTCACCTCTTTTTTTACCCAGATCACATCTGGCTTGGCCCAATGTTAAAAGTAGTGGGACCCCATGATTTCAGGTACCCACAGGATCACCAGTCCTGGAACAATCTGCACCTCAATCTGCCTTTGGCTTTCTTATCATGGATAAGGACAGATACCGGTAAAGCCTAAAATGTTGCACCTATTGTTATCTGTACTGTTGATGCACTATACTGCTTTCTTCTGGGTGTTTTCTGCACATGGTGTTGACCCTCTTATCACCAAAGCCATACTGATCCATCCTTTCTGCCATCCTTGTTCCGGCTGCCCCTGATTGGTGCTGCACAAACTTCCATCATGATGCACTGCTTGAAACGTGCCGGGTGGATTACATGGTCCAACAATATTGTATTGTATTGGTAACAAGCATTCCTCTCTCTAACCCAGTGCATGCCTTCAACTTCCCATTTCCCTTCTTTGGTTTTATCCATATATTTGAAACACTGGACAGTTTTATTTATTTCTGTTGCTATTGGATACAGCACAGAGCTGCTGTCTAGATTTAGTGTTGTGGCAACGAAAATAGACACATCCACCTGATGACAGAAATATATTTCCAAAAATCACATTAGAAAAGTGAGAAATATTAAAAATATTTAGAAAGTCTCCAAGTTAGACAGAATTTTTTTGCACCATTTAGACATATTATCCAAATCATTTCTAGTGCTCCTCACACTGACCTACAAGTGCCTTACAGATCATGGTTAATGCTAATGATATTTATAAGAAGCACTAATTAGAAATTGCGTGCAATTAATGTCTCTTACATTCTTTACAGCACTAGGGCATAAAGCAAAACACAGGCAAACCCCACGAAATACATTATATACTGCACTACATAAGAACTGCATGGAGAGGAATAACGTAAAGCTTCAAAGCCCAAATAGAAAAAGCTGTAGGAAAAACCCTGACATACATGACTGGCCATGGAAAAATATATATTTTCAGGTTTTTCCACTTTTGCACAATAAAAAGCTTTTTTTTTCATAATTTTATTCAAAGACCCATAACTTTTTTGTTTTTCCACTGACATAGTTTTTTGCATGATGAGCTGTGTTTTTTATTGGTACCCTTATAGAGTACATGTGACTTTTTTGATCTCTTTTAATTGTGTTTTTCAGCAAGGCAATTAACAAAAAAAAAAGCATGTTGGCTCCATTATTTTTACTTTTTTTGCCGTCTAAGATGAAAGTGTGTTCAGTTTATTGTATAAGGCCTCCTGTATACGGGAGATATGTCACTGCGTTATCCATGTCGCTAGGTAATGCAGTAGACGCTTCCAATAGACTTAACTAAGGAAAGAACAGCCCGACGTCCATCAGTGGAGAATCATAGCCATTCTCCACTCGTGGGATGCAAATCACAGCATGCTGCGATTTGCCGTGATTCTCCACGGTGAGCCTATATATCAGATAGGCTCATCGCGGAGACCTGTCAGTTCTTACCCCTGCTCCCTCGTGGCGGAATATCACTAGCGATATTCCGTCACGGCCGTGGACAGGCAACCTAAGGGTCACAAGATTAGGGGCAGTGCTCTGATGAATCGTAAAGAAAACAATATCATATATGGTAAATATGGATAGGATTAGGACTTACCTGGCATTAGCGGTCAAAACCCAATTATTATAGGTTGACTGCTAAGCCTGTAAAAGTCCCAGGGGGCAAGAAAAACATCCTCAATTCCCATGTATCCAAACGTCCGCACAACACCAGATAACACAATGGTTTCCAGGAGTCACAGTGAATGCATAGAAGAAAAAATCCAGCGCTCATAAGGGAGGTGTGAAGAAATAAGTTTAATATAATTTTTAAACCAAAAAGAAGTAGACTTACTTCTCGGGGAGGTCTCATTGTCCTTCAAGACCCCCCTTCAAGGAATTGTAAATCCAAACTTGATGCAATAGATGCTTTTAAGTCCAATGTTAGTGGTACAATGGTGAATAGAACAGACAGAAACATAGACCAATTTTCTCAATTTATTGAATAGGTCATTATGGATGCAATGATACTAAATATGGTTTTAATTTTTTTGTGTGGAAAAATTACATTTTTTTTTTTACTTTTTGGGGCTTTTAAAAAACATTTTCTAATGGTCTCGTAGGGGACTTGAACCTGCAATCTCAGGCCATGGCAGATCCTGACACTATTGAATGGCATCTGGTTGCTATGACAACCTATTGGCCCTCTGCGATTTCATGTTAGAGGGCTGATAACATCACAGAGGGAGAACCCTCCCTCTATTAACCTTGTACATGCCACGATCAACAATGATCACAGCAGGTAAAAGGTTTACAGCGGAGAGCTGTGTTCTCACTGATCTCCACTGCTGTAGTGGGAGGCTGGCTATCAGTCACAGTCAGCTCCCTCTACAGATGGTACTTGCGCAGAAGCTGAGCCAGCACCACCTAGGGGTTAAATTGTTGTGTAGAAATATTGGCCCATGTGGACAAGATAGCTTCTTGCAGTTGCCACAAATCAGATGGACATACTGATGCATACGCTCAACAGCTGACAGGAAGGGTTCATCAGTTCACGCTGCTCGTGCCAATTTCTGACCCTCTGAATTGTTGAAGGGCCGGTGTCTGTAATACAGTGTATGTGCTACATGTGGTAAGCTGTTATATACTACGTGCTCTATAGAGAATATTCAGAGACATTAGATCATACAGACCAGAAGAAAATGACCTACATTGATTATTCTTCATCTCTTTCTTTTGCAGGTTTAGGATAAATCTGCTACAATAATCAAAGCCGTTAGAAAAATAAAACAAGCCATCTGCCGACAAAACTTCAGGACAAGTGCTTCGTTAGAGAAGATCGCAATCAAGCTTGGAAAAACAAGGCTGCAAAAATATAATCACTTGGAAAAGTCAATTCCAATATACGCAACATACACTGCTGTATATACTAAGCAACAAGAGCAAACACAACTATCTGATGCCAAGACTGCTCGGGGTTAATGTACGCAGGCTGACGTTATATCCGACTATGAATCACTGTTAGCATTAAACTTGTAGACACAGTTACACGTCATTAAACTGCAACGCCTATCATTTAAAGAGTATCATTCCCAGTGAAGGAACGCAGAAATGCGACTTGCTGGAGAACCACAATAAATCATTGCAATGTTTCTGTAAACCAAGAGTAGCATTTCCTGTCTGGCATGTTCTTGCTTGGAAATGCACGTTAAGTATGGTAAGTTCTGCAAATCATGGCTATATTATCAGCAGAAGCAGAAACGATAGCAGACATGACAATAACATTCCCATGCGTTTAGATTTCACATAGGGGGTCTTTACGGACTAGAAGTTCCGCGCAAGAGTTATACAATAGCTGTCATTTGCTTGAATAGATGATAGTGTCTGTGTATATGGAAGATATTCGTCCTTTCCATTAAGACCTCATTCACACGAGCGTGCATTTGGCGTAGAATAGGCACGTGAAAGGCTCACGTCTAATAGTCACATGAAGGAAGTTTAGATGCGCAAAAAGCTTGCACCTAACAAAGATAAGACATGCGACTGCAAAGCTCAAGTCTAAGGTCCATGCTGTGAGATAAGATAGGACCTGACCTATCTTTGGTTATCCATAGACTCCTATGGGAGTTGGATAACACCATGCAGCTCCCAGTTGTGTGAAAGGGCAATTTTATTGCTAATTAAGCTCGATACTTAATAGCTGGAAATCGCCCATTCACGCTGTTTTCTTCCAAGCGTTATGCAATTTTTTTGCGACGCTATTAGAGTGTGAAAAGCATGCTCGTGTGAACAAGGCCTAAAGGCTCATTTACAGGCAAGCAGTCTTTCAAATGATTGAAAGATTGACAGTTTTAGCAATCATTTTGCATAAAGTACTAATGGGCATTAATGTCCATTAGCACTTTATCAGCTTCATTTGTGTGCAAATGAGCCTCCTGGAGCTGCTTGCAGAACTCAACAGGTGGTCTGAGCTCTGTAACCAGCTCCTTTGCTCTTGCATGGGCTGTCAGGAGCTGCCAGCATGAATAAAAATGTAATAATGGATGTAGCATGTAGCAGAGCCACCAGAAACACTGGTACTATAATTTCCTAATAATTATTGTTATTTCAGAGTGGCTACAAAGAACATTTGTTGTTTTGGCTGATCCATGATAATATGGGCTGCCCATTGATCACCCCGATAGAAGGAGACAACCTTAAGGAGTTACGTTTTTATATAATTAAAGGGACCCATGTGAGCAGCACTGACCAATCTGAGAGCAGTGTGAAGTGTCTAGGAGGCGCTGTGGTCATTTTAGGTAACAGAAAAAGGTTATCAGTAGATCCATGGCACCATAAGGTTCCTTCACACGGGCCTATATGCGTGTATAAAATTTATGCAGAGAATAGAACCCATTGAATTCAATAGGTTTGTTCCCTTTTCCATATTTTGTACACACTTTTGGTGCACAAGACAAACACAGTATGCTCTGCTTTTCTCTGCATTTGCACACAAAAGGTCCCCATAGAAGTCAAAGGGGTGGGGGGTGCAAAATACAGGAGCAATACACAAGGAGATGCCTGCTATGCTGTGCAATTCCGCTGGAAAAACAAACCTACGGAACTAATTGGCCATTTCAAGCGGTGCAGCTTGTTTATCTTGTGTAAATGAACATGCCCTGCAAGCAGAAAAAATACAGAAAACTACGCCAATACACGCAGGAAAAAGCTTTGTTCATACTGCAATAATGCAGCACTGAAGCATGAGCAAATATGCTTATGCTTGTGTGAAGGAGCCCTCAGTGAAGCAGAGGCCACCAGATACTGTAGCATGCACATTGTTTAGGAGGGTGTGGAAACAGTTCTGCAAAGTAAGGATGGCTTCACAAAGATAAGTTAATTGTTTATGTTGGTCAATGAACAGAATGCAAAGTGAATAAATAAAAGGTAAATCTAAATTAAATCAATATTTGCTGTGATCGCCATTTGCCTACCAAACAGCATCAATTCTTTTATGTACACTTTACAAACTTCTTGAAGGAATTCGGCAGGGAGGTTGTACCAAACATCTTGGAAAGATTGTCTGCAGATGTCGGCTTGCTCAAATCCTTCTGTCTCTTCATGTAATCCCAGGCAGACTCCATGATTTTGAAATCAGGGCTCTATCATCACTTCCAGGACTCCTTGTTCTTCTTTACGCTGAAGATAGTTCTTATTGGGATTGGCTATACGTTTGGGGTCGTTGAGCTGCTAAGAATAAATCTGGAGCCAATCAGATGGTATTGCATGATGAAAAAGTATCTGCCTGTATTTCTTAGCATTGAGGACACCATCAATCCAGACCAAATTCTCAACTCCATTTGCTGAAATGCAGCTTTAAACATGCCACGAACCTCCACCATGCTTCACTGTTAGCTGCAGACACTTATTATTGTGCTGCTTTCCAGCCCTTTGGGGAATAAATTGCCTTCTGTAAAGCCAAATATTTTAGAATTTGACTCCTCAATCAAGAGCACCTTCTGCCATTTTTCAGCACTTTAGTTCTTATATTCTCATGCATAGTTAAGTCGCTTGGCCTTGTTTCTGTGTTGAAGCCATGGTTTTTGGCCACAATTCTTCCACAAAGACCACTTCTGGCCATACATCTCCATACAGTAGTTAGATGTACCTTGGTCCCACTAGTTTGTGCTAGTTCTGAGCTGATGGCACTTCTAGACATTTTCCAAATCCGAAGGGAAGTAAGCATGATTCTTTCATCTGCTGCATTAAGATTCCTTAGCTGACGACTGCATTTACAGTCCTCAACATTGCCCATTTGTTTGTGCTTCTTCAAAAGAACTTGAACAGCACATCTTGAAACCCAAGACTGCTTTAAAATATTTGCCTGGGTGAGACCTTGCTGACCTTGTGTCTTGTTGCTGTCCTCAGTCTTGCCATGGTGTATGACCTGTAACATAAAACTGTCTTCCACAACCTCAACTTTGTAGCAGTTCGGCTGTTCCTCACCCACTTTCAAGCTTCCTATATAGCTGTTTCTTTTTCAGTTAATGACTGTGTTTCAACCTTGATGCGAAAATGATGATCGCTATCACCTATTTGGTACAATTGTTTAATCATGCACCTGACTATAATCCTATAAAAACCCTGACTGCTACAGGTGCACCTAAAATAATTCAAGCTGCTTTGAAGGTAAAAAACGGTCACAACAAATGATCAGACATACAAGTGAACTGGGTCTCCCTTTTTGGGACAATGAGACATCCACCTCCTGTTTCATCAGGCTTCTGTTCTGCCCCCCCCCCCCCCCCATGCTTTTTACTGCAGCTCTACTCGTGTAGATTAACTTTTGTGATTAGACCCAACCCCATAAGCTGGAAATCAATGTAGAAAAAGCTAAATTTCATTACAGTAAGTACAATCAACGAAACCACCAAAAAGAAAAGAAGATTATCAGTTAATTGGTTAAATACATTTATTTAAAGTCAATTTTATCATTAAAGAGAATCTCTCACCATGAAAACATGAAAAATGACCCTGAATTAGGGCACATTTACACCTGTGCCCTGCATAATTGTCTATTTCCATTCTTCGAACAATGAAACTACCGAAACTGCTGGATCGAGCACATGCTGGACAAGAACCTCGACAAAAAGGACCTCATTCACTCTAATGGGGTCCATTCTGCTTCCGGCACTACAATTGGCATTGTCCTGGATGAAATAGTAAAGCATGCTGCTCTATTTCATCTGGGATGCTATTCTGGATCTAGGTTGGAGGCTCCAATTGGAACTTCCGATGCAAAGATGAAGCTGGCCTTCGTGTAATGTCTGGATAGCTGAAGAGAGATAGAATGGTGTGTTGATTACAGATGTAGCAGGCGTTCCGTTTTCCCGCAGGACATGTCATTGCCTCAGCTGAGAACGGATTATACCTTGTAGTTACCCTGAGATTATTCTACTGTATAATGGTATTTGCTATGCTTTGTGATGAGTTCTCTTTCTGTAGTTGTAAGTCTGCTCTACTATTTTAAATCTCGTAAAACACATATCATTTTCTTTTTTCGTGTGATCACAGCAGCCCTTCACATCTTCCCAGATGTATGTCTTACATTATCATTCCTGCAGCTTTAGTTACAGCAGGGTCCTCCCCATGAACAGTGTAACATTTTATCTTTCCCCATTCCGACACCAATAAGGAAAATTAGTAGCTTCAAATTGTTCCCCCGGTTGCTGTCTAACACGAAAGGTATTATCGTTACAATTGAAATTTGATATTTAAATTATATGTTCCTCTAAGCATGGTAACAAAAGCTGCGATATCTGTCTCATACAATACAGGACAAAAGAATATGAGAAATTACCTTGGTTACAGGCTTAGATGGGTCTAGCCTACTGTTGAATATCTCTGCTGCCGTAGTCAAACTGAATGGGTAAAGTTGATATATTCAAAGCACTTATTTCAGACAAGAACAACACTGCTTCCTCTCATGGAAAGTGTCAAAAGGGCTATGTATGTAACCCAAGTTAAGTCGGGGTTAATATTGCAATTTTACATGGCCTAACTGTATTCCTGCTTAAACTCCATTGTCTCAAACTGGACGCAAAATGCCTCGCCCGGGTCGGATGTAATTTGTTGTCCTGAAAGGTCACACAATATACTGACATGCAGAACACAAAATGTATGCAGCGAAACACAAAAGAGGGGGAATGCGAAATCTGACCCTAACCTACTAACGCGATGAAACCCTACTTAAGAGCAGAGGACTCACCCTGATGAGGACAACCCCACGTCAGGAACTTAGGGCTACCCTGACTCCCCGTAGTTGGATAAAAAGGATAATGTTTACTATAAAAGATAACAATATATATATATAGTGTAGAGGTAAAACAAGAACACAATGAACCAGACCCGAAGCACCAAACAGACTTATATGACAATGGAGTAGGACAGGATTTGCCGACTTGACTAGAAGTATAACCGGTGTCCTCAATGAGGAGGAGCCGGAATAAATATGTACAGACAGGTGTTGGTTGGCCTCCCAGCCGACCAATCCATCCACTCACAAGCAGAGAAGTGCTCATGAATGACACTGAGCATGCACTGGCATGTGCATCACATTGGCCGGGGCTGATAATGTGACATTACCTTGGTCCCAATCTGATATGGCTGGTGAGCTGTGAAAGTATTAGACTCGTACAATAACTTTGTTTAAATCTATTAGTTTAGGCAACATTAGAAGGGGAGAAGCCTCATTCTTATGACAAAGAGCTTCATTACTGGTATATTTTCCACCCTTTAAGGATCAGGATGTTTTGGTCCAAAAGGACGGATACATTTTGGGGATTTTACCCATTTGGTGGTTTTACTGCCCCTTTTTTTTTTCTTCAGATGCCAACAGTATTTTTGCTGCATTTTTTTTCCATGACATAAAGGGCTATTGTTTTATGTTTTTTCACTGACGTTTTACCCGTATTATTATGGGTAAAAAGCTAATAAAAACTTTTTTTTTAGATTTTTTTATAGTTCTTTATATTTATGCTGAAGTAAACTACAGTCTCTGATTACAGGGCACATACAGGGCGACTGTTTTGCTTGGCGCAATCGGTGGGTCATTCTGTAATTTTTAAAACTTATTGTAATTAGAGATGAGCGAATGTACTCATTAAGGGCGATTTCGCAATCGAGCACCGCTATTTTCGAGTACCTGGCTACTCGGGTGAAAAGATTCGGGGGGCGGCGGGGGGCAGCGTGGTGGAGCAACCCCCCCGCTCAGCCCCGGCGCCCCCCGAATCTTTTCACCCGAGTAGTCAGGTACTCAAAAATAGCGGTGCTCGATTGCGAAATCGCCCTTAACGAGTACATTCGCTCATCTCTAATTGTAATATTTTTTTACCATCTATGTCCTCTATGATGTCATATAAGATCTCTGGGGGTCATTCACATTGTGTTCTTTTTATTTCACACTTTTCCACTGTAGCTGGAGCATCTATAGGAGTCCCAGTTACAGTGCAAAGCACCCCCCTGTAGTAACAGTAGTCACTAACAGAGCTGATCAGGACCTGGCAGGACCCTGCAGCCCTGCCTTGGCAGGCGCCCCCGTGGTTTCTCTTTTCACTACACAGTGCTCATTGAGTGCTATGTAGCCTGTAAAGGAAAAGGTAGAAGCAGTGCCTAGCAGCCGATGACCCAACCTGCTGCTATGTTGAAGGAGCTTAAATCCTGCAACATATTTTTACTATCAGCCGGTATTAATGCTCAGGACCAAGCACCGTAAATGTACTTGCGAGTTCTTTAAGGGGTTAAAGTATGTTTTTCTAAAATGCTACAGCATTTCAAAATTAGGTCTCCTTCACACTGGCAAAATTGCGTCCTTGTTCCCCTGATTTTTGAGTGCCAGCGATGCTTTTTTCTTGAGAATAATCTCGCATCGCTGCCGTACGCGATTTTAATGCACCAAAGTCAATAGCAGTTTCTAATGTTAAATGGCATTGTCTGAAAATCGCAAGTTTGTGCGTTGCGACGTGATGAAAAGGAGGCTCCGTAGGGAAACATGGGAGATAAAAAAAAAAAAATATTGCAAAACACAGAAAGATAGGACATGCCCTATTTTTTAAATCTTGCAACATCGCATAAGTGAAGACATGGCAGATGGGAATGAAACCATTGAAAATTATTGGTTTCATAATTCTGCGTTTCACTCCCTTAACCCTTTCCAATCCAATTTGTATCCTGGTTTTCCTAGGGGGCTTACTCTTTTTCTGTCATTATACAATGGCGCTATCTGCTGGCTAAAGCCAGTACTGCATGAGGTGACACGTTTGATAGGCTCCAACAGCAGAGAGGCTGGCAATATACAGTAAGAGAACCCAGACGGACGTCTTCCAATATCGGAGCTGTACTGCCTTAAATAATAATGTCTTCAGACGTCAGACAGTGGATTAGAAAGGGTTAAACATACACATCAGCAAGGCCAATGCCTGTCTCAGGCTCATGCCAGCCGTGGTTGCGACAGCATAAACCTGGGGATAGGTCCCCTTTAATAGAATCACTTGTTTACTTCTTCCAAAAGGAAAAGCAATTTATCAGTATGAGTAAGGTCAAAACCTATTTTATAATAATAAGGCATGAATTGTGCCGCAGCCAAAGTAACCAATGAGTTAAATACAACATGTGTTCGCAAAATAAAAATCTGTTCCATGAGAATTTAGAAAGATAAAAAGGAATTATGATTTCCTGTAGTTTCAAAGCAGGTTCTGTTCTTAAAAAAAAGCAATCTTGTTGTGTGGTGGGTGTAAAACATAAGAGCGAGTACACTGGGTCACATCATGTCATGATTAGTACATAATGGTCCATGTGAGTGTTTAATTGTGCACACACTTACAATCTTCTACAGACTAATGACTAAGACTTGCTTTCATGTCAAACGCTTGTAATTTGTTCCCTACTGTTCAAAATAGCAGTAGTTTCATACCAGCCGGGCATTCACTATTCTTCTCTTGTAGATGCAACTTTTCCAGTTGAGGTCAACATTATTGACACTCTTGATATGTTTAACATAAAATAAGCCAATATTTTCAGAAATAAGTGGATATGTAAAAAAATAAATAAACCTTGTTATTTCTATAACGCCAACTTATGCCACAGCGCTTTCGGGTCATTTTTATTTACTACCTCCCACCAAGCTGGGTACTCATTTTACTGACCACGGAAGGATGGAATGCTCTGTCAACCTTGAGCCGGCTACCTGAACCATTCAGGGATTGAACTCGCAACCTTCAGGTTGTGAGCGAGAGCTTAGGACTGCATTTCTGCTGCCGTAACACTCTGCACCACACAATAACTTTGTATCATTGGCGCTTTCCATAATAACTGGTTGCACAACCTTTCTCAACAATGACAACCTCCAAATACTTTTGCAGCCATATGTGCAGGTTCAGACTGGTCCGCTAAGGAGCCGATGGATCCCCTGGTGGCCCCTGAGCCAAGAACGGGGTCATCCTTACAGTGCTGATCTGAGTCTGCTAGGACCCCACAGCTCTGCTGTGCAGGGGGCACCTGGTGGTCAGGTGATCGCCGGGTCGAATAATGGAAGTGACACTTCTGCTTTTTCTATTCACTGCAAGCAGTGAATAACCAGCTTCTGTCTTCGTCTCCAGGTCCTTGGCTGTTACTGACAGCTGAGAACTTGACCTGCTCCTGTTACATTGCAGGAGCAGGAGTTTTAATCCACATTTTTCTATCCACTGGGATTAAAGCCCAGGATCAAGTGCCATCAATTTACGGTGCTTGGTCCTTAATGGGTTAGAATCAGGTTCTCCGTCATAGAAAATAGCAAATTAGCAAATACTAGGCTCTCCCGACTCCCTGCGTCTTCCATGCCAATAGCTTTAGGTCTGCACGGTGATGTAATGTTTACAGGCTGCAGCAGCCTATGTATTGGACAGGGTCATGTGATATGATCATGTGACTATATCTCAACGGTCCTTCCCAAACTCTTGGCCATCATTGTAGGGTACAGATGATTGCACACTGCCAAAACAGTCCTAGCTGCACACAGAGCTCAGTTCTGCTACAGTATCTATGTTGTAAGTTTTCTTTTGCTACCTTATTACGCAATGCTGCTGTGATAATGTTCATTTGCATGAGGCCTAAAAATACCACCCGGCCCGCAGACCTGAGGCCAAAAAAATACATTATACTCACCTGTCCGGACGCTGCGGGGCTCTCCTCCGTCGCGGTCAGAT
Source organism: Eleutherodactylus coqui (assembly GCF_035609145.1). Lineage (NCBI taxonomy): Eukaryota > Metazoa > Chordata > Amphibia > Anura > Eleutherodactylidae > Eleutherodactylus > Eleutherodactylus coqui. The sequence goes on along the minus strand of NC_089844.1, from coordinate 64,623,884 downwards.
CTCCTTTCTTCTGCATGCGCTGTGCCTTCTTTTAATTTTTAACTCCTGCTTTCCCACGAATCCCTGACACAGCCACAGCCGTGGCTGTGTCGCGGATTGGACGACTTCCATTAGCTTCAATGGAAGCCGCGGGAGCCGTCCGTGTGGGAAAACCGCATAAAAATGGAGCATGCTTTACTTGTTTTAGGTTGTGTTATTTTTGTTAGATTTTATATCACCATCATCAAGGTATTTTATCCTGCAACGATAGATGCGGCATTAAAGGAAAATCCCCTCAAATGTTACCGTGTATAGATGCCTCATATCAAAACGATTGCAGATTGTTGAGGGTCTCTTTCCCTGAACCTTGACTGTTTACTCTACTAAAACTGACCCTGGGACTTTCCAAAGTACTGAGACCCTTTTGTTGCTGCTTCATTTTATTCCTGATGCTAGAAACTCTCCCATATAGTGTATATCCCAATATCCACAGAATTAACTCCTTAATGACGTGGCCTTTTTTGGCCACAAGGATGTGACAATTTTTGGAGGGATTTTCATTTACACTTTTCAAAAGCCGTAAGGTTTTTTTTTTGTTCCAGGAAGAACTCTAAGTAGGTTTGAAAGCTCTCTATAACATCATGTATTTTTGTTAGCCATTAAAAGGTATCATATCTACGAGATTACTTGGTTTATCTTGCTGAGAACAATCAATGTTTGCTCTACTGGCCAACATGGAGCAAAACTTTTTTCATTATTTTGCCATTGGCAAGGCCATACAAGGGCTTGTTTTTCGTGTGGGAAAATGTAGTTTTTAATAGTACCATTTTTTGGGTACATATAATGTACGTATAAACTTTTCTTAATTTTTTTTTGAAGGATGGAGAAAAAACCCCACTAATTCTGCCATTGTTTTTTTGGGTGATATGATACATTTTTTTCCTGCAGGTTGATACAATTACGGAACCAAAATGATATTTATTTTTAATTCTTCCCCTTTTGCACAATTTTTTTTTTGGAAAGTACTTTTTTGCATCACTGCATTCACCATTCTGTGAGGGCACATTCTTTCCATTTTGTGTATTCAAGTTATTCCCATGTAGTAAGGGTACTGATTAGAGATGAGTGAGCATACTCGCTAAGGCAAACTACTCGAGCGAGTAGTGCCTTATGCGAGTACCTGCCCGCTCGTCTCAAAAGATTCGGGTGCTGGCGGGGGGCGGGAAGTGGCGGGGGAAAGCGGGGAGGAACAGTGGGGGATCTCTCTCCCCTCCGCTCCCCCCTGCTCACTCCCGTAACTCACCATCTCCCCCGCCCGCACCCAAATCTTTTGAGACGAGCGGGCAGGTACTCGCATAAGGCACTACTCTTAGCAGTTACGCTCACTCATCCCTAGTACTGATTCATTTAAATATCTCTTCTAGATGTGAGTCCCATAACTTTTTTATTTTTGCACTGATAGAGCTCTTGAGGACTTGTTTTTTGCATGCCAAGCTATAGTTTTTATTGGTACCATACAGTTTATTTGATTACTTTGAGTACGTTTTGGCTCCATTTTTTTTTGTATTACAGTTTTTGCTGTGCAAAATAAATAGTGTGTTCAATTTATTGGCTAGCCAATTACAAACACAATGATATCAAATATGCGTTATTTTTTAAAATTTATTTTGTTTTTATACAAAGAGGTGAAGGCATGCAAAAAAGATTTTTTGTTGATATTTTTTGTGTTTTTGTTTTACAATTTTTTTTCCCCACATTTTTCGACGTCCCTGAGGTGACTTGAACAAAAAAATTCTGATTGCTCTTGCAATGTATTATACCCACTTACATCGCTTACAAAAGTGATCAAAGGTCATAGCAACCCATCAGCCCTCCATGATTACATAGCGTGCCATCCACAGGTTTATGTCCTGTTGTGTTATGTACCATATTCCAAGAACATAAACGTACGTCCTGTGGCGTTAAGAGCTTAAAGAATTTCTCTGACTGTATGTTCTAATTTTGCCTACTTTCTAAGTCCCTTTAAAATATTGCTTAAAGGGGGTTATCTGGGACTAAACTACTGATGATCTTCGGTGGGTAACAGCTACTTTCGCTATATTCAAAAAGCAGTTCAATTCAAAGACTATGTAAATGGCAGCAATGCAGTAAACATGGTATTCCTATTTCATTTGTAAAGAGATTTTAAATAAATACTTCTTCATGCTTTTAAGTTGCTCCAAGTATTTTGTAAACTTTTATAGAAGGGGTGTCTTTTCTCCTGTGCTCAGTATCACCCCCTGCTGGCTAATTCTCTTTACTTGATCTGCCAAGAAGAACAGAGAAATGCCAATGACAACTGTGTTATTGGCCCTACTACAACAACAGTGACACCCGTGGAGAAGAACATAACACAACAGAGTTAGGAGAATATCAAATCTCATTGGAATAACTCTTTAACATGGATTTGATTTCAGAGGCAAAAATCTTATTTTATGAATGAAATAAAGTAATCTGTTCACAAGTACCTTCAGCAAGATGGTGAAAGTATACATTCATGCAATGATTCATTAAACACCATCAATAAATATGGCAGGAGCATATCCTGGTAGTGCTTAAAAAATTAATTTGAAAGACCATCCAACCCAAGCAACTTTTCATTAGAAAGTGCTGCTACTGCATTATTCAGTATCAAAGTAATAATAATAACAATCTTTATTTGTATAGCGCCAACATATTCCGCAGCGCTTACATAGACAGGGGGAATACAGAAAGACAAAATACAACAATTACAGAACCACGGTTATATATAGTAATCAGTTGATGGAAACAATAGGGGTGAGGGTCCTGCTCCAACGAGCTGACATACTACAAGTAATGGGGTGATACAGAAGGTAAAGGGCTGGAGATGTGCGCGGTATGGCGAGATGGGGAGTGAGGGATGCTATACACAGACAATGGTCAGGCATTTGGCCGTGTGATGGCAGAAACGGTATGACTGCAGGAGCGGTTTATGATGGCTAGCAGGGATTGCAGTCAGTAGGTCAGGGAGCATGTTTTTAGCCGGAGTACAGAGGGGTTTGTTTAGGGAATGCGGTATGCCTCCCTGAAGAGGTGCGTTTTTAGAGCACACCAAAAGCTTTGTAAGACCTGGATTGCTCGGGTAGCCTTTGGTAGTGCGTTCAAGAGGACCGGTGCTGCTCTGGAGAAGTCTTGGAGGCGGGAATGAGAAGTTTGAATTAAAGGGGCGCTCAGTCTGGTTTCGTTAGCAGAGCGGAGAGCCCGGGCTGGGTGATGGATTGAGATGAGGGAGGCAATATAGGGGGGGTGGCGCTGCACTGTGGAGGGCTTTGTGGATGAAGGTAGTGAGTTTAAATTGAATTCTGTATTTAACGGGCAGCCAGTTCAGTGACAGGCACAGGGCAGAGGCGTCTGAGTAGCGGCTGGACAGGAAGATAAGCCTGGCTGCCGCATTCAGGATGGATTGGAGAGGGTAGAGTCTGGTGCAGGGGAGGCCGAACAGACTTTAACATCACTCTCTGGTCATCATACAACATTAGCAATTGCACCTAGGCCAAATATTCATACAGATCTTCATAATCCACACCTAGCATGCAGGTTATTTTTTGCAACACCTCTCAAATGATCCGCAAATTGAGACTGCTACAGTCCAGTTGATTTCCACTTAATTAATGGGAGAATACCTGTACACTTTCTCTGCATCCAAAGCTCATCGCTCAAGGGCCCTAATGGCATCCCAAGATATAGACTTATGTAAACTAATCTACTGTATATAATGATCAGGTATAAATGCCTTCATAGCATCCCACACTGTAGACACTGAGAAATATATTAATCTGAAATAGAGCCTTCCATTACAGCCACCTCTGTTCTAGCATTACCATCAAGCAGGTTCAATCAAAATGGATTTAACCTCCAAACACTATCCAAATCAAATCCCCCACCATTCGTAATCAATGACAAGTGAAGTAGAGAGTGATCAGACACAGTTTGTAGTAGATATTCCACTCTTTAAACATAAGGAAGCATAGATGGAGTAACTATCGGGAGATCTATTCTAGAAAGTGTATTACGTGAACTGGAACAGCAAGAGCATTGACGAACTTCTGGATTTCTCAACCTCCATAGATCACATAAACCTAATTCTGTTAATAAGCGTTCAAAAGTAGTTGGGCAAGAAGAAGCCACTATAGGGCCTTTATTAAATCTATCCAAACAGGGATTCAGACAATTATTAAAATCGCACAAAATTAATGTAGGGACAGCAGGGTATATACAGTTAGGGCCAGAAATATTTGGACAGTAACACAATTTTCGCGAGTTGGGCTCTGCATGCCACCGCATTGGATTTGAAATGAAGCCTCTACAACAGAATTCAAGTGCAGATTGTAACGTTTAATTTAAAGGGTTGAACAAAAATATCTGATAGAAAATGTAGGAATTGTACACATTTCTTTACAAACACTCCACATTTTAGGAGCTCAAAAGTAATTGGACAAATAAACATAACCCAAACAAAATATTTTTTTTTCAATATTTTGTTGCGAATCCTTTGGAGGCAATCACTGCCTTAAGTCTGGAACCCATAGACATCACCAAACGCTGGGTTTCCTGCTTCTTAATGCTTTGCCAGGCCTTTACAGCCGCAGCCTTCAGGTCTTGCTTGTTTGTGGGTCTTTCCGTCTGAAGTCTGGATTTGAGCAAGTGAAATGCATGCTCAATTGGGTTAAGATCTGGTGATTGACTTGGCCATTGCAGAATGTTCCACTTTTTTGCACTCATGAACTCCTGGGTAGCTTTGGCTGTATGCTTGGGGTCATTGTCCATCTGTACTGTGAAGCACCGTCCGATCAACTTTGCAGCATTTGGCTGAATCAGGGCTGAAAGTATATCCCGTTACACTTCAGAATTCATCCGGCTACTCTTGTCTGCTGTTATGTCATCAATAAACACAAGTGACCCAGTGCCATTGAAAGCCATGCATGCCCATGCCATCACGTTGCCTGCACCATGTTTTACAGAGGATGTGGTGTGCCTTGGATCATGTGCCGTTCCCTTTCTTCTCCAAACTTTTTTCTTCCCATCATTCTGGTACAGGTTGATCTTTGTCTCATCTGTCCATAGAATACTTTTCCAGAACTGGGCTGGCTTCTTGAGGTGTTTTTCGGCAAATTTAACTCTGGCCTGTCTATTTTTGGAATTGATGAATGGTTTGCATCTAGATGTGAACCCTTTGTATTTACTTTCATGGAGTCTTCTCTTTACTGTTGACTTAGAGACAGATACACCTACTTCCCTGAGAGTGTTCTGGACTTCAGTTGATGTTGTGAACAGGTTCTTCTTCACCAAAGAAAGTATGCGGCGATCATCCACCACCATTGTCTTCCGTGGACGCCCAGGCCTTTTTGAGTTCCCAAGCTCACCAGTGAATTCCTTTTTTCTCAGAATGTACCCGACTGTTGATTTTGCTACTCCAAGCATGTCTGCTATCTCTGATGGATTTTTTCTTTTTTTTCAGCCTCAGGATGTTCTGCTTCACCTCAATTGAGAGTTCCTTTGACCGCATGTTGTCTGGTCACAGCAACAGCTTCCAAATCCAAAACCACACACCTGGAATCAACCCCAGACCTTTTAACTACTTAATTGATTACAGGTTAACGAGGGAGACACCTTTTGAGTTAATTGCAGCCCTTAGAGTCCATTGTCCAATTACTTTTGGTCCCTTGAAAAAGAGGAGGCTATGCATTACAGAGCTATGATTCCTAAACCCTTTCTCCGATTTGGATGTGGAAACTCTCATATTGCAGCTGGGAGTGTGCACGTTCAGCCCATATTATATATATAATTGTATTTCTGAACATGTTTTTGTAAACAGCTAAAATAACAAAACTTGTGTCATTGTCCAAATATTTCTGGCCCTAACTGTAGCTATAGGGGGGATATATATCGCCATCAAAAAATATTTCTTTTGCACAATAATACATCTCCCCATAGAATCGATAAAAGATGACTCACATTTAAAATAAATATTTTTATGAATCAGTACCCTTACTACATGTAAATAACTTGAGTACGCAGAATGGAAAGAATGTGCCCACACAGAACGGTGAAGCAAGTGCAAAGTATTTTTTGTGTAAAATATGTTTCTAATAGACAAACAATAGCTGGTTGAAATTGTTGAATAGATGAAAAAAACAGGATATCTTTTAGTTTTATCCACCATACCCCGCACATTCCACAAAACTCTATTAACCTCTTGAACCAGTTTAACCCTTTCCAATGCATTTATTTTTTCTCATTCATTCTCCCCAGCTCCAAATAAATTGGAGCTGGGGAGAATGGATGAGAAAAAATATATTTTCCCTTCACCCTCCTGATCTGACAGAGTTCAGGAAGGTGCAGGTGGTCACTGCACCGTGGGGGGAATGCGGAAGTATTACTTCCGCATTCTCCCTTCAGGCTCCCGGCCCGGCGATCATATAACAGCTGGGGGTCAGGTAACACCGGCGGTCACATGATCACCGACCAGAATCTCTCTGCATTACATAGCGCTAATTGAGCGCTATGTAAAGTGTAAAGGAGAAGGCAGAAAGGGTTAAAAACCCTTTCTGCCTTCTCCTCGGGGGTCCTTGATGAGGATCAGTGCAGGAGTGTATCTGCACCCGATGTGTCTGATGATCAGGTGCAGATGCACTCCTGCACTGCAGTGTCGGGCCTGTCCCGACATCGGAGCTGTGGAAGGAAATGATGATGTCGGGGCAGGCCTGACATTGGATTTGAAAGGGTTAAATGCTATTCATTATTTATGCTTTACACGTATAATCTGAGATGCCAGTTGCATTGCATGGTAGAGGAGGGGAAGGGGACAGAAGAGAGAAAAAAAAAACAAAAAGAAAAACACCCCACCACACACATCCACATATCCCCTAGGGCTCTAATCACCTAGACGTAGTGATTGTGGTAAAAAAACATCAACAACAATATCACGGTCATTAAAACAAGGTCACTAACACTAAGAAGCAGTACCCAAGAACCTCCAACCTATGTAACAAATAATCTAATTTTAAGCAGTTAAATACTCAACCAATAATCCACTAATAAAAAGAACTACTTTTTACTGCTATGTAAATAAATATTGCTCATGCTCATCAATCCAGGAGAAGGCATCCCTAGAATTATCGGGAAAAAAAGTCTTCCCCTGTATCAGAACTCTCAGCCGCGTTGGATACAAAATAGCATAAGGCAGTTGTATGCACAGTAACCTTCTCATAACATCATGAAATGACATTAAAAATAATGCCTCGAACCTTATAATGAAGAGGTTTTATCAAAACAGTTTTCAACGTGGCACCAGGTAGAGGTGGTTTAGCAGGAACTTTATGAACCCTTTCCACAGCAAAGAAAGATGGCAAAGCATCTTCTCCAATAGTTGATTTCAGCCATCCCTCAAAAAATTCACTTCCACCTCTACTGGAACCCCCATCATTCGCAAATTATTGCTCCTTGGTCTATTTTCCAAGTCATCTGCTTTATATTGCAAAGTACGGATAGACTGCTCCGATTTACTAATTATATCCTGCATAGGAACATTTTTTTCTTCCATTTCATTAATACGTGTTGCTGCTTTAGACAATCTTTCAGTAGCTTTCTGCAAGTCTTGTCTTATAAATCCAGCATCCTCTTTCAGGCAACTGACCCGAGCAGAGAATAAAGTCAGTACAGTATTGCTTTTAGTCAAAGCTATAAAAACATTGCATAGAGTCGGTTCATTTTGTGCATCATTTTGCATATCCATACTACTAGCTTGTGCTGAAATGGCCCACATAATAGTATTCATAGAGGCAGATGATGCATATAAAGCAAAGCCATGCTTACCCTTCTCAATTACAGAGTGAGATAACGTATTAAAAGTCCAATTAAAGGATGTAAATACAGCTGTAGATGTTTCATGAGCATTTCTTACTGAGATTGCAGGAGTTGAATGAGCAAATTCTGCCAATCTATTTGCCGCATTACGGCGTTTCTCAGTAAAATGATCAGAATGGTTAAAGCACTCTGTGCATTATGCACGATCACCCCGATCAATATTTGCTTTTGCCTCCAATGTTAGCCCCTAGTTGAAAATATTCGCAGTAGCATTTTGCAGATACTTGCGCCTGAGCGCCATCATGATGCACACGTGCAATGCCGGCTTCCTTCATCCTCGTCATCCCAACTCGGTTAAATGAGAGATAGACATCACAGCAAACCAGCCTCAGCTATCATTGCACCTCCACTTCTCCACTTTTCTGCTCCCCCACAACAGGAACCTTTGACAGCATCGAATGGAATTGTTTGTGGGCAGTCCTTCATAGGATGGGTTTTGGTGAGAAAGTTTGGCATGGGTTAGGCTGTTCTATTTAATGCCAGAGGCAATAGTAAGGGTAAATGGTCACATTTTGGACCAGATGGTATAAGACGGGAATAAGGCAAAAAATAACAAAAAATGTGATGCAGCCTGTAGCCCTGATGGTGCTTTTATTATTTTTTGCCTCTTTCTTTCTAGAGTCTCATAGGCAGGATGATTGGGCCTCCTCGCTTGTAACAGTTAGCGAGACTTGGAGTAGGGACTTAGACAACCATCCATAGCTCTGTGTAGTACAATATGATGTGCGATCTGCTGTCTAGCTTAGCTAGCTCAAGTTGCTTCTCTAGAAGATATACATAGCTGTCCTATGGGACCGTGTTGTCCCAAGTTAGTCTAGAACTTTGCCTTACCAAATAGCCTAATTACCAGGTATTCTATTTTACCAGGTTTTAATTTTACAGAAACACATCAATTACTTTCTGTTATGAACATTTTTTAAAAATGTGTTGCACAGTGTAATCTACCATAGCTGTTCAATCACATACCTGTTGCCTGTATGTCTAGAAACCCACGCTCCTACTCCTGGTATTTCCTAATCCGTGGGTAGGCCTGTGGAGTTTATCTATGTATGTGTGGTTTCAGCCCTAATTTTAACACGTTTAAATATAGTTCTGATTAATTGCATTGTTTGGGTGGGGTAATGATATGGTTTTTGTATATTATGCTTATGCATGTAGAAATGTGTAGAAATTAAGGGGTAATTGTATTCATAAATATAACTTCAACAATTATAATCTGATTTTAAAAAATCACCACAGCTGGTTATACTCTCCCCACTTCTAATCACATACTTATTAGAGATGAGTAAGCGTACTCGGAAAAGCACTACTCGCTCGAGTAATTTGCTTTATCCGAGTATCGCTGTGCTCGTCCCTGAAGATTCGGGTGCCGCTGCGGCTGACAGGTGAGTCGCAGCGGGGAGCAGGGGAGAGCGGGCGGTAGAGAGGGAGAGAGAGATCTCCCCTCTGTTCCTCCCCGCTCTCCCCTGCAGCTCCCCGCTCCGTGCCGGCACCCGAATCTTCAGACCCGAGCACAGCGATACTCGGATAAAGCCAATTACTCGAGCGAGTAGTGCTTTTCCGAGTACGCTCGCTCATCTCTAATACTTATGTTATGTACTATAGCATTAGATTTTAAACAAGTATGTACATGGTAATACCACGGTATCAGTGGCATAACAGACAGAATACTCTCGAAGGAACATGTGATAAAGTCTATTTATAGGCTAATAAATTCCACTGCAGTCTGGGAAATAGCACAAATAGATTGGTAATGACAAAACACTAACTTTATTCCAATTCCGTATTTCCAAAGCAACTACAGTTTGTATATTTGTAGCTATAGCTTTTACATGGGCATTAATAAAGGTCCTTCTACAGGGACATATTCCTGCTCTGTTTAAAGCGCCGAGAGATAATATAAGATGTTAAATTGGTAGGATATGGAACCAATATGTTACCTCTAGGCTCGCATTTTCTGTACTGCGCATGTGTGCTGGCCAGCACATTCGCAATACAGAAAAGACAACTGCAGACAGGTACTCCGGGCTCACCGGCCGGGCACAGAGTCGGATTCTGCTGTGGGAGCCCACATGCGGAATATGCCCTGGCCATGTGCATTAGGCATAATTCTGCAGCAGATCACCATATAACAGTGTGTGACGTTTTAAAAACGCGAAAACGGTCCATGTGGATCTGCGGACATGCTGCAGATTCTCAGAGGAGTAGCATGTGCTATATGTTGCAGATTCATTACAGAAAGTGGTGTTGGATTTTACCAAATGCAATGCAAATCTCTAGCAAAATCCGTGCACGGATTCACTGCAAATTCTGCAGTTGAAAAATTCCTCCATGCCTGAACATACCCGATCTATTATATCTATGGATGATTAAGATATTTCATTGATGATCTGAGCTTCTAATTAATGATGTAACCATTTATCCAACTTTATTAAAGTGTATAAGCTCACTGCTCCACAAACCTAAATAGTTGTGGATCTCCAAAAACACAAAAAATGTTCCATAAACATTAGATATTAATGAAATTTCCATTCGTTGTTTCCAGCTATCATTTTTTTTGTTGCTATAATATTTACTCATGTCCCCATGAGCAGAATTACCAATTCTTTACTAGAGCAGATGGTTCTTGAAAGGGGAAAGCAGGCAACCTAACAAAACACAGCCAACAGGTCAACAATCATAAAGTACTGCAGTAGTACTGAGAAACTCGAAAATGTAGAGTAGGATGCTGGAAAATGGAAAGTCACTGTCCACCAGGCTTTTATTGTTTCAATGCATCTAAAATAAAAGAAGTAAAGCAACACTGCAAATAGTCTTGATTAACTTGTTAACCCCTTTCTGCCCCATGACGTAAGGGTACGTCATGGGAGCGGGGTACTGCCCGCAAAAGGACGTACCCTTACGTCATGGGGATATCGCGAGATCATAGCAGATCTCGCGCTATCCCGCAGCAGGAGCCAGCTGTCACTAGTAGCCGGCGTCCCGCTGCGACAGCGGGGGGCTTCGGAGATGCGCCCCCCTCCCCCTGCTGTTAACCTCTTCCCTGCCGCGATATAAGTAGATCGCGGCAGGAAAGGGTTCACAAAGGAAGTGCACTCCCTCTGTGACTCGAGCCGGCTCTTGCGATAACTTCGCGAGCGCCCGGCTGGTTGCTATGGCAACAGGACGCCAGATACCGGCGTCCTGTATTGCCATAGCCGGTTATCGCTATAGTAAGCAAAAAGGCATGGCAGGAGAGAAGTCCTGCCATGCCTTATCGGAGCGATCTGCAGTGCTGCAGTAAAAGTCCCTCAGAATCACAGATTGTGTAAAAATAAGAGCAAAATAAAGTACGAAAAATAAAAATGTAAAAAAAATGTTAAAAAAACTTTTTTAAATACTTTTTCTCATATTAGCATAAAAAAAATGTAAAAAATTAAAAATCCCACATATTTGGTATCGACGCGTCCATAACGATGCGTACAATACATTGAATGTGCTTATTATCTTGCACGGCAAAAAGCGTTAAAAAAAAATGCTAAAAAACTGCATTTTTCCTCCCAAAAAACGCAATAAAAGTGATAAAAAAAACGTGTGTACCCTAAAATAGTACCAATAAAAACTACAGCTCGTCTTGCAAAAAATAAGCCCTCAGAGAGCTCCGTCCATGGAAAAATAAAGTTATAGCACTTTGAATGCAGTGAGTTTAGAAAAAAAGAATAACTTCCAAAAAAGGGGTTTTTATTGTGAAAGAGTGGAAAAACCTAAAAAAAATAAGAATTTTGGTATCGTTTAAACCATACCATCCCGCAGAAAAAAATGTAGTGTGTTATTTATGCTGCATTATTAACACTTCAAAAAAAACGAAAAAAATCTATGGCAGAATTGATGCGTTTTTTCTCCCTACGATCATAAAAAAAAATAATAAAAGTTTTACAATATAGTCTATGTACCCAAAAATGGTACCAATAAAAACTACAGTTCCCACGCAAAAAAAGCCCTTATATGATCGCGTCAACGGAAAAATAAAAAAGTTATGGCTTTTGAAAAATGAAAATGAAAAAATACCAAAAATCGTGGTCCTCAACGCCAAAATAGGCCGTGTCCTTAAAGGGTTAAACACCAAAAATTTCTCAAATTTTCTTCATTCTTCCATCCCTACTTTTCAGTAGCTATAACTTTTTTCTGCTGACACAGCTGTATGAGGGCTTGTTTTTCACAAGACGAGCTGTATTTTTAACAGTTTATTAATTGTACCATATAATGTGTTGAAAGCCTTAAAAAATGTGGGGTTTCAAAAAACAACAATTGCGCCATTGGTTTTTGAGTTGTGCTTTTACAGTGCTTTTTTTATTATATAAAAATTTTTTTTTTTACATATTTTTAAAAATCTTATTTAACTTATTTCTACTTTTTTGGTCCTTGAACTTGCAATAGTTTTATAGTTTTACAATCTACTGTTCAATCAATAAATTGCATTATGGGGTTCTGCCTTTCCATGGGTTTGGGCACCAAGTGTGGCACTGGGGTAAAAACTCTTGGTGTTAAAGCCAATAAGGTCAGTGATCCAGTTCCAGTAGGAACAGGTGACCCGCACAGATCTGGGGAAAGAACTAAACAAAGAAGCTGAAAAAGAGAAGAATGTCATGGAATATGATGGAACACCACATCAGCTAACCTAAAACATTCACATCATGCCTTTTCAATTGTGGTGAGGGCTGGTAGGAGGATGAAAGCCCAACTAAAGATCCAGAAAGAAGAATAAAATTAAGTTTTCTTGGGAGTGAGGAAGACAAAAAAGGTCCAAAGCCAATGAAATTGGACTGTCTACTAGCACACTGCTCTATTTACATGCACATTTGCACACCAAAAAACCCTATAGAAGTCAATGGGAATGCGCAAGTGCACAAAATACACTAGGAGGTGTGTGAAAGGCCCTCTGCACACTGCAGAGCCGGATTCCACATGCGGAATCAGTCTCTGGCAGCGTTCACCCGTACCTGCCCTGTCGGCTTCTTTCCTGTACTGCGGATGGACCCAACAACTCGCCCTTGCACATGTGCAGTACAGATTTTTTTTCCCTGCATCATCAGGCCGCGGGTCGGATGGCCTCCATTCACTTCAATGGAAGCCATCCGCACAGAATCTGCGGAAAAACAGAGCATGCTACGATTTTTCCTCTGCTTGCGGAAACTGCAATTGGTTTCTGCTAGTGTGGAGGAAGAATTGATTTTCCACAAAATGCTATGGGAGCTATTTCCTGCGGATTCGGGGTGTAAACACCCACCTCGGATTCCGCATCAAATATCCATCCGTGGGCAGGAGCCCAAATGTAGCATAATTGCGCAGGAAAAAGAACGCAAATTTTTCCTGCACGCAAATGCACATGCCTTGCTGCCACCAAAAAAACCCTGTAAAATACGCTGATGCTCGTGTAAAAAACATTGTTCAGTCTGCAAATACACTGTGCTCAGGCATTCGAAAATACGCGTATGCTTGTGTGAAGGGGGCACAAGACATCCCAGACATTGTATTGCAGAAAGAAATGTATAGGTCAGTGATGGGAAAACCAACTTCCACTCTATAGGAAAACTATCAGCGTCTCCTATTGCTAAATGGACCGCATGTGTATTTCTAATGTAAGTGGCAGGGAGTCACCAATAACAGCTAGATGCATTTAGCCTTCTATATTAGCACATATCACAAGAGGCTTTCTGCTCCTCTCTAGTTCCTACAGTCAGTATACACAATAAAGAGACTTTTCCTTTTATTTGCCGGTTCATACGGGAGCGCTGGGAATGAGGGCCTTGTGCTGCTTCACAATCAGCAGAACAGGTGAAGGATACCTTTTCAATATTCAAGATCCTGGTAAAATAAAGGTCACACCACACAGTTCCTTTTGTAAATGTCAACCTCTTATTATGCAAGTGTCTGTCATAAGCACATTAACATTTACAGCCTCGTAGATATGGAGTAGCAATGCAGGATCTGTACCCTGCTTGCATGGTTTGCTATTTATTGTTATTTATGTGTTATTCAAGAAGCTAAACTGTTTGGATTATGGACCCTAAGGCTGGGTTCATATGGGACAGATTTGCCGCGGAAATTCCGTGCAGAATTTTTGTTAGCCAGTTAGATTTGGAAAAAATAGAAAAAAGCAGAAAAATAGAAATATGCATATACACAGTATCTATACAGAGATGAAGAAAACCACGGAGCTTAACCTTCACTGCTTTTCGAACAATTAACTGAGAAAAAGGGATGAAAAGTATACAAAAATCACTGAAAAGCGGCCGTACAAAAGGTATAAGTGAAGGTAGAAACACCAGTTCCCAGCAGCATGCAGAAGGCAAAAGTGCTATATAGGGAAGTAGTAGAGGAGCAAAATACTGATGAAAAACCACTTATACACCTACCGTGTTTCCCCGAAAATAGGTCTTACCCCAATAGTAAGGGCTCCCACACACTTGTGTTTTTTTAACGCTGCGTTAACGCTGCTTTTTTTAACGCGATTGTCGATGGGACTTTCTAATGTTAAAAACGCATCGCACAAAAATCGCAAAGCACAAACTTGCGAATGCGATTTTAACATTAGAAAGTCCCATTGACATTTGCGTTAAAAAAGCGCAGCGTTAACGCAGCGTTAAAAAAACGCAAGTGTGTGGGAGCCCTAAGACCTATCGGGTTTTCAGGGTAGGCTTGAAATATAAGGCCTCCCCCGAAAATAGGACCTATCTCGGGTGCCCCACAAACAAACAAACAAAAAAAAAAACTCACATGGTCCACGGCGTCCCGATGGTGTTGGCGTCGGCAGCAGCAGCGGAGGCGGTGTCCGGCATCCTCTTCTGTCTCAAAGCTGCCTTCTGCTGGCGAAGGGGCTTTGAATACCCCGCCTCCAGCAAAGAAAGCTCTGTGATTGGCTAATCGAACGCCGGCAGCCAATCACAGCAGGCGCCCGATGAGCCAATCACAGCCATTCAGTGAATGACATCACTGAATGGCTGTGATTGGCTCATCGAGCACTGGCTGTGATTGGCTGCCAGCACTTGATCAGCCAATCACAGAGCTCGCTTGGCTGGAGGCGGGGTATTCAAAGCCCCGTCACCAGCAGAAGGCATCTGTGAGATGAGGAGGATGCAGCGCCGCCGGTGGACACCATTGAGAGGCATCGGGATGCCGCAGACCAGGTAAGTAAAAGCCCCCCCCCCCCCGAAAATAAGACACTATGCCCTTTTTGGGGCAAAAAATATATAAGACAGTGTCTTGTTTTCGAGGAAACACGGTACTACACATTGGGGGGAGTAGCTGCTTAGTATTATACTTGCACAGAGATAAATAAAGATGAACGAATAATTGAAAAATTCGGTTTGGATGGCTCGCCACATTTCGGAAAAAAGTTTGATTGGGTCCAAACTGGGACTTCACCAATACCCCTAAAATAATAGGTCTGGTGGTGGTCTTGTGGCTCAGTGGTTTGCACTGTTGCCTTGCAATGTTGGGGTCCCTAGGTTGAAATCTGACCAAGGGCAACATCTCCTTGGAGTTTATATGTTCTCCCTGTGTTTGTGTTGGTTTTCTCCCACATTCCAAAAACATAGTAATAAGTGAATATAGATTGAGAGCCCAGATGGGAACAAAAAATATCCAGTAATGTAGAGTCGTGTGTAATAAAGGTGATTATTATAAAACAGGGGGAACATATAAGCTCCATTCAGATATTCATAGAATGGTAGAGTTGGAAGGGACCTCCAGGGTCATCGGGTCCAACCGATATTGTCAAATTTGAAACTAAGACCCTATCGCTACAAGACAACCGTGCTAATTCCTGAGCCACTGGAGAACCACCACCTTCTTCTTCTGTGGGTCAGCCACAGCGAACCGGCTAAAACCTGGGTTCGCCATAAACTAAACTTTTAGCAGAGTTCAACCCGAAACAAGGTTCAACTGGTTTGGTTTGCTCAACACTACAGATAACACTTGTGCAGGGTGCTAATGCCAAAAGTACATGTAGGGCACCATGCTGGGTTACAGTCTATTAGTTATGCCTGACGCCATTGCTTTAACCCCTTAAGGACATGGCCTATTTTGGGCTTAAGGACGCAATGATTTTTGGTGGATTTTCATCTCCATTTATCAAAAGTCATAACTTTATTTTTCCGTCGATGCGGCCATATAAGGGCTTGTTTTTTGCATGGCAAACTGTAGTTTTTATCGGTGCCACTTTTGGGTACATTTGACTATATTGTAAAACTTTTTTTTTTTTTTATGATAGCAGGGAGAGAAAACGCATCAATTCTGCCATAGATTTTTTTTTACAGCGTTAATCATGCAGCATAAATGACACAATCCATTTTTTCTACGGTTACAACGATACCAAAATTCTTACATTTTTTAAAGTTTTTTCACTTTTCTGCAATAAAAACCATTTTTTTGGAAATCTTTTTTTTTCTCTATCGCTGCATTCAAAGTCCTGTAACTTTTTAATTTTTTTAAGTACGGAGCTCTGTGAGGGCTTATTATTTGCGAGACGAGCTGCAGTTTTTATTGGTACCATTTTGGGATACGTACGGCTTTTTTGATCACGTTTATTGCGTTTTTAGCAAGGCAAAATGCTAAAAATTAGCACTTTGCCTCAGTTTTTTAGCAGTTTTTTTTAACGCTTTTTTCCGTGCACACTCAAAAGCATGTGCAACTTATTGTACGCAATGTTATGAATGCAACAATACCAAATATGTGGGGGTTTAATTTTTTTTATGCTAATATGAAACAAAGCATAAAAAAAGGTTTTTTTTTACTTTTTTTTTACATCTTTTTTTTTATTCATTTTTTAAAATCTTTTCTTCACACAACTTGTGTCCCCCTGGGGGACTTTCACCACAGTACTGCTGATTGCTGTGATAAGGCATGGCAGGGCTACTGCCCTGCCATGCCTTATCGCTTATACAGCGATCATAGGCATTGGCACTACAGGACGCCAGTGTCTGGCATCCTGTTGCCATGGCGACAGGCCGCGCTCTCGAGATAACATCGCGAGAGTCGGTTGAAGACACAGAGGGAGTGCGCGCCCTCTGTGAACTCTTTCCCTGCTGCGATCTACTTAGATCGCGGCAGGCAAGGGGTTTATCAGCTGGGGGCGCATCTCTAATGCCCCCCCGCTGTTGCAGCAGGACGCCGGCTGTGACTGACAGACGGCTCCTGCTGTGGGATAGCGCGAGATCATATGTGATCTCGCGCTATCCCCAGGACGTAAGTTTACACCCTGTTGCGGGAAGTACCCCGCTGCCAGGACGTAAACTTACGCCCTGCAGCGGGAATGGGTTAAGCAATAAACATACACACAGTATCTGCATTGTAGATCATAGAGATGAAGAAGACCATGAAGCTTTACCTTGACTGCTTTTCACCAACATACATCAGCATTTCAACTTCAATTGTTTTATATGCAGGAAATACAGCACTGTAATGGGAAACTTGCCCAAGAAAATGTGAATTTCACTAATATGTTCATCGCTAATTACAAAGTTTTAGCAATCATAAAACTCTGAATAAGGAGCACTCTTTGTTAAAAGTGCAAATAAATATATCCCAAATAAATATATCATTAAGGCTTGCTGCACAGGAACGAGTTGGATTCCGCATGCAGGAGCCCGCAGCAGAATCTGACCCTGTGCATGGCCAGTGATCCTGCGAACCTGACTTTTCTTTATCTGGATTGTGGATGGCTATGGTGAGCTGCCGTCAGACATGCGCAGTCCGAATTTTTTTTCAAACGTTTATTTTTCCTGTGCTGTCGCTAGGCGAGCACACGGGTACCTGTGACCAATCCACAAAGGCAATGGTAGCAGGCCATGTGGACACTGCACAAAAATAGAGCATGCTGAGATCTTTCCTCCGCTCGCCAGAAACCGCAATTAGTTTTCACAAGTGTGCAGGAAGCACTGAATTTCCATAGCATGCTATGAACCGCATTTGCTTAGGATCCGCAAATCTGTTGGTGTGCGGGAGGCCTTAGAAGACAAGACATTCTGTAGTAGGACTGGTAAGGGGGTATGTTTACATGCAGCAGATTAAACATAGGGCTGCACAGCAACTTTGGTTGCTCCACAAGAAGATCACAGTGTCATACTACAATATCACAGTGGGTGGCGATTAACAGAATAGTATTTAACAAGGAGAAATGCAAAGTCCTACATCTGGGCAAGAAAAATGAGAAAAGCACATACAGAATGGGAGGAATTGGGCTAGGCAGCAGCACATTTGAAAAAGACTTGGGTATACTAATAGATCATAAACCGAACATGAGTCAACAATGTGATGCAGCAGCCAAAAAGGCAAACACAATTCTGGGATGTATTAGGAGAAGCATAGCGTCTAGATCACGTGAGGTAATTATCCCCCTCTACTCTTCCTTAGTCAGACCTCATCTGAAATACTGTGTCCAGTTCTGGGCACCCCACTTTAAAAAAGACATAGACAAACTGGAGCAAGTTCAAAGAAGAGTTACGAAGATGGTGAGCGGTCTGCAAATCATGTCCTATGAAGAACGGTTAAAGGATCTGGTAATGTTTAGCTTGCAAAAAAGAAGGCTAAGAGGTGACTTAATAGCTGTCTACAAATATCTGAAGGGCTGTCACAGTGCAGAGGGATCAGCCCTATTTTCATTTGCACAAGGAAAGACTAGGAGCAATGGGATGAAACTGAAAGGGAGAAAACACAGATTAGATAGTAGAAGAAACTTTCTGACAGCGAGGGTGATCAATGAGTGGAACAGGTTACCACGGGAGGTGGGGAGTTCTCCTTCAATGGAAGTGTTCAAACAAAGGCTGGACAGACATCTGTCTGGGATGATTTAGTGAATCCTGCATTGAACAGGGGGTTGGATCCGATGACCCTGGAGGTCCCTTCCAACTCTACCATTCTACGATTCGATGATCACATCTAATGATTATCAGTGGGGTAACAATAATACCTGCAACATAATGCTGCATGATAATCACAAAAATTCAAAAATTGTTGAATTTTTGGTTGCAAGTCATATATAACTTTGCTATCATAGACCTCAATGCAAGCTTTTTGCAATTGCAACCTGTCCGTAACTTCGTTGTTTTGTAGCTGTTAAATCATAACTCTAAGGGCTCAGTGAGATGACCGTTTTTTGAATGCATTTAGTTGTGTAAAAAAAAACGCAAAACACATGCGCCAGAAATTCGTGTGACCTAAGCGTCCGGCGAGTTGTAAAATTTGCTCTTGTGTGTGTTGACATGATGGCAAAATTCGCGCATAAAGTGCCGTGCCATTGCTATCCCCTGCTGCGGCTGAGAAAGCTGCAGCAGGGGATTCCTTGCATGTGAAACCCCTGGATGTCACATCCAGGAGTTTTACCTTGTGGTCAATGGGGCCTTCAGCAGCAACGCGAACCCCATTGAGAATCTACAGAGAAGATCACGATCCTCTGCCACAACTGTGACAGCTGTGGCAGAGGTTTTCTTCATCTCCGCAGGGAGTCCCATTGTCACTGGGACTTCCTGTGCAGGGACCAATCACTGGCAGTGCTCAGCTGCAAAGCAAATAAGACACTATTTTGGAGAAGAATGTACTAAAAACAGTTGTAAATATATTGATCAATGTGGAACCCAGATCTATTGTAGATAACTTCTTGATAGCCTATTAGAGAGTGCTAAAAGGGTTGTTCCATTATGGACTTCCTTCCATAAGCCAGATTGGAAAGCTACTGTAAATAACTACTCTCATGCTAGAGGATATATTTCACATGCTCACTAATGCATCTGAATAGGAAGTACTGTATGTAATACCACATTTCTCCTACAGTGGCTCACATCTTCCCATAGTAATAGCAGGTTATGGTAAAAAGGGCTTTCCCCACTGGAACCCCTATCCAAGGTGGCTTCAGCTTTACATTTGTGGACTATAAAAATAAAATAAAAAATAAATCTTGTATAGCACCAACTTATTCCGCAGCTCTTTCAGGTAATTTTTTTATTTATTACCCCCCACCGAGCTGGGTACTTATTTTACTGACCTCGGAAGTATGAGTCAACCTTGAGCCGGCTACCTGAACCAGGCAGAGATTGAACTTGCAACCTTCAGGTCATGAGTGAGAGCTTAGAACTGCATTTCTGCTGCCTTAAAACTTTGCCCCACACGAGGTCAAGGTGTGGTAGTTCTTTGGTAAGACTTTTAAGTCAACAGTAGATAACATTTTAAAGAGGATGCTGAATGTCTTATATCCACTTAATAGAACATTTATATGAATTCTTTCATAGAGTTGCATGTTGGGGAAGAATGCAGTCCTTTGTGATTATAGCACATCCTGTACATATGGTATGAGGACCTCAGATGACCCGCCTGATTTATTTAACTCTCAATCTTTCTGAAGCTAAACACTAATTATGTTCTTTGGTAAAAGACATATCAAAAGTTGAGCATCCATTGAAATATGTTACATTTTTCCAGAAAACACAATCACACTGTAATCCCTACTTGTACGTCAGAGGAATAGGCTTCAAAATGATAGAATCCAGGCTCTTCTCAATGGAAAAGATTACGCTTGTTAAAGTCAAATATTTTAATCTTAAAGGATCATCATTTTTATGAGAACTAGCATTAAGCCAAAGTGAACAAAACACATATCAAAAACGTTTGTCATAGTTGCTACACAGTAGTCGCTGCTCATTTTGCAGGCAGTTGTAGTTGCAACACAACTGTTGGAAATAATTATGTAAAGTTAGCAAATACCTACTGGTTGGTTCTATGTGCAGGTTGGTTTTCCAAATATGAATAAAATTAACATGTCATCATGTTTTTTAAAATGGCAAAATACTGTGGACTCCAACTGGTAAGTACAGGTACAAAGATTGATAGGACAAAGAAGTATAAGAAAAGTGGTCTACTAACTGCTTCTAAAAAGATACTCAACTAATAGGGAAGTCCCCTTTATACAATTTCATAATATTTTATGCAAAGTGATCCTAAAATAAATGTATTGTTTAAAATAAAGAAAAGTAAGTTAAAGGGGTTGTCTGACTTGTTCAAGTTTTCTCCAAACGGGCTCCCATGTGTAAAAATAACAAACCAGCTTATACTCACCTCTCCCAGTTCCCAGCTGTGTCTACTAACCTCTCCCAGTTCCCAGCTGTGTCTACTAACCTCTCCCAGTTCCCCTCTGTGTCTAGCACCACTGTTCCCCTGTCTTCTCTATGACTTAGCCTCATGTCCATGGGCGCTTCAGATTCTGCCCGCAGGAGCCCGCAGCAGGATCCTACCCCGCCTGTGGCTATGGACATTTTCTTATCTGTCCGAATGTGGCGCAGGTCTTCTCCGTCCTGGACGGATCTTCTTTCTTCTGCACAGCGGATGCATGCCAACGCACCGTGTGCATGCGCAGCAGATTTTAATGTTCCTTAAGGGCTCATGTCCACGGGCAAAATAAGAATTAAAATCCGCAGCGGATTTTAACTCTTCTCCTGCCTGCGGATCCGCACCCCATAGGGATGCATTGACCACCCGCGGGGTAGATAAATACCCGCGGATCGTCAATAAAAGGCATTTAAAAAAAAATGGAGCATGAAAAAATCTGGACCATGCTCCATTTTCATGCGGGTCTCCCGCGGGGACGGCTCCCGCGGGCTTTTATTGAAGCCTATGGAAGCCGTCCGGATCCGCGGGAGACAAAATTCGGAATTTACTCACACACTCCGTTTCTTCTCTTCGCCGCGGCGCCATCTTCTCTCCGTCGCAGCCGGATCTTTTTTCTTCGGGACGGCGCATGCGTGGGGCACGTCACCGACGTCATCATGCGCATCCGCCGAGCCGAAGAAAGAAGATCCGGCCACGACGCAGAGAAGATGACGCCGCGGCGAAGAGAAGAAACGGAGCGGATGGGAGGTGAGTTTATTCTCATTTATTCTTATTTTCAGCCCTCATGTCCGCGGGGCAGGAGGGACCCGCTGCAGATTCTACATGGAGAATCCGGAGCGGGCCTGATTTTCCCCGTGGACATGAGGCCTAAATCTCCTGCTTTCCCACATGTGCCACGGATCGGACAGCTTCCATTGACTTCACTGGAAGCTGTCAGTGCGGAATCCGCAGACAAATGGAGCATGCTGCGATTTGTTTTCCGGACCGAAAGATCCACAAAACAAATCTGTATGCTTTAATTAATTTGCGGATGCCCATGTATCCCTATGGGCGGCTTGATTTGTGGATCTCACATGTAGAGATCCACGTGCAGATTCTGCAAATCAAATCTGCCTGTTGACAATTGCGCTATTGTTTACAGGCTGCAGCACCATTTGTAAGGGATGTTACAGGCTGCTGCAGCCAGTGGCATCCCATACATAATTGACACAACAATTGATCTCTGAGCTCTGTTATTGGCTATTGGAGCCTGTGAACATTACATCAGAGGAATGACTGGACAGTTTTGCAGGACACAGCAGGAAGGCGGGAGAGGTGAGTACCAGCTTGTTTGTTACTTTTACACATCAAGAAACTTTTAAAGATAAAAACATGAAAAAGTCAGATAATCCCTTTTAAGTGTTTGAAAAAAAAGAAGAGTTGCACAAATAGTGAAAATAAAAATTATGATAACCCTTTAATGACATGGCCTATTTTGGTCTAAAGGGCATGTCAAATTTTGGGGATCATCATCTCCACTTTTCAAAAGCCATAACTTTTTTACTTTTCCTTTGACATGGCCGTATGAGGGCTTGTATTTGTGGTGTGGTGATCAGTAGTTTTTATTGGTACCATGTTTTGGGTTCATATAATTTATTGTATAAATTCTCGTTTTGGAGGTTAATGAGAAAAAAAACCCCATCAATTGTGCCATTGTTTTTGGAAAGTTTTCAACAGTGTTAGGGCTTATTCATATGAGCGCGTTTTCACGACCAGCCTACATACGCGGCCATCTGAAGCATTGGATTCCAATGCATCAGTTCAGATGGCTGATTTTCAGGTGCGTAAATGGTCGGCCGGAAAAGATGGCGCATACGGTGCACATTCCAGTCAGCCATTTTTACGCCAGCTGGAAAAGACAGTTCTGGAACTATCTTCCAGCCAGTATACGACAGACGGTCCCATTGACTCCTATGTGAGCCTATGGGAGCTACCGTAAAAGGGGGGTGGGAGGGAGTTTAGTAGAGGCTCTATTTAACTCCCTCCCCCTCTCCGCCCCTTGTCGGCTGTTGGCAAAGGGAGGGGGCGGGATGGGGCAGGAGATTAGCACAGTAGCTCACGCCCCATTCTGCCCCCTCCCTTTGGTGACAGCACAGAGGTACCTCCTGTTCATGCAATTTTTGGCCGCGCTGTGGATGTGACGCTGCCGAGTGAGAATCGCATCGCCCGTGTGAAGGAGGTTGATACGATTCCAAGAGTACCACAGTTATTTTATTTTTTTTAAGCTTTTCCACTTTTGCACAATAAAACCCATTTTTTTGGGAAATAATTGTTTTTTTTTCTTGTTTTGCTACATTTAAAGTCCCATAACTTTTTTATTTTTCCATGAACAGAGCTCTTTGTGGGCTTGTTTTTCTGCATGGCCTGCTACAGTTTTATTGTATTGTTTTGGGATACTTATGGTATTTGTGTTCACTTTTATTGCATTTTTTGGAAAGGGAAATGAACAAAAAAAGCGTTTTGGCTCAGTTTTAAAAAAAAACCAAATATTTACAGCTTTTGCTGTGCAGAATAAAAAGTGTGATTAATTTAAACTGTCACGTCCAGAGCCCACGTGGCTTTAGTCTATGCAGGAAGCATGTTTTTACGTCCTCAGAGAATAAAGCCCACTTGAGCAGGACGTAAAAACACTATGGCCCGGTCGTTAAGGGGTTAATTTAAGTAGGTCAGTATATAAGTAGTGAACAACATTATACCATGCAGGAAAGATCTGGAAGCTCAAATCTTCAGACCCTGGGGTTACAAATGGTGGGAACAGGAAGTCCCGAGTCTCAGTAGTGCATACCCCAGTAACAGGGTTGTTCCTCTGTACAAAACATTTACGCAGTTTTATCATGAGTGACGATAAATGATCCTGAATGTGTGTGGAGGAACGATACTGTGACTGTATTTTTCTTTTTCTGCATTGTCCACCACTATCTACAGTTAGTTACGTCTTGTAGTAATGATTCAGTTCTCCAGTGTACAAGGTACAAGGTAATTGTCAAAAAGTAATCACTTCATTTAGAAACAGGGTGTGTATATCTCATAGTACGTCTGAGCCAAGTTACACAAAACACGTCAATGAATACAGGAGGAATAGATTATTATTCATATGCCTTCTTGCTTGTTCCATCCAAAGAGGTCTAGCCAACTAATATTTTTCCCTAAAATTATGCTTTTAGGTTCAGGTTGATCCCAGGATAGGGGATAATTTTCTGATTGGTGGTGGTCCGACTGCTGTGATCTCCACCGATTCCAAAAAAAGGGGGTCCTGAAGGTCCTAGCATGAATGAATTGGCAGTCACACATGTACGCTGCCACTCCATTCATTTTAATGGGGGTGCTGGAGATTGCTTAACGCTTGAATTTGGCTACATCCAATGCTCCTATTGAGATGAATGGAGCAACAGCTTTGGGGTCTCCATTCGTGAGATCAGTGGGGGTCCCAGTCCCCTATGGATAGGGCACAACTTTCTATCTTGGCACAATTTCTTTAAAATGAATAGCTTGTTGTATCAAGTTGAAAAAAAATGTAGTAATACAATTGCAAGAAGAAATAACGGAATCCTTTGAAAATACCTGAAATTCTGCATTGATTACTAATGAAATGTTTATGATCTAAGTCACAATTAAAATACAAAAACAATCTAACTAAATTAATAACAAACTGTCAGAGCACTGGATGTGGACCCACTGTGCAACAAACCGATTTGGCTTGTGGATATTCCTGAGAGTAGCACCTAGGGTTCCCCAGCATTCATTTTTTAACCTATCAGAATTTGTTCTTTGCTACAGGGACCCTCAGTCTGTTATCCCCAAAGTAGTTTGAGGGTTGTGGAGGCTAATGCAAACTGGTCAGGATAACTGTAGCACACCACGGGAGGAGCAGACAGAAACTCGGTCATAATACTGAGCCAAGGTCAGGGCAGATGGAATTCTTGCATAAGCATATGAAAAGTCAAGGGTCAGGTCAGGCAGTAGATACATAGAGCATAATCCAGAAACAAGCTGAGGTCAGGAATGGAAAACATAGGAAAGCTGAGTAGCACAGGTAAAACCAGAAGTCAGTCAGTCAGAAAGCACCTTTTCATACCAGACAGAACTAATTGTTAATCTTCTAGTGGGGGAGGGTGCTTTAAATAGCCAGAGGCTTGTCCGGATTGGCCAGGGATGGAACAACTGGGTGCTCAGTCTGGACATTTGTGAGGTAGGCCGGCTGTGTGTGCAACCTATAGTCACCAAGTAACTGACTGTCGAAGCATCACTCAACGCGAAGAACATTGGGGAGGGGGGAGGGTGCAACACTAGCCGTGACTAAGTGGGTAGGGGTTGTTTTGGGCTGTGACTAGCCACCATTACACACACAAACAGTCATGACATTTAATTTAGCACATTGAATAGTGCAGGGTGAAAAGTGAGTGAACTTCTGTGTTAATTACTTCTCCAAGAGCTAAAGGCATCAGGTGTGGGTATGGAGAGTGCCTTGTCTGGTAACTGCCAAATCTGTTCTTCTCAAGAAAGCTTGGCAAGATATTTTGATCAATGTTAACTATTCTTCAATGCACATGTACTATGGATGTATACCACTCTGTGAGGCGCCATATTCTCCACTACAAGCAATTCCTCTATAATACAACATGCCATGATTGTTTTATTATTGATACATAGTAATCTGTGAAAAAAAAACCTCCATGTTTTTGCATAAAAATATGAAATTACAGTATTGCACATAGTAAGCTACAGGCATCATATTACAGGTCTGTACAACATAAATTATAGGCACGAACATTTAAAAACCCTCCGCAACTTTTCAACTCTTTATCAGCAGACTGCAAGATTCTTATTTTTAATAATGCTCTGTAATTAGCAGCTGCCACTGAAATCCAGCCTCACCAATATTCTGTGATAATACAGTAATTCCCTGATATATATATAGTATAGTAGGCTTAAAGTAACAATACTTGTATATCAACCAGATACTATATTTATTTTCCATCTGACTCTTTTCCACCCAGAGCAGGGCAAGAGGTGAAATAAACTCAAATTTGGTGGAAAAGCTCACAGCCAAGCAGGGGTCAAAAGGGCAGCTCAGTGCTAATGATTAAAATCCTATACATTTCTTATGGTGTTTCCATATTTTTGTCCACTCCCGTATGTCCCGGGTTCATGCTGCCTGTGGTTCAGGGAGGCTCCCTTTAAGTTAAATTATTTCTAATAGCATAAGTAGAAACATACTGTATATGTTTTCAATCCAATTCACCACCTTATATAATGAGAACTGAGACTCATTCTGTATTCATCAGACTTGGGGTAAAAAACCCACAATAAACATCCCTAGTATTAGCATTTTCATTTTTAGTTGCCTTTCCAGCATATAATTGAACAGCTGTTTGAGTAAGTTCAAAATAGAACTCCTGGGAAACTATTTCATGTAATAGTATGAAATGATGGAGTAAGTGCAGAGAAAGCCCAGACCAAACATTATGCAACTTTTAAGGGAATCTGTCACCAGACAGCGCCTTTAAGAAAGAGCTAGATGTTTGTGCTCGTTTAACCACTTAGTGAAACCGATATGGCAGTCATTAAAGTGCTTTAATCTAGAGCATCACTGTTTTTAACAGGGACCTGTCATGTTCTCGCATTAGCAGGAATGGCTGGGTAGCTTTGCAGGGAGTGTCCTGCTAACGTGGACAACGTCTCTTTCCCCTGTACTCTCTCATACTTTCCCCATAAAGGCTCTTTTACGTTTCCGTCCCCAGCAGAGGCGTAACTTGAAGCTCCCAGGCCCTGATGCAAAATCTGTAACAGGGCCCCTAACTATAATGCTTTACTCATAGTACTGGGTTCCCTATATGGAGAAGAAAGGCCTTATGGGCCCCTCAAGGCTCCTGGGCCCGGGTGCAACCGCATCCCCTGCATCCTCTATAGTTACGCCCCTGGTCCCCAGCATTGTGAATGTGTCGATTGGGCAGTCCCCACAGCTCACTGTCAAGGGTTAACGTTAGACTTGATTAATAGTAAGCAGTGGGAACCTCCCATTTGACTAATTCACACTGAAACTAAGAAGAGCAGAAAAGAGACAGCATTAGAGTCACTGGAGCTGTACTGAAAATTATGCAGCTAGCCCCGCTGACATGAGGACATGATAGGTCCACTTTCAAGGGAATATCCAAGGAGGAAAATTCTTTGAAATTAACTGGCAGTGGTGATAAAACATAAGTCATTCTCACCTCACCAGCCCATCCAATTACCAACACCAGGGATAGGTGACTGCTGCAGCCAATCACTGGCCAGTGATTAACTACAGCAATCATGTATCCCTATGTCAAGGCGTCATTGCTGCCTCACCAGGAAGGGGAGTGCAGCCAGGAACCATGCATCAGTGATACTGGAGGGGCTGGGGATCGCATGAAGCAAGATGGCATTTTTTTATGTTTCCCCACTACTCTCAGCTGAATTCAACCATTTTTTCCATTCCTGGATAACACCTTTACGCCTCATTCACACAAGCGTTTTATTGTAGCTATTTTGCCATAAAAAACATTGCGGCCACAATAATAGAACAACGCGGCCGAATATGCCGGCCGATGTTTTGATGCAGCTGGAAAAGATAGGTCTAGCCTTATCCTTTGGGTGGATTCAGACGAACGTATATCAGCTCGGTTTTCATGCCGAGCAGATATACGTTGTCTCTCTCTGCAGGAGGGGGGGGATGGAAGAGCCGGGAGCAGTGCTCTGAGCTCCCGCCCCCTCTCTGCCTCCTCTCCACCCCCTCTCCACCCCTCTGCACTATTTGCAATGAGAGGAGGTGGGACGGGGGCGGGGCTAAGTGGGGAAAATTAGCCCCACCTCTGCCCCGCCTCTCCTCATTGCAAAAAGTGCAGAGGGGCAGAGAGGAGGCAGAGAGGGGGCTGGAGCTCAGAGCACTGCTCCTGGCTCTTCCAGGCTCCCCCCCCCCCCCGCTGCAGAGAGAGACAATGCATTACGGCTTGGCGTGAAAACCGAGCCGATATACGTTCGTGTGAATGCAGCCTTTGGCTGCAATAAGCTGGCAGCTCCCATAGACTTCTGTTGACAAAGGGAAGGGGAGGGAGTTTAGTAACAACTAATGCTGCTAAAACATGTCAGCTGGCTCTATTTAAATAATAGAAGCCATGCTGAACATTTATGTTGGCCTAGGGAATTACACTGCCGCAACAAGCTGTGTAGATACACGAGAAAACACAAATTTTAGCAGGGGCTTGGCAGCAGCTTTTTCTTGTTCATGTGTTTTGTGGCCCAATAATGCATCGGCCGTGTGAATGAGACCTTAAGGTGCACAGTTAAAGAGATATCTAGTGAAAAAAACAAATGCCAATAAGTTCATATTTTAATTAATATAGTAAAACTAAAAAAATGCTTAAAAAATCTATCTGAAAGATAAATAAAACAATAACAACCCCCACTACGACAATAAATTAAAAGCCCTGTCACAACGCAGTGAACCTAAATCGGACCAATGTATTACTGGATTAAGAAAATTGTTCAAACCTGAAAAAAATCTGATCTGTTTTCTATTTTCCCCTTGATATAAAGCCAGGATTTCTTAAAATAAAAAAGTCAATGGTATTTGGGAAAAAATTGTAAGAGAGTAACAAAACTACAAAAATCTAAAGATGCTAAAAGATTTTTAAAAAAAGGTTTTAGTCACCTGACTAGCAAATGTTTTTCTGAAATTGTTTGGAAGGGGTATTGTCTCTCCTTAAGGAGAGCACCTAGAAGGTGTGTAGAGACACCTAGGAGGTGAGTGAGGAGACTTATAAGGCCACGCATGCTCCTCTGGGTAATATATACAAATAAGGAAAATGGAACAATACCTCTGCAGCGCCACCTATTGGATGGCAGCAATCTTAAAATGATGTAATTAGGGCCCAAAATAGTGTGTGTGTATTAAAGGGTGAAATGTCAGAATCTTTGAACAAGACTTTAAAACAATGATTGGGAATTGAAAACCAAGCCAGAAATCCATACACAGACAGCTGTTTGGGGGGTTTGGTCCTCATCAGTGTGCAGTAGGTTTCTAGCTTGGCTAGTGAGAGGCCTATGATGTGGCCTGGGAGGGGTATTGTCTCTCCTTAAGGACAGCACCTATAAGGTGTGTGGAGACACCTAGGAAGTGAGTAAGGAGACTTATAAGGCCATGCATGCTTCTCTGGGTAATATATATAAATACGAAAGATGGAACAATACCTCTGCAGCGCCACCTATTGGATGGCAGCCATCTTAAAAAGTTGTTGCTATTAAGGCCCAGAATAGTGTGTGTGTATTAAAGGGCAAAATTGCCTCAATATTATTAGTTTTTCTTTTTTATTAAAGTTCTTGCAACTGATTGACAGAGAGATACCACATGTTTATGGTCATGGCATCTTAGCACAGTATGACATCATTCTGAGTAACCCTAAAGACATCACATGTACCATGTGGGGTTAATGTACTAAATCTAGACTGAAAAACTTGACTCTGTTACATGAAAATGAGTTTGTTTAGGAATATGGGAGTAGCCTTTATTGGATTCTACTATAATGAAGCAGAGACAAATCTCTTCAGGTGCAAACAGTTACAAAAATGTTGCGACCAAGCCAAACACATTTTACATATATCAGGGTAATTATCTGGAAATTCAAAGCGACAATCAACACCCAAATTTCTAACTAATTCCTCCAGTCCTATCCACAGGTCACACTCGTGTATTTGATCATAAACTATAGTAATTTGTTCTGCTCTACCGCCAATACTTTTTTATTTTTATGCCAATGGGTGGAGGATTATCACATCTGTTTTTATTAAAGTAACCATGTGATTTCCATAAACAGAAAAAAACATTGCATTTTCCTTTCGAGTCCATCGACCACTATGCAAAGTAGAATTATGTGCCTTCTATACCCAGCACACCAAAGTAGGGCATAATTGTATCTAATCAAAAACTAATCTTGGAGCTGTACATGTGTAAGTGGAAAGATCTGGACGGGTGCCAGGAATATCAAAACATCTGCTTGTTTTGAGCTCTTAAAGTTCAGGGGACAAGTTGCTGGTAATCCACTGCTGATCAGGCTTAAGCACCCGAGATAAAAACAGATTCCACAGTCATTAACATCAAAATCTGTTTTGCATTGTATAGCACTTCAGTGTGATTTATTACATCGACGTCTCGGAAATATCCACTATTAACACAGTGTAAAGATAAACCGGACATATTGTTTTATATGAAATAGTAAGTGTTTTACATCATAGGTAAACTAGTAGTCTTGCATCTAAGAATAATGTACAAAGTGTCCCAAATGCATACAAAGAAGTAAAATTCAGCACTTCCAAAAAATAAATTAACTCTTTCCAATCCAATTTGTATCCCGGTTTTCCTAGGGGGGCTTACTCTTTTTTTTCTGCCATTATACAGCTTTGCTATCTGCTGGCTAAAGCCAGTACTGCATGAGGTGACACGTTGGATAGGCTCCAACAGCAGAGTGACTGGCAATATACAGTAAGAGAACCCCCGACGGACGTCTTCCAACATCGGAGCTGTGCAGCCTTAAATGATAATGTCTTCAGACGTCAGTCAGTGGATTGGAAAGGGTTAAATGTGAAGATGCAGGTAGGTCATGACTGCAACGATTACAGTAACAGCACATTTAATATATGAATGAAATTATACAACTACTATCTATACTAACCACGAGTGTTTCTGTTATTGTAATTGGTGCACCACAGCTTACGTGCACCTCCACATTTAATTTATTTGTTGGAAGTGCTGACTTTGTTTTTTAGTTGAGGAATTGCATTGGTGAGGTAGTAGTTGCCCTCACTTTTGTCTTGCACTCCATTCACCCATTTGTCCTAGGTGGCTTAGTGAAAGTATGTACCGAGGTATCCAGTTTTCCCCAAGTCCAATAAGGTTTGCATGGACGTGACGGATGGGCCCACATGTTTTGATCGAAATATTTGCCAAGAGCCTTGCATTTTTATGCAGTTAGTATAAACAACAGTTGTGCAATTTTATTCAGATATTAAATGTGTCAAAGTACCCCAAATGTCTGAGACCGTATTGTGGATTCAACAAAACCCAAGGAAATATACCTATTGTAACCAGAAGCTGTGAGAGTACCAATCCAAGGTGCTCTGACGAGTTCTGCTCGAGTTAGTTGCCCTGTGAAATTTACAGAGACTGTAAAAAAATATGTAGTAACTACTGAGCTCTATAGCTATTGTGACTATAACTATTAAGCTTCACACCTCTGTTGGAGTAAGATTAATTCAAGCTTATTTCTAAGTGTCCGCCTCTTCACTGCGCCAAGTGGAGTTCCCTTATATGAATCAAAGGCCACAAACAAAACTGACCCTCTTAAGGTCAACCGCCCATGCAGAACACTGCCAAGCTACACAATGTAGGCAGGAAACATGGCACCGATGCCATGAAATTTACAGTGGTAAGTATATTGCATTTTGTCATTTATAGATATATATTCAGGGCATAACAACCATGGTTTTTTAAAAGTGAGAATACAAAAATAAAAAAAAGACAAAAAAAAAACTAAAAAGCATTGCAATAGAAAGTAGATAAAGGCGTTATGCTAAATTCTAAAGTTATCCCCTATCCACAGATAAGAATAGGCCTGCAACTTTAAAACTATTTACACATTGTACTATGAGGCATCTATCAAAAAGACATTTAGAAAAGAAAACTGGATTATGTACTGTATGCTCACACAGCTATTTCTGTAAGTATTTCCATTCTGATAGCTACAGCACAAAACTGAAGTCAAGGCTATCAGACTCCAATGATGTGTATAGGAAGCATTTGCCTGCATCAAAAATGAGGATAAGTAATGGCGCAGGTACATCATGACTGAACTTATGTTCTTATACAAAGATCTGCTACATTTTTTACATTCACATCAAGATGTCGAGGTTATTACTGAAATGGAATTGCAACTATTTTATAGGTTTCTTTTGGTTATTATTTACTTTGGAAATCAATTATACAAGTAAAATGTGATCGCTGCCTTTCTTTTATTTCCTTACAATAGTTAACAAGATATGACGGTCATAAACGGTAATAAAATACAGTTTTACGATGGAACACTTTCCCTCATATTACAAAGTGTCCCTTTAACATCACTAGATGCTTATGATTCCAATATTTGTGCATTGGTAATCCTATAGCTTCATTATCCCTAAGCACTTGAGTGTGAACTTGCTTAGCCTAACACCCTCGATACACTACAACACTTCACTTAATAAGACCTCAGAAGCATGGCCAATTTTACCTTGCAAGGAAAAAATTAGCAAAATTAAAAATCATTTGTACAGTGTGGACCTCTAGAGCGGAGGATCATATTATGTAATTAACAGTCTAGCATAAATCCTCAAAGGTATACATAACAATCATTGGTGGTGATCATCTGTGAAATGCATGATATATAATGGGTCAACCCATAGTTGGTTGGTCAACTGTTGGCCAATTTCTCTTTAAGGGGTTGTCTCATGAAGACACTGCTATCCATATATCCTATAAAGGCATATGTGTCAGGATCGGCAGCTTGCGGGGCCGCCGCGCCCACATCGTTGGCTCTATTACCCAGACTACAGCGCCGCAGGGGAGCCCCGATTCTGGTGACCTCCCCTGGCTGCCGGAATTCTACTCGCCACCGGTTACTAAGGACGCACCGGGTACCGCCGCACATTGTGTCTCCGTTACCATGACGATCAGGCACGTGTCCTTGGTCTCACTCTCTCCAGCTAGGCTGGGGGCAGTTTCTCCAGTGCCTCCATGATTGACTTGCTGCTGTCAGACTCCCCGCCACAATTAGCTGTTTGGGCGGGAGTTCTGAGAGCATTTAAACGCCTCTGTTCCTTCCAGCTTTTGCCAGTGTTAGTTTGGTCTCTGTAAGTCTGACCCCTTGCCTCGCTTCCCTAGTGAGTATAGGGACCATTGCCCAGTTGTTGCCCTGGGGCCTAGCCCAGGGGGGCTAGTAGGTAGGGACAGGGGTTGCGGGCAGCTTTTAGAAACTACCAGTACCCCAGTCCCTTGACAATATGGACATCAAAAACCAGGGTTTTCGTTAGGGATTGCCGTCCATGTACCAGTATGGATGGCCATTCCTGCTGTGACCGACCCAGGCCGCCAGTGCTTTTCATGATTGGCCGATCATTAGAATGGCCTACACGTAGCACTACATCTTCTTTGCAGCAGCTTATCTCTAGGTTAGAGAAGTCAGATTTTATTCTATATCTTCTCTTACATAGAATTGTAAATGGTCCATGTCCCCAGTCCTTTAGAGCCAAGTACAGTATGGCTAAAGCTAATTCTGATTCGCTTTCCATTTTACTAGAAGGGTATGTTTACACGTCGGATTTGCCCTATACAAATTCAACATGGATCTTTCAAATAATTAATGACAGGAATCTGAGGTGAACCCTAGGACTTCTACTACAGATGCGTAATTACAGCGGAGGTAATCTGTGACTTTTCTACATGTAATCCATGGTAATAATGAACATACTGTGGATTTCGAAACCCCATTCTTTCTACTGCATGTGAATTGGGTTTCATATATACATTATAATATTGAGGTTGATAATGTAATATGGACATCCTTTACAACAAAGCAGTAAATTAAAACCCAAAGCTTTCACAACATTCTTTCTAGTCCATGAAAACAGTAACGGAATTGACTGGAAGTAAACTCTCAGAGGAATGCTGTAAAAGACTGTTAGCCAAGTTCAGCTGTTTTTGGCCTATTTTCAGGTTTTTACCTCTTATAATCTTGTAAATTGCAATTTAAGTGATCTGTTGAAAACAAAAGAGAGGCTTATGGACCTACCATGGGTGACTGCAAGGGTCATGTCGGACTTGTGCACCATTAACAGTTGAGCTTTCCGGGTGACTTGTGATTGGGATTTCTTCCATAGAAAGATAGTTTCATAGAACTCATGAAAAAGTTTACACAAGAGTTGATTTTGCTTGTCATTAAAGAGCTGCAGGTCTCTGACAAATAATTAATAGGTATAATAAATTATTTAATAGTTAAATATTAAATATCATTACCTTCTATATTCCTATAAATAAGTTACAAACCACAAGAATGGAGTCAGGCAGATGAACTATGATCTCCTCTATTATACCTGTGTGACAGGAGCTGTGTGATCATCAACAGTAACAGGAGTGACTGTGTCTCCCTCTAGACAGTTTCTGTGGTAGGTGCATGTAACAGCATCACAGAATCTGATAATCAGACTACAAAATGAATCCATAACCTCAAGCAGATCTGGCTGGGAGTTTCAGACAGAATGGAGTAATTAACCAAAGGTAACACTTGCTCACTTATATACCCTGGGGGGATATTAACATAATGAATGGGGAAAAAAACTAGTGGAGTGGCTCTTTACAGGGGTATACCAGGACCTTCATGCATTTACACCTTTTAACATATCCTGTAGACTTAGGTTATTTTGCAACATGCTTTCTTTACCTTATCCCTATGGATTGGCATCTGCTGAAGCCTGGCACGTGATTTTACCAGCATGTAATTACAGAATTTCTAATAGGTCATGTTCATATTGTGGTTTAGTGCTGGCAGGCAGAGAATCCAGTGT
The DNA here is from genome assembly GCF_035609145.1 of Eleutherodactylus coqui. Lineage (NCBI taxonomy): Eukaryota > Metazoa > Chordata > Amphibia > Anura > Eleutherodactylidae > Eleutherodactylus > Eleutherodactylus coqui. The sequence continues at coordinate 64,589,192 of NC_089844.1, read as the reverse complement.
AAGTTGTTGTGGGTACTGGGGTGCTATAAAGTGGAAGTAGTCACTGCCGGAAGTTGCAGCAGTAAATGCTGGGTGCATGGCAGAGAATTCATTAGGATTACTGAAGAAACAGGTAAGGTACCTGAGGTGTGCTTTCTGGGCAGTTAATAAAGGCGTTTTCCAGGGAGAATACTATTGATGACCTCTCCTCGGGAACCCCGACCGATCAGCTGAGCGGGCGCATGCTGTCAGCACCACAAATACACAGAAGTCGGAGTGGAAGAAGAGGAAGTCTCTGCGACGACTCTGTGTAGTGGCTAGCGCTCGTAACTGCAGGCACGGCTCTCATTGAAATCAACGCGAGCCATGCCTGCAGTTATAAGCACCAGCCACTACACAGAGGTTGGAGCGGAGACTTCCGCCGGTTCTGCTCTGACCTCTGTGTATTTGCGGTCCACAGTAGGCACCTGTCCCGAGTAACAGACTCCAACCAATCAACTATTGATGGCCTATCCTGAGGACAGATCATCAGTAGTATTCTCCCGACCCTTTTTTGAACACTAATTGTTTGGTCAGAAACACCTTTAACGGTCAATATAATGTTTTCTGTGACTAATAGGGGCCATGTGGCATGGGACCAACACTATTCCTAATAGCACACTATTTACTATAAATTGGTGGAAATGTCTTAACCCCTTCCCTCCCATGGCGTTAGGGTACGTCATGGGAGCGGGGTACTTCCCGCAAAATGATGTACCCTTACGTCATAGGGATAGCGCGAAACCATAGCAGATCTCGCACTATCCCACAGCGGGAGCCGGCAGTCACTAGTAGCCGGCCTCCCGCTGCCACAGCAGGGGGCATCGGAGATGCGCCCATCCGCCGTTAACCCCTTCCCTGCCGAGGCAGGGAAAGGGTTCACAGAGGAAGCGCACTCCCTCTGTGACTTCAGCCAGCTCTCACGATAACATGGTGAGAGCCCGGCTGGTTGCTATGGCAACAGGACACCAGATAGCGGCGTCCTGTATTGCCATTGCCTAAGATCGCTATAGTAAGCGATAAGGCATTGCAGAAGAGAAGTCCTGCCATGCCTTATCATAGCGATCATTAGTGCTGCACTGTAAGCCCCTCAGAGGGACACAAAAGGTGTAAAAAAAAGAGCAAAATAAAGTACAAAAAATAAAAATGTAAAAAAAGTTAAACACCCTTTATTCTATGCTTTTTCTTTTATTAGCATGAAAAAAATAAATACAAAAAATCCCACATATTTGGTATCAACGCGTCCATAGCAATGCATACAATAAATTGAACATGCTTTTTATCCTGCACGGTAAAAAGCGTTAAACAAAACGCTAAAAAACTGAGGCAAAATGCTAATTTTTAGCATTTTGCCTCCCAAAAAAACGCAATAAAAGTGATAAAAATAAATGTATGTACCCCAAAATGGTACCAATAAAAACTACAGCTCATCTCGCAAAAAATAAGCCCTCATAGAGCTCCAACCATGGAAAAATAATAGTTATGGGACTTTGAATGCAAAGAGTTTAGAAAAAATAATAATTTCCAAAAAAAAAGGGGTTTTATTGTGAAAAGTGGAAAAACTTAAAAAAATATATAAGAATTTTGGTATCAAACCTGCAGAAAAAAATGCAGTGTGTCATTTATGCTGCATAATTAACGCTTAAAAAAAGAAAAATCTATGGCAGAATTGATGCGTTTTCTCTCCCTATGATCATAAAAAAAATAATAAAAGTTTTACAATGTAGTCTATGTAACCAAAAATGGTACCAATAAAAACTACAGTTCGCCATGCAAAAAACAAGCCCTTATACGGCCGCGTCGACGGAAAAAATAAAAAAGTTATGGTTGTTGAAAAATGGAGATGAAAAAATACCAAAAATCGTTTGGTCCTCAACGCCAAAGTAGGCTGTGTCCTTAAGGGGTTAAAGAGTCACTGATAACAGATAACAGACTAAAGAAAAAAAAAACAGATCCATGAAATATAGCTAATATCAACTTATTCTACACTAGAATTTTTCTTGATTGAATTGATCCCTCAGCGTGATCGCTCCCCTCCCCTGGTCTCCATGTCCAAATATAAACCTCTGACTAGTACTTCTACATTGTTGAATTGTCGCTTAGCGCTCAGTCTTGCCGGTTTGGCCTCTACTGGGATGGAGAGCAGGGAGAGGCATTTGAGGTCCGTCCTACGGCCGTATTGGTAATGTTGTATTTAGCAGTAATACATTAATGAGAAGTAACAAAAGATGATTATAGTTATGGGAAAAAGAGAAAAAGTGCCTTTAAGGCCTTATTCACACGAATGTATATACGTAGCTATTTAGCCCGGTATATGCATCGGGCACAAATTGTGACCATCTGAAGCGTTGGTTTCCAATGTATTCATTCAGATGAGTGATTTTTAGCCATGTAAATACATTGCATGGCCTAGGACTTCAGTATTGCCATTCTATATCTAAAATTGATGAAAGCGAAGGTGGTTGCCTTGTGATTTTACAAGTTGCTACAACTACGACCCAACAGTTGCAAGAAGTCCAACAAAGCAAGTATTTTCCATTTGCAATAGAGAACGCATATATCCAATCTGAGCCACCAGCTATAAATATTCATGTACTGGCATATAACAGTCATAAATGTTAACCTGAGTGTTAGTGAAACTGGAACAGATCTGCATTAAAGCAGCTGTGTCCTTGTAGGTTAATAGTCGTACAACGTGTTTCTCAATCACCTGACTGATGTAACACAAACCACTTTTATCTAGAACTTAATGAAGTTAATGATGTGGTTTTGCATTAACTAGTGTAAAGTAATGTATTACTGAATAGCATAACACCCACAACACCATTATGGGTCAACGTATTCAAAGACGGCCTTTATCAAAGGAAACGGTGAAGGAAATAGAAGAACGTACGAACGACAACATATTAAATGAGCGTGTTAATGCCTTTAAGACTGTTTAACCTTTTTTTCCCATTAGAATGGTGGGAGAACTAACCAGAGCCTATGATGGTTAAATGAATATCGCTTTGAAATAATCCTTTACCTACCCCGTTTCCTTGAAAACAAGGCCAATGCTGAAAATAAGCCCTAGCCTAATTTCCAGGGAGGCTTGAAATATAAGCCCTACCCCCAAAATAAGCCCTAGTTACACTACATTAAAAAAATAATACATTACTAGAGATGAGCGAGCATACTCGTCCGAGCTTGATGCTCGTTCAAGTATTAGGGTGCTCGAGATGCTCGTTACTCGAGATGAGCACCACGCGGTACTCGTCTCGATTAAACGAGCACTGACCATTGAATTCAATGGAGCCGGCAATACAGCCGGCTCCATTGAAAGCAATGGGCTGCCGGCGAGCACGGGATGAATTTTCGGGAAGGGCTTAAAAATATGTTGCGGAATTCTAGGACGGCATATTGGTGAAAGCTGCCTAAGAAACCCTTCAGATGAGACGGAATTATGCAGCCAGATCCGCAGCTGTGGAATTCCACATCAAAATTGATGCAGAATTGCAGGTAGACTAAGTCATTTTTAATTCCGCGTTGCAAAATATTCTGTCCGTGAATTCTGCACCAAAATCTGTACTGATGGATTTTGATGTGGAATTGCTGGCAGGATTCTGCTATTCTCCTTTGCGCACCAAAATCCAAACGTTGGCAGTGCGCATTTTGAGGCTGAATATTCTGTGAAGGTCATATTCAACAACGCTGTCAAGGAATAATCCGTCCTGTGTGAAAAGTCCCTAAGGCCTCCTTCCCACAAACAGATTTCCACCGCGTAATTCGCGTCGGAAATCCGCTGCGTTGCCCGCTGCTATTAGGTTCTATTGAACCTAATAGCACAATGCTCACGGTGCGGAATTCCATTGCGGAATTCCACACCGTGAAATCTCCCATCCTCACCCGCGGCATGCTCTATTTGCGGCGGGTGTACACGCGGACGGCTTCCATTGCAGTCAATAGAAGCCGTCCGTTCACGCTATCTTCCGCTGTAGCACAGCGGCAGATAGCGTGAAAACGCTTCGCCGCCTACCGCCGATGCGTCATATGACGCGGCCGGCGCATCACATGACATGGCTGGCCGCGTCATGTGACGCGCCGGCGTGTCACATGACGTGGCAGCGGTGGGCGGGGAAGCGTCATGCGGGAGCGAGGATGCCAGATCCGCTGGTAAGTATGGGGTCTCTGGGGGGCGCCGTGATGGGCTTCGCTGTGGAATATTCCGCGGCAGAGCCCGTCACGGCCGTGTGCAGCCGGCCTAAGTGTACCCAAATGGATGTTTGTTTTTTTTTGCACAACACAGAGGTCTTTCTTATAGTTTGAGGTCCTATAAAGCAGGGGCCCCAAACTCCAGTCCTCAGGGTCCACCAGCAGGTCATGTTTTCAGGATATCCTATGGTAAGAACACCTGTAGCAATGTCTGAGGCACCAACAATAATTACATCACCTGTGTAATACTGAGGAAATCCTGAAAACATGACCTGTTGGGGTCCCTGGGGACTGGAGTTGGGGAACACTGCTTTAAAGGGAAAATCTGAAGAAATAACCGTTTTCTATCGTTATCACATACTGTTCTAAGGTTTGTTCAACCACTAATATTTACTCCAAAATGAATCCTAAAATTTTCAGTTGCAATTTTCCTGCCAACAGGGAACTGATATGTCTTCAGAGTACAGGGTTGGGTAGTCAGAGTTGGTCCCCTTAAAGGGGTTGTCCCGCGCCGAAACGGGTTTTTTTTTTCAACCCCCCCCCCCCCCCCGTTCGGCGCGAGACAACCCCGATGCAGGGACCTAAAGAAAAATCCGCACAGCGCTTACCTGAATCCCCGCGCTCCGGTGACTTCTTACTTACCGGGTGAAGATGGCCGCCGGCATCTTCTCCCTCGGTGGACCGCAGGGCTTCTGTGCGGTCCATTGCCGATTCCAGCCTCCTGATTGGCTGGAATCGGCACGTGACGGGGCGGAGCTACACGGAGCTACACGGAGCCCCATTGAGATAAGAAGAAGACCCGGACTGCGCAAGCGCGGCTAATTTGGCCATTAGACGGCGAAAATTAGTCGGCTCCATGGAAACGAGGACGCTAGCAACGGAGCAGGTAAGTGAAAAACTTCTTATAACTTCTGTATGGCTCATAATTAATGCACAATGTACATTACAAAGTGCATTAATATGGCCATACAGAAGTGTATAGACCCACTTGCTGCCGCGGGACAACCCCTTTAATTGCCCTGTGTCATGGACATCCTTTGTTATCAAACAGAACATGTAAACTAGCACAAATTGTGCCTACAGCCAATTGGTTTCCGTGAGGCAGGGAGTAAGGGGTTAACAACAAATGAAGCCGTATGTCTATACTGCGTAGCAACTTCAGTCTCTTCTTCGATCTCAAACTGCCAGCAGACAAGAAAAGCGAACATTTTATATAGTACAAACCCCAGGAAAGTTTGTTGCTGCAACACTCTATTCTTATGAGCACCGAGATTGTTTATCCCTGAGATCTTGTGATTGGGATATGAACCAATCAGATCACAGGCTGCTGCTAACACCCCGATTCAGGCGTGGGGGCAGCAATCATCAGCAGACTAGCCAGAGAGTTATGTCAGTGCTACACAAAGCCCAGCCAATGCCAACCTAAATTTACAGTTAGACGTTCTGAAGTAACTAAGAAGGGCATGTGTAAATTACAGAACACAGTTTCTACGAGATTGCTGAAGACCAATAAGACGTCAGAATCTTCTACATGTTGTACTACATTCAATGGGATTAAGTAAGAGATATATTGCTACGTATACTAGATTGCTGCCTCCATGCCTAATATATATTTATACATTATGCCTAATTATATATATATATATATACACACACTAGCTGATATAGCCGGCTTTGCCCGAGTTGACTTGGTACAGGTGTTTACCTGCTGTTTGCACAGAAAATTTTATGAAGCTGTGGTTACTTCAGAGGAACCGAGGAATAAAATATGTATACACATAGAGAAGTGTTAGGCTGCATGCACAAGGGCATGCACGGATTTCGTGTGCAAAATCCTGCACGGAATCCTCCCATGCCCACTGCCGACGACCCTGCTAAATCTTTTACTCTGTATGCGGATGTGCTGCCAGCTTTCGCCGTGCTGTCGTCTAGGCGATGACATGGATCCATGACACTTCTGCAATGCTTATTGCAGAAGTGCCGCGGCAGGGACGGCTTCCATTGACTATAATGGAAGCCGTCCCTGTGTATGCACTCTATAGAGCATGCTGCGATTTTATTTTTGGCATGTAGCAGCCGCAAATAAAATCTGCTTGTGTGCGCGGACAGAGGAATCTCCGCGTACATCAATGGGCACATTGAACAGTGGATCGGCCACGCCTGTTGACAAGTGCGACATCCGTTACTCAATTTGCCCCATGTGCATGAGGCCTTAGATTTTCCTCAGACTGCATCTACCTATGTCACTCTGCAGAATATACCTCCCCTCCCATTCTCCTCACTTTTTACCCTTAGGAGTCATGACCCTTTTTGTTCAAATTTTCCCCCAAACTGGAGGTTGCAGCCCCTTCTAAGCCTTAAAGGCATGCTCTATCCCTGCAGTCCATGGCCACTCCCTTATGTACTTTACAGTCTTTCATTATATACACACAGAGGTAAGGTAGATTCTCCTCAGTATATACACATAGAGGTCAGTTATATTCTCCTTAGTATATATACATAGAGGTCAGTTAGATGCTCCTCAGTATACACACACACAGAGGTAAGGTTTATTCTCCTCAGTATATATACATAGAGGTATATACACATGGAGGTGACATAGATTCTCCTCAGTATACAAATCATTTTTCCTAGACTTTATGGTTTCTGAGAAAAGAACTCTCACATGTATCACGGATGATTTTCACACAGGTTTTAGGACATAAAAATAGTTGTGGTAAATTTCATGTTTGTGCGGTACAGATGTGTGTTATTAGTTACATTACATAAGGGGTTATTTCCTTTGGCACGTAGAATTGAATAATTGAGTTGTGACCCCTTTACTTTTCTTATTTATGACCTAAAGAATGGTCGTGCCAAATTTCATGTTTGTACGACACCGGGAAGTTAGAGAACTAGTGGAGAGTGAGTGAGTGAGGGCTTTCACCTTTATATATAGATTAGGTGTAATGTGTAAGTCACAGTATATAGGGCTAATTTTTCCAGTAAAATGCTTGACATTACAACCGAACCCAGACAAGACTCCCTTAAAGTAAATGGGTCGTCCGACATCATTAGTGTCAGATCCAGGGCTGGTGCTATTTATTTTGTTCTGCTCCTATAATAAAGCAGAACAACAGAAATTCCTAACAGATAAACGCTGATCAGAACGAGCACTAAAGCTCTATTTACATCTTGTTTTTTGTCAACGTTCTGAAAATATTCCTGGAGAAGTCAGAATACACACGGACTTCTATTATAATTTTGCAGGATTCTCCTGTATTAAAAGTGTGGTCAAGGAGTTGTACCAAGATTGCAAGTTATCTTCTATCCATAGGACAGGAAATAACTTGCTGATTGGTGGAGGTCTCACCACTGAGACATCTGCTGATCTTAAGAACAGGTGTCCTATACCCCCCATCCTGCTCACTGCAAATTTAGTGCAACCCCCCACCCCTGCACTGAAGAGGAGACGGAATGGAGCATTGGGGCTGCTGAATTTCTGAGTGGCACCCGCTCGCATATTTCTGTCAGCCCCATTGAAATGAATGCAGCCTTGAGCGCACATGCTCGGCCGACACTCCTTTCATGCGGACGTCACTGCAAGGCGAGAAGTGGCCTGAAAATTTAGACACACCTTTTCATTCCATATTTTTTCTTGTATTCTTTTTACATTGTGGATTCACACTGAAGACATGAAAACTATGAAGAAACACATATGGAATCAAGCAGTAAACAGAAAAGTGGTAAACCAGAATATGTGTTATATCCAGTGATTACGGATTAATGGAATAATCAGTTCCTGTCAGTATCAGGCCGATGTCATGAAAATCATCATGAATCGAACACTTGATTCCAACTCCCATTAAAGTAAATGGGAGCAAAAAACTGGTTTAGTAATTTGCCCTCCTCAAGGTTCCCAATGCAGCCAAAGTCCCCAAATTTCTCAAGCATGGACCTGCTACGCATGACATAGGTGTAGTGCTTGTTGTAAAAGCAATGTCATAAAGTTTGCTAAGGACAAATTCTACAAGTGAACAGAACAGCCAAACACGGACTTACTCCAAGAAAAACTTGTAGAGCTACAGCTGTTTCTTGTGCTTTAGAAAATTTTAGTTTTGTGAGGAGAAGGAAACCTGGAGGAAGCAGAAGGAGAGCAGCAGGACCACCACCACCACCAGCAGTAACAGCACCTTGAGGGCAGAGTAATGGGCGACTCATGGGTGACTGCTGTGTGCCTGCAACTGGGAGGAAGAGGAGGTGGTGATACTTGAGGCATGGAGTCTCATTCATGCTACGACTTGTTCTGCTTGCTGTGGATGTAACACATGGGCAGAACCACTTCTAAGGAATGGCTGTGGTCTTTCCTCGCCTCCTGCAGAACATGGAGCTGTTGCTTCAATGGGAGCCATTTAAATTCCAACTTGGCCCGTCCTCTACCACCTCCACCACCACCAACACATCCCCTAGCCCTTGCTTTCTTTATGTTTCCTTCTTACTTATATATTTATTTTTTGTTCACTTTTTAATATAGTTTTAGTAACTTATCAGCTAACTTTGTAGTGTGCAGAAAACCGCTGTTAGATGCATACAGCCTGCAAATAATTTGTAGTGGCCAAACTGGCAACTTTGAACAACATCTGGGGCCGCTGACATGCTCTGTGTGTATTTGCTGTTTCCATGTTTAGGTTTTTTTTGTTTTATAGTAACCAAAAAAGCATTGCCAACTAAATAAGCTACAATCCCTGGAAGGCACGATATGTGAGAACAGAAGACCACAGAGTATAGCTTGTATCTTTGTGAACTGTCTTTGTTTGGTGCAGCATAATTTAATTCCCCAAACCCAACTGTGAGCTGTGTAAGTTCTGCAAATACACTCTTTGTCAAAGGAAATCAAGCACTCAGAAGGAGTTGTTCTTTTGCTGCAAAACTCAGCATACAGTTACATCTCAGGCAGATCTACAAATTATTAAAGTTGTGGAGTGATTAGATGAACAGTCTTGCCATCCAAAGCCCTAAAAACTGTTTTCATCCTTGGCTTATAAAAATTCTCTCAGAGGCTCCTTGTGTGTAATAACCTCTTTTTCCAATTGTGTAGAGCTTGTTGACCACTAGACGCCTCTACGAAGCAATCAAAGAGACTTCTCCCAGTTAACACCGTTTGAGAGGAGAGGGGGCGTATTATTGGAATGCGAGAAGCTGGATGGTCGACAATTTGCCTGCAACCTGGGCCATTATAACCAGACTGTTAGAAGGTGTTGGGACCAGTGAATGTGTGAGGACATGCACACAAGGTAACCTGACTCAGGATGCCCTTGAGAGAACACCAGTAGAGAGGTTCGTCTGACGAGTATAAACAGCTCCATCTGTTTCATTGTCTGCCATCTAAAGACAGGTGGCACCATCGTTACAGGCCCCCTGTCAGAACTATTTCCAGGCTCTTGCCTGAAGGAAATTTGGTCTCATGGTGCCCATTGTACTTCCTTTGATACCCATCATCACCTACGTATGCAGTGGTGTCGTGTAGGATGAAACTGGACTGCTATGGAGTGGATCCGGGTTGTCCGCAATACATCTAGGCTTCGTTTGGGCATTGAAGATGGCAATGTTCATGTCTGGAGACCTAGGGGTAAGCGCCTCAAACCTGCCTTTGATGTAGAATGCCACATTGCCACTAATGCTGCATGTGATGGTCTGGGGGGGCCATTGCATACGATAGTTGGTCAAGCCTTGTAGCTTAGCAATATATTCAGGACATCCTGTAGCCACTTATGTTGCTTCACGTGGCAGGGCTTCCAAGAGGCATTTTTAGGCCGGCTGTCCACGGGTGATGCCGTATCCCGTGGCGAAGCTTCACCACGGGAGCTACCGCCTGGGAGCAGAGGCCGATGGCAAATCTCCACCAGTCAGCCCTATCTATAAGATAGGATGACCAAGGAGAATCGGCGCAATTCGCAGCATGCTGCGAATTGCCCGCCGCTAGCGGAGAATCACAATGATTCTCCGCTCGTGGACAGGTGCCGACACTTTCCATAGCAATGCTATGAGACGCATCAGCCAGCATGATTCACCAGCGGTTTACCGCCGACTGATAAACTGCCATGGACAGGAGGCCTTACCAAGATAATTTTTGGCTACACACAGCAAGGTTGTCATAGAAATGCATACACAACATTGTCACACTTCTGTGGCTGCCTGTTCACCAGTTTTTTCACAAATAGAACATGAATGGAACCATCTTGGACACCAATTTCGACAGCCTATTAGCCTGCTTTTTTTTCCCCGTAAAATCTTGGGCAGCTACGCAGAAACCCAATGGACTCCATTGTAGTCAATGGGGTCCATTCAGCGCTTTTGTTCTGCATAAGACAGACTGGTTTAGCCAGGGAACTTCCCTTTCCTGCTCTCTGAACAGATCTCTGTGAAGCATTTATGTGGCCTCTAATCTGAAATGCTGTTAATTGGTGCTTTCTAAGGCTGGAAATTCCAATTAACAGCAGAGCTAACTTTGTCTACCTTTCCTTAGCAGTCCTAGAGCCAGTTTCATCATAGTGTTTGGTTTTCATGACTACACTTGAGGATACCTTCAAAGTTCTTCAATTTTCTGGACTGACTGACCTTCATGTCTTAAAGTAATGATGGACTGTTTAGTGATTCTTACCATAATATGGATTAGAACTAGTTGAATTGGTCTAAATACTGTATGGAACTGTATATTAACTTGAACTGTGCACAACACAACTGATAGCCTCAAACACATTAAGAAGGCAAGAAATTCCACAAATTGACTCTTGACAAGGCATACCTGTTAATTGAAAAACATTCCAGGTGACTAGCATGAAGCTGATTGAGAAAATGCCAAGAGCATGCAAAGCTGTCTGCAAAGCAAAAAGGGGCTACTTTGCAGAATCTAAAATCTAAAACATATTCTGGTTTGTTTAACACCTTTTTGCTTACCACTTAAGACATGAAAACTATGAAGGAACACATATAGCATTAAGTATGGATCTACAATGTAGAAAATAAAATGAAAAACCATAGAATGTAAAGGTGTGTCCAAAATTTTGACTGGTATTGTATATATTTACAAAGTTATTTAAAGGAGTTTTGTCATAAAAAAAAAATCAATACTAACCTATGCCTCCCCAGGCAGTGCTCTTACCGCATTTTCTGCTTTCTGATCTTCTCCAGTCCCCTGGGTCATCTCACCACAAGCCGGCAAATCCTCTTGTTGTTATGGAGGGTCCATTCTCAGCATTCTTCTTCCTGCAGGCCAGTGTAGGTTACGTCACGAGTGACGTTACATTCACTGCCTAGCGAAGTATGCCTAGATTGCGCATGAGCGCTGTCTCGCCGCGAGTGTTCATATTCTATTGCAGAGAGACAGAGTGCATGCGAAGCCTCGGCAATAGCTCGACATTCCCGCTAGGCTGTGAATGCTACACCACTAGTAAAATAGCGTACATTGACCTGCAGGAAGGAAGAATGCCAGCAATGGATGCTTCATCACAGAAAGAAGAAGAATCAGCTAGTTTGCGGTGAGGTGACCTCGGGGATTGCAGAAGACAGAAGAAGATCAGTGAGGTGAAGATGCAGTAAAAAGACTTATGGGGGAGGAATAGGTAAGTATAGATTTTTTTTTCTAATGACAGAACCCTTAAATGTTTTAATTTTGAACTTAAGGGGTTGTCCCAATGTTGAATTGGATTTTATTAGGCCATATACAGTAATGTCCTGGGCTCTAGCTAATAGAGTGAGTCTGGCTCCAGACTTCTTCTATCAGCTAAAGTGGAGAGATGTTTCAAAGGGTAACACCCACTTTGGAGGACTCTGTGCAACCATGGAGTGCCCATGTATGCATTTGAATGGGCACCATCTAATATCATGGTTCTACTGCTGTTGGACTGCAACACAGGCTACACTCTAACCAGGAGGAAATGCATTCCTCCCTGTGAAATCTTGTCATAATCCAGCACAATGTATCTGTGAAATCAAATTATACTAAAATTTGAACTTTCTTTTTTCATAAATTAACATTCTCCAGAGATCACATTAGCAAGAAACCAAAGTCACGCTACAACATTCCACTAGTGCCACAAAAAAGAATGACTTTTTATTTTATTACTTATTTGTGTATTCTGGAATTCAGAATTTATAATACAATTGTATTTGGAATGAAGTATTTCCGGATGTTAAAAAAAATAATAATCTGCACTCCTTTATGATCCTTCTCAGCATGAATTGTCAGTACTGCCTTACATCTGTTACTGATTACACTCACCTAATACAGCTGACATATGGTTTCCACATGGAATCAAAATGTTCTTGATCAGAAACAAAACTGTTTATTTCAGAATCTGAAAGGCAGGGCACATATGAGGACAAATATGAGATCTACGTAGACCTATCGACAACCTTTAAAATGTTTTATGTCTAAAATTATTGCAATATTGGTTTACTTGGTAAGTATAATTTTAACTTTCCTTTGTATAAACAAACTCTGCTAGGACTCTTCAAAAAGTGACACTGCAGTGTGGGTGACGAATCATGCTGCCCATAGAGGTCTATAAAGAGGAGAGGAGGAGGGAGAGGGGTAGAGCGACTCACACAGATGTAACTGCAGTGGCTAACTGGTAAGTGATTTACAGATACTAGATTCATATCTGCACTACTTAGTACTTCCCTAGCATCTTATGTTGTTTTTCTGTGTGTGCTATAGAGAGTTAGAGAACAGATTTTGCAGTTTTCTTCATGTGCAGTATATAGAAGATACAATAGCAGCAGGCTCCTCCTACCAGCTCAGGTAAAACTTGAAATTACAGATCCAGACTGCAGAGGTTAATGTTGGTGAAACATATAGGATAAAAGTTACCTAATCAGAAGTTATGTGTTACATCTGTTCAGTCCTGTTGACTTCACTGAACAAAACACTTCGGGCTAAAACAGGCGGATTGATGTGTTAAAACACCAATTAAGGGAGCAGAAACAGAGAAGGGGGTCTGGGGACCTTTCCTTGGATCTGCCCTAGCTAGACTTGTCAGGAAGTGGAGCACCCACCCTGATAAAGATGACCCCTTGGCTGGAGCCTAACTGAGTTCTCTAGCTATATTTTTGGGAACATGAGAGTGCAAGACGAAAAGGTAATCCAAAGTACATGGTCAGAAAACCAAAGTCAAAACCCAGAAGGGTATCACAGTACCAGAAAGGAGTAGTCAAAAAGTTGTACACAGAAGAACGAAATCGCAGCACCAGCACAAAACCACCTACAAAACCTGAATACAAAAATATTACCAGAATTCTCTGCATAAAGGCGCCAGAATAAACATCCTGAAAGTGACATGGATAGACTGAGATAAAGGACAGCTCGGTCGACCTATCAATAAAATAACAGAATGTTTTTTCCGTGGCATCTAGTAGTGGAATGAAACTACACATGCACTGGCAGATGCATCACGTGGTCCAGCTCTGACATTATGATATCATGCTGGACCTGTGTAAGCGCCCAGAGGAAATTGGTGCTAATAGCGCTATGACACGATGGTATTCCTCATGCAGACACACATGACAGCTATTTGAAAATTTGGAATTCTTTAAAGACTTTGTAATTGCTCAATTGTTGATTAATTCTTTTACACAATCTTTCTAACATTATTACTAATAGGAAAGGCCTCCAAGCCCCTTTTAAAACCTTTCATTGAATGAACCATGGCGACTTCCTACAAAGAACTCCATAGTCTTCCTTCTGACAGAAAAACAATTTTAAAAAAGGGAGTCCTGCACTTCTTAAGGAGCAAGGTATATTTTTCTTCACTTACTTTCTCAGGAGGCCTCCTCCATTGAGACCCCCCGAATCATGGAATGTAAGCCTTCTTATTTCATGTTGGTATTCACAGGAAGTCCAAGCCGTTTTCAGCAAGTAAATATCACCATTTATTAGGACATGACAAAAAACAGACCAACAAAAATAGTAGCAGCATCAGATGGTGAATTTAAAACAAATCAACCTTTATTGCTCCATAATGTAAAAAACAGGCAACGTTTCGACTGTAAGAAGTCTTTCTCAAGCCTGGGAAAGACTTCTTAAGTCGAAACGTTGCCTGTTTTTTACATTATGGAGCAATAAAGGATGATTTGTTTTAAATTCACCACCTGATGCTGCTACTATTTTTGCTGTTCTGGATACCATATGGGGACTGGAGGTCCATGGTCCCTTTGGTAGCTTTGCATTAAAGAAATACCTCTGCACTAAAGTGCATACTCTGGAGTGCTGCGGGTTATCTATCTTGGAAATACTTGAAAAAACAGACCAACAACATAAAAAACATAAAAGTCCACGTAGAGGGCAGGTGCGACGTGTTTCAGGGTACTTGTACCCCTTTCTCTTTTTTTTCTGTCTGATTATCCTGGTATCCTGGGGTCCTCTGGCATCCAGTGAAAGCGTTCAGCAGTTTGCCATTTTCATAGTTTGAAGGGAGCAAGTTCCATCCAGAAAGTGTTTAGAATTGGGATGGACGTCTTTCATAAGGTGCGGCGGTCCACCCATATAAGTTGGGTCAGACCATGGGCACCAGGTGAGTCTTGCTCTCCTTTTTTCTGAACACGATATTGAATTATAGTCATATAAATTCATCTGAACGCTGTTCTTAATATATTATAGTCTTGCTCCTCGTACAGTAAAGAATCCTGACTCTAATGATGAAGAACCGGTTTCTTCTAGATATAGAGGGTGCTCCCTCGCCATGGTTATAGACCTATGCATAAAAAAGATTAGCCAAGTCTCTGTATCCTCTATTGATATATTTTTACAAAGTATTTCTGTCACGCATAAGTCTATTTTTCAATCGAGATAACCCTCATTTTGATCATCTGTGTATCACAGTCACCCATTCTATGAATACATTTCTTGCCTGCCTCTAAACCAACCTCAGTTCTGCCTGTTTTTGAAGAGAGTTGCCAAAAACTGTGCACAATATTCTATGTGCAGTCTAACTAGGAATTCGGAAAATGGCAGAGCTATGTTCTCATCATGGACATCTATAAGGCTTTTAATGCATCCCATGATCTTATTTGCCTTGGCAACAGCCGCCTGGCATTGGTTACTACAGTTCATTTTGAGTTGGAAAAAAAAAGCTCCCATTTCATCATTCAGCTTAATAAATCTCCTTTTTCATAGGATTATTTCTCCATTTCTGGTACATATATGCTACAGTGTTCCTGAATGCTTCAGAAAGGGATAGGATTCTCCAGCAGATCAGATGTCAGAGGTGATAAATACATTTTCCACCCATGGCTCTTGGATTTCAGAATAATCTGGGGTTCCATTATTTCAATTTCTGACCCCAAACTGAAATCTAAACCTCATTTATATCTTCCAACAACAACACTTTGTAAATCACACAGCAAATTCCAAAAAGAACTATAAATTTCCCAATAACATTTGCATCTCTTAACCTTCTTGTGAACTCGGGATAAAACAATGGTTACGATCGTTTTGTTAAGTTCTTATGCCAGATTACACTTGTTTTGCATGAATGAATATGATTGCCCAGAAACAATATTCATAAGTGCCTACAACTTAAAAACAAATCAAGATTTGGGCATAGTGAGTGTTGAGCGCACCATGTGAAGCTTACTATAATTGGCATCCTTTGTTTTCTTATGTTAAGTACAGCTCTAAACATCTGCCCATAAAAGTTAATGATGGAGCAGAAATTACATAGCAGAACAGGTCCCCACTGCATCTTCCTGCAATTACCGCTCTCAAAAGTAAGGATAATATTTTCTTTAATCTTGCAAATCACCGAATTTGTCCGCATAGCTGTGTGCAGGGATTTTAACCCTCATATGGTACCAGTTTCAAAGTGCAGGACTGCAACGAACAAGGTTGGGGTCAAATAGACCAGATGGTACCACACTAAGGTTAGGGAAAATTAAGTTTGTTAAGACGATTTTGCATTTACAGCAACGTGGTAACTTTTTGATGATCTGCCAGGATAAACCATGGAAGACAATACTAGAACGCCGAATGATGGTAATCAGCTAAATTTAACCACAAGCAAAGTAGGCATGTGCCTATAGGCGGTGCTAGGGTAATGGGCACCTGCTGAAAGGAAGATGTCCATATGGAAAACAATGAATGTAATATAATTATTTTTAAGTAGAAATGAGCGAGCGTACTCGCTAAGGCAAACTACTGGAGCGAGTAGTGCCTTATGCGAGTACCTGCCCGCTCGTCTCATAAGATTCGGGTGCCGGCGGGGCAGAGCGGGGAGGAACGAGGGGGGGGATATCTCTCTCTCACTCTCCCCCCCCCCCCGCTCACCCCTGCTCACTCCCACAAATCACCGCTCACCCCCACCGGCACCCGAATCTTTTGAGACGAGCGGGCAGGTACTCGCATAAGGCACTACTTGCTCGAGTAGTTTGCCTTAGCGAGTACGCTTGCTCATCTCTATTTTTAAGTTAAAGGGGTTGTTGCAATATAATAACCTAATAACAGGATAGGTGATAAGTATCAGACGGTTGGGTTTCGACGACTGCGACCCTCACTGATCATGAGAACGGGGGTCCCGAGTGTCCATAAATATTGTAGTGGTCACACATGTTCACTATGGCTTTGTTGGTCTATACGGGATTGCCGAAGGTAATGTAGCAAACTCAGCTACCTCAGGCAAAAATGAAAGGAGGGGTGGTCTGTACGCTTGACCGTCACTCCATTCATTTAGGAAAACTTGGGAAACCCATTCTCATTAGTGTTGGGTATTCCATTGGGCAGACCCCAACTGATCTGTGTATAGGTGTTAAGTTCTTCTTGTGAGACAACACCTTTAACTCCCCAAAAGTCACATTAAATTTGGAAAAACCATCACAAACTTTGCACTTTTATTACAGTATTTTGGATTTAGGTCTTGTAAATATATTTGGCGCAGTACTTAGTCACCTTAAGTGCATTTGTAATCACTTAATGACAACTAAGTTTAGCCTTAAGAATCAGCAAATGTTTTTGCCTTTTGAGTTCTGGCAGTCATAACTTCTTGATTTTGTCATTATTGTAGGTATACGACACCTTACATTTTGTGGGATGAGTTCTAGTTTTTATAAGAACATACAATATAATATATTGAATAACTTTTAATAATTTTTTGCTGGGGGCAATGGAAAAAAGCTATTTCACCACTGTTTTTGGTGTTTATTGTTACGGCATTCACCATCTATATATATAAAATCGAATGTACGCGTGTCTGTCTGCGTGTCTGTTTGTCCTTTATGCGCTACTACACCCTTCATCCGATCGTCATGAAACTTTGGGAATTTGTTAAGTACACTCCTGGGAAGATTACTGGCATAGTACATTTATGCTTCGATAAATGGCGCGCATGCGTGCATCGTCGACAGTTACGACCCCCCCACGTAGATCGTTCGATTTCCATCATTGCCACTAATTCTCTCACTTGTAATTTTCTCACATAGAAACTTGAAATTTGGCACGAGCATTGATTATGTCAGAAATAGGAAAAGCTAATGGGTCCCAACTCGATTATTCAATTCTATGCGCAAAAGAATTAGCGTCCAAATTTTACGTACGGAATGTAATTTTCTCACATAGAAACTTGAAATTTGGCACGGGTATTGATTATGCCATAAATAGGAAAAGCTAATGGGTCCCAACTCCATTATTCAATTCTATGCGCAAAAGAATTAGCGTCCAAATTAAACGTACAGAATCTAATTCTCTCACTTCCTGATATATATAAATGAATGTATGTCTGTCTGTCTGTCTGTCTGTCCTTTATGCATTACTACACCATTCATCCAATTGCCATGAGACTTTGGGAAGTTGTTGAGTACACTCCTGGGAAGATTATAGGCATAGTACAACTATCCTACGATAGGTGGGGTGCGTGCGAGCGTCGTCGACAGTTATGCCCCCCAGACAAAGATCGTTTGATTTCCATCTCAAGCACGAAAGCAAAAGGCATTACGAGCAACGGGATGAGTGTTCAACCAGAAAATGATGCACCGCCGAACGTTTCGCAAGACAATTGCTGGATATTGAGAATGCTGAAGTAAAATGAAAGCTGTGCTGTGATTGGTTGCTATTTCTTATACTGCTGAGGTAACATGAAAGCTGTGCTGTAATGGTGGCTACTTCTTATACTACTGAGGTTGCATGAAAGCTGTGTCCTGCGATTCGTTGTTATATATTATACCACTAAGGTAACATGAAAGCTGCGCTGTGATTGGTTGCTATTTTTTATGAAGGTTGCGCTGTGATTGGTTGTTATTTTTTATGAAGGTTGCGCTGTGATTGGTTGTTATATATTATACCACTGAGGTAACATGAAAGCTGCGCTGTGATTGGTTGTTATCTAGATATATAAAAACAAATGAATGTATGTCTGTCTGTCTTCGCAGCAACGCGCAACGGGTAAGCTAGTATGGTATAAATATTATGCTAACTCTGTTCTACAGGTCAATACACTTACGACAGCATCTCATTTGTAAAAGTTTTATTATGTTTTACTACTTTTGCACAATATAAACCCTTTTTTTTTACAAAAAGACTTTTTGTGTCCCCACATTTCAAGACCAGGACATTTCTATTTTTCTCTCAATAGAGCTGTGTGAGGGCTTGTTTTTTTCAGGATGACTTGTAGTTTTTATTGGTACCATTTTGAGGTATACACACAACATTTTGATTATTTTTTATTTGTGTGTTGGGAAAGCAAGGTTAACAGAAAACAGCTATTTTGGCATTTTCCTTTTTAGTTTACTGTTTTTTAAATCACATTTACTGTGCTGAATAAATAATACACGATTTTATAGCATGTGCTGAAATGGATGCAGTTTCATTTATTCTTTTTTTCAATAATTGAAGCCTTATGTAAGGAGAAAAAATGTTTTAAATGTTTCTGTAAAAATGTTTAGATGTTGTGGTAAGCAAAGACAGCAGCATCTTCATGGTTAAATAGTGTAGAGGAGTAAGATAAGCAAGTCTTCCTTTTCCCCTCCTTTTCTGGGATAAAAACAACCTCATGCGTGACAATGAGAGAGCAAGTATGCTCTCTTATTGATGGGAAAAGAAATAAAAAAGTGATCCATAAAGTAAAACTGCAAATAATAGGAAAAATAAGAGAGGAAAAAATAAAAAATGATACATGACACCATATAGCATTGGCAGTAACAGGGTCCAGCAGCAGCAACCTCCCCAATGACTGGACAAGTTTTGGTATAGGCAGTGTAGATCATAAAAACTGCTGCTGTGCTTGGACAAGGAAAGAGATCTGGAGAGGCCAGAAGTAAGGCACTAAAATGCATTGCTGATGTACTACTAACTCTCCAAGTATCCTTCCTTGTCCGAGCACAACGCATACCCGCTACACTCATTGATGGGGGAGGTGATAACTTGAAGAAAAGTCCATATCGCACGTACCCTGGGGCAGGGGAAGAGACAGGAGAATCATAAATCTTTTATGCTGCCTGCTTGTACCACCTCCCCCTGCCCTCTGTTTTGCACACTGACTGAAAAGTGACAGCTGTTAATTCAGTATTCCCGACCCCACTTCAAGCGGCTGTATCTCCAGTTCTGTAAGAGCTATAGCTATTTCATGTAGAATGAGCTCAGTTCATTTAAAACGGTAGTGTTCTGAAGAACAAATAGAGCTCATCTTAAACTATACAGGGGTAATTTAAGTGCTGCAGGACTAAGAGAATGCATTGGAAGGAACAAAGGGGAAGCTGCAGAGGCTATGAGAATCCTGTGAGAGGATCTCCCATGTTCTGCTTTATTTTGGCAAACATTATAAAGCCATGCATGACTTAAGGCATTGCTTATTGGACTCTATGCTGCAGCAAGCAGTCTGGCTTTAAATGCTGGAAGAGCTCAGGGTGGCAGTATCAGTGTGGTTCACTCTTGAGGTGCCGGATAACCCGCTGGGCTGAATTATATGTGGCATCATTAATAGGTTGTAAAATGAACACAGCACAAGAACCAAACTTATAGCATAAATACAGCACAAACAGCTTCAGCACATAGATACAATAGATATAATACCAGAACCAAGCTTACGACATAAATACAGTAGCAGAAATAAGCAACTATCTTGTGGGGGCTGAAAAATATCAGAAAAGAGAAGAGAGCCAGGAGGAGGAGGATTCATTTAGCTCCACCAGATGCTGCCACACAGAGTGAGACCATCACTACCCCCTACAAGCTGGTGACCGCACAAGTTGCACATAGCTAACGGCGTCCATGCTTTCGGACATCTGGCTGTGCAGCGAACCCCAGAGCAGCTCCATTCAAGTAAATGGGATCAGTTGTACTTCCCTACACACCCAGGTGGCCAGGACTGCTGCTGTGCCGGGAAAACGCATAAGCTGATGCAGCAACACACCAACACTGGATCCCCTTCATTCTCACAATCCGCGGACGGACCAGAGATCGGACCCCCACAAACGTAAAGTAATGTCATATTTTAGTGATATAACATTGCTTTACAAGATGGGAATACCACTTTAAGTGATTCTATGCTGTGAGGATTCCAACATCAATGAAGATACAACTTCCTTTTACCTATAAATTAAGAATTTACATGACGGATATGTCCCATACTCATTATCCACACGCAATTAGTCATACAAACAAAGAGACTACACAACTGTGACACGAGTGTCATTTGAAAGACTAATATACATGTATGCAGTATCTCTGCCATCTGCATGAGGCTTGTAGTTCTGTCTGCTTTATGCCATACTGTAAGCCTGGCTACAAATGTTTAATGATACCGTGTGATGAAATGTATTTAGATAAAGGCCACGTTGAATATATAACTTAGTGAATGTACTATACTATTAATAATTCAGGGGACTTATTGTCGTTTTATAAATTAACCTGGCAGTTATAGCAACCTAGCACAATGCCCGTGTATTAAATGCCATAGATGGAGCATATATTAACTTAGAATATCCACATTGCTCAGAAAAATAAGAATTTTACAGGGATTTTACAGACCATATCATCAATATCTGACCGGTGGGAGCCGAGGTAATAGGGCTGCTGTAACTTCCCTTGCAGTAAGTGGGGAAATCGAGCTATGGTGCACACAAACGCGAGGGATGTTAGTCGTGGGCAATGGCGGCAGTGGCTCTGCTGTTCTCCCACCACCCAGACATGGTAGCGACCGACAGAATACAAAGTCTAAAGTCTCCAATTTGGCTTTTTTTAGGGCTACCCGATGGTCGGGCAGGGTATGGTGGTAAAAATTATTAATTTGTTTGTGATGCCAGGCCTTGCTCCAACCGGCTCCGGGCAAAAATAAATAAAAAGGATAAAAACTAAAATAAAAATTGGGGAATGGTCCCTTTCCCCTGGAGGATGGTCTTAGTGTTGTACTTTTTAGTGCTGGTGTTACGGTGGCGAGAAGGGACTCCAGGAAACAGGAATATGCGGTAAACCAAAATACCTATTTATTTCTTTTGATAGCCATCTTCAATATATTGACATTTCATTTCTTGAGGTAAATCATCTGTTATATAAGTACAGAATCGCATCTGGTCACTACACTCTTCTTTCTGTTTCCCTCTTTTTCTGGGCTTTGAATCTTCTCTTTTAGGCTATTTCTTTCTCTTACTGCCATTTTCTTTTTTTCTATATCTCTCTTTCTATTACACTTATCTCTTTTAATTCTTTACTCTTTCTCCTCCTTTTCTTAGTCCTCGCACCTCTGCCTTCTTGCCGCACTGGATGTCTTTCTCCCCTGCTCTGGTCTTTTCTTCCTCTAAGTCTCTGGTCTTTCTCTAACTGTCCACTGCCTCTTACGCACACTTAAAATGATCTTCCCATGTAGGTCTGGCGCTGTGAAGCAACCAACACACCAATCACAGGCCTGCTGTCTCCTGACTATTCTGTCCTCCAATCAATAAGCTGTTGCTGCATGTTACTCAGGCCAATGGCAATCAGGGACCTGTCAGCCAATAGAGTACAGTGGTGGTCATCAGGAAGGTTAAGTGGGTTACCAACATGAAATAAACAGTCCTAAAGTCATATACACACACACATTTAACTGGAAGTTAACACAAAATCTTTTGTAGGGCCCAACTCTGGGCTACTACATAGCTAATGAAAATACAGGAGTAAATTTACTAAGCCCAACCTTTGCAACACCGGTTTAGTACGATTTTCCGGAGTGCACTTAATACATGAGGAGGCACATGCCCTCTTATTGTATTCACTGTGTCACAGCAGCTCTATGCATCTTCTGAGAAATATACATCCGGTCCGATCTGGCGTACATTTCTGGCATAATTTACACCAGTTCTTGCCATAAATTATACATAAATCTGTCAATTCAGGGTGGCAATGCCCCTTCCTGAAAGCCCCGCCCACTTAAAAAAAAAAAGACAAGGGCTGCACAGAAAGCTAAAAAGTCGCACATTTTTGCGCAGATATGTTTGCACAAAAATGTGTGCCTTTTTAGTGCCAGAAAGTGGAGTAAAAGCTTTCATGAGTATGCCCTACTGTTTCCTTCAGTGCCTGTGTCTTTAAGAGCCTGTGATGCTGGTTCCGTCAGTATGAGCGGTGACACGTGTTGCGTTATATAAAAGGTGAGGGAGAGCTCAGGCCTAGGCTAAGAGAAAAGGAGAGACTAGAACGGCACTTCTGGCGTCCTGCATCTGCTGCGGGGAAGAGAACACTCAGTACTGAGTGATGACAGGAGTGAGTAGACCTCGTTGGAAACTTTGAAGCAACCCATTAACTCTGCCTCAATGGAAATCAGTCTCACTGTGCCATCCCAACAAGTACCTGTTTTCCAGATCACACTACAGTTTATTCGCCATGAATCGAAAGGTGGTCTTCTGATATTTCCCAGGAGCTCTACCAGCTGCGAATTAGGAGCTTGCCAGGACGTCTGCAATGCCATCCAGTTGCAGCAATTCACCTATCCAAACCCCAGTCTAAGAGGTACGTGATGATGCCCCCTGTGACTGGTATTGCAGCTCAATTCCACTTATTTGAATGGGACTGAGATACATATAGGCTATGTGACCAATGGACATGACGTCAGAGACCTCTTCCAACAGATTATCAGTGGGGGTGCTGGGAGTTGGGCTCTTGCCAATCTAATATTGATCACCTAAAGATAGGCCTTAAATATTTTAGACCCGGAAAACCTGCTATGGCACCCCAGTTTCTGTTGGGTTACACAACGCTTCTGCTCACTTTGCTGGTCCCTGCACTCTCCCTGTGGCATAGCAAGAAAATCATTTTACCTGCCAGGCAGCAGCCAATCAGTGAATGTCTTTCTGGGTATGCTCAGTTCTCAACAAGAATTTGGTGCACAATTTGTCACACACAATCAATTTAGTGGAAATTTTGGCTCATCTCTGTCTATTGCCATTTAACCCTTTAGGGGAGCTCCTTTCACAAGCTTTCAGGGACACAGGTGCAGCAATCATCATATGGGGTTGGGAATGAACAAATCAGGGATTGTCACTGTAGCCAGTGGCCAATGAGTACTTTGCCTTAGTGGAAGCACGTCTTGGCCAGTATATACAGCAATGCATGCTTCCATTAGGAGAAAGTACTCATTGGTCTGTAATTGGTCACTCCTGACACACTTCCTATGGGAATGGAAGAGAAGAGTGTTGACACACGGACTGCATGGCCAAGATGGAAGAAGACCAGTATAGCTCCATCCTCCTTTCTTTTGCTTTTTCACTATTTGTCACAGTTTGTGTGGATTGTACATACGGCCAAGGAGGCGCCACTGCAGACTCACCCGCCCAGACCACAGTCCCACTGATCACAGACAGTGCCTGGCCACACTTTAGTCACAATCAGAAGTCCAGTTATGTAAGTACATAGACAGTTTTGTCATTAATCTGCTATGCCTGTGGACAGCTCTATGGTGGATGGCGTATGTGATCACAAGCCGCGTGGCACCACAATTTATGGGGGAAGGGTGGGTTTGATACAATATTGATATTAATTTCTAAATGCATTTCTAATTCTACTGAACCACAAGTAAATATTAGTTAGGTTGTATTCACATTGGGTGGTTGAGGTGCGGTTAAAAACCGCATTGAAACCAAACCCAAAAAACATGCATGGTTTGCAGTGATTTGCCACAGTTTTTGTTGCGTTTGCAGTAAAAACTGCAACAACATTGAAAACTCTATTGACTTATAAAAGAAACCCATGCAGGTAATCAACAAAATGGTAAGGATACAGCTGTAACTATCCAGCAACAAGCAAAAGAGATTGGTGGGTGTAGAGTCCACATGGCGCTATATGGGGGTGGGAAGTGCTTTTACGCAGCGGCTCCATATGGCATAATCTATTTCTCACAAGCTCAAATTTTTGCAACAATGGCTGCAAATTTTGATGGTCATCATCGACAGGCAATAACTTTCTTCTTCTTTCACAATACACTTAGCAGAGTCCACTTGCTGTATGCACCAGGTAAATTACCGATGCTTACGTCACATGTAATCGTAGGCTCCTATTAATCAGACACGTTCAGGAGGACAGTTTTCTGAGGTCTGACCTGGACTGGGAGATCTAGTATTCTTTGTATGGTGAGGAATGGCTAAACATTGTAACACAATAGCCAGGAATAGAGATGACAGTGTTGTGTTCCACATCTGGTATACAAGCCCCATCCCTGATACCATTGGAATTAGATTGTAATAGGGCCTTCAGCGTTATGAGCATTCCTTTGTACATCATCATGAGAACGGCTCATCTGCCTCATTCATATTTGACTGCTTATAGCAATCAGTGTTGTCAGTGATGTAGTGTATGCACTGGCATAACTATAGGGGATGCAGTTGCACCCGGGCCCAGGAGCCTTAGGGGGCCCATAAGGTCTCTCTTCGCCGTATAGGGAGCCCAGGACTATGCATAAAGCATTATAGTTGGGGGCCCTGTTACAGGTTTTGCATTGGGGCCCAGGAGCTTCAAGTTAAGGCGTTAAGAGAAGTTGGGGGGCCCCCAAGATAAACATTTGTACCTGGGCCCATGAGCCTTTAGCTACACCCCTGAGTGTATGCATATACTGTAGCAGTGTACAGTATGTATGTGCCTTTATTTAGTGAATAATATCACACCTTTGTGCATTTGTATATTCCGTCTTTGTGCATGTACAGTAGTTAGTGAGTGCATGTACGTTGTGA
This sequence comes from Eleutherodactylus coqui, assembly GCF_035609145.1. Lineage (NCBI taxonomy): Eukaryota > Metazoa > Chordata > Amphibia > Anura > Eleutherodactylidae > Eleutherodactylus > Eleutherodactylus coqui. The sequence goes on along the minus strand of NC_089844.1, from coordinate 64,563,830 downwards.
TTAGAGATGAGCGAGCACCAAAATGCTCGAGTGCTCGTAACTCGAGTCCAACTTTCAGTGATGCTCGAGAGTTCGTTTCGAGTAACGAACCCCATTGAAGTCAATGGGCGACTCAAGCATTTTTGTATATCGCCGATGCTCACTAAGGTTTTCATTGGTGAAAATCTGCAAAACCCAAGAAAGTGCTGGAAACGACACAAACGGATAGGGCAGGCGAGGGCCAACATGCTGGGCAGCATTTCAGGTTTCCAGGTCCCACTATTCAGCCACAATAGCGACAAGAGTGAGACCCCCCCCCCCTCCCGCACTGTCAGCATAAAGATCGTTCTCCTCTGCCACAGCTGTAACAGCTGTGGCAGAGAAGAACGATGTTAGCCCATTGAATTCAATGGAGCCAGCAATACAGCCGGCTCCATTGAAAGCAATGGGCTGCCGGCGAGTGCGGGATGAATTTTCGGGAAGGGCTTAAAAATATAAGCCCTTCCCTGAAATTCATCCAGGAATGTGTAAAAACAAAAAAATATATATATACTCACCTGGTCCCAGCAGACGGAGTTCAGCCGCGGTCGGCAGCAGTTCTCCTGAACTGCTCTCTGTAGTATTCAGCAGCTGGGGATTTCAAATCCCCGCCTGCTGAATGAGCTGCCTCTGGTTGGTCAAAGCCTGACCAATCAGAGGCAGCTCTCACTCACACCCATTCATGAATTCATGAATGACAGCTGAGAGCTGCCCCTGATTGGTCCCTGCGCTGAGCCAATCAGAGGCAGCACTCACTCACCCATTCATGAATTCATGAATGGGTGTGAGTGAGAGCTGCCTCTGATTGGTCAGGCTGTGACCAATCAGAGGCAGCTCATTCAGCAGGCGGGGATTTTAAATCCCCGGCTGCTGAATACTACAGAGAGCAGTTCAAGAGAACTGCTGCCGACCGCAGCTGAACTCCGTCTGCCGGGAGCGGGTGAGTATATATTTTTGTATTTCTTTTTACACATTTCTGGATGAATTTCAGGGAAGGGCTTATATTTTTACAGCTTGTATTTATTGGTACGTATGAAAATATTGCATCCATATTCACTGCACTTTTTACATGTGCAAAAAATGCAATAAGGACTCCTTCAGACAGGCATATGCATCTTTGCACATGCCTAAGTGCAACGCATTTGCGCCATGAAGGAAACGCATTTGCCCATGTGCTTGCGCATTTTACTGTACTTTTTTGCAAAAACACCCATGTTAAGAACCGCTAAGGCCCAATTCATGTCACTAATTTTTTTATCAACTGTCTCCTGGCAACATGACTAAAACCATAGTAAATACTGGGCTGTGTTTTTATGCAATCCCATAGACTTTGATGTGCAACCAAAAAAAGTGATACAGTGCTACGAACCAAAAAAAGCCATCCTGTGAATTTTTTTCACGCTCATCTGAATACCTCAATGCAAAGCAGCAGGACGTAATACAGACATAAAATACACCAGTGTGAATGTGCCCTTAGTATGGGTACAGGTCTGTGTGTGTATATATATATATATACATATGTAGCAAATGCCTTTATTTCCGAAATTTTATATATGACTTTCCATTAAAAAAACAGCAAGTGATAAGCAGATGATGCCGCCTTCTCAATGTAAATGAAAAACCTGTTGGAAAAAGGGGCAGGCAATTTAACAGGTCGTATTCAGTCTCAGCAGGTAGGGCAGCATTAGTTGCCAATAAGGCCCAGAGTATTAAATGTCAATCTTAAAGGGATTCTGTAATCAGGTTTACGCTGCCTAAACTATGATGAACATATACAGCATATGCAGAATAGAAGACTCGTAGGGGCAACAGGAACCCCTGGCCCAAATTCATCATGTACCTGTAGCTCATGGGCAAGAACCTAATGACAGAATCCCTTTAAAAATGGAGGGTACTAGAGATGAGTGAGCATACTCGCTAGGGGCAATTACTCGAGTGAGCATTGTCCTTAGCGAGTACCAGCCCGCTCATAAGAAAAGATTCGGGTGCTGGCGGAGAGCGGCGGGGGAGAGCGGGGGAGGGAGGGGGCGGGGAACGGATGGGAGATCTCTCTCTCCCTCTCCCCGCCCCCCCCCCCGCTCCCCCCTGCTCACTCCCGCAACTCACCACTCACCCACGCCGTCACCCAAATCTTTTATTTCCGAGCGGGCAGGTACTCGCTAAGGACAATGCTCGCTCGAGTAATTGCCCTTAGCGAGTATGCTCGCTCATCTCTAGAGGGTACCATTTGACTTATTCGCATAGGGCACCAAATACCTTGGTCTGACCTCGTCTGCTCCAACTAATTAATGGAAGACCTTAAAGGGGTTGTCCCGCGGCAGCAAGTGGGTCTATACACTTCTGTATGGCCATATTAATGCACTTTGTAATGTACATTGTGCATTAATTATGAGCCATACAGAAGTTATAAAAAGTTTTTTACTTACTTGCTCCGTTGCTAGCGTCCTCGTTTCCATGGAGCCGACTAATTTTCGCCGTCTAATGGCCAAATTAGCCGCGCTTGCGCAGTCCCGGTCTTCTTCTTTTTTCAATGGGGCTGCTCGTGCTGGATGCCGTCTCCGTGTAGCTCCGCCCCGTCACGTGCCGATTCCAGCCAATCAGGAGGCTGGAATCGGCAATGGACCGCACAGAAGCCCTGCGGTCCACCGAGTGAGAAGATCCCCGCGGCCATCTTCATCAGGTAAGTAAGAAGTCACCGGAGCGCGGGGATTCAGGTAAGCGCTGTGCAGTTTGTTTTTTTAAGTCCCTGCATCGGGGTTGTCTCGCGCCGAACGGGGGGGGGGGGGTTGAAAAAAAAAAAAAACCCGTTTCGGCGCGGGACAACCCCTTTAATGAAAGCCCCTCAACGTTTTCTTCTTTCAATTAACTCAGAATGTCCAAACTGAGTATTTCACAATGGGTTCTCGAAACCAGACCTCAACGACTCACATAATGGTGACCAATATGTTTTTACGCTTTCATTTAGGAATGATGATAGTAAAGCCAGGAGAATAAACCGTAAAGTTTAGAGTATGATGGTAATGTGACTGTATAGTCTGTTCTCACTCTGCATTGTGATTGTCAATGTATAAAGACTTTGGTGGTAGTGGAGTATAAACAGTTACCTTACTGGTGACCTTGGAAGCACTCACTGGGAAACACAGATCATCTACGCCAGAAAAGCCATTATAAGTCGGTACTGTTTAGTTTTTAAACAAACGTAGAATTGGCTGTACTGTATCTTTAAATGCTTGCAACATTAAAAGCATCTACTAATGAAAGACTTGTATGGCATGTCCATTAAACATTTATTAAAAGTCAGGTCAGTGGTAGTACAACAGCAAGGAGGAACCCCGACAATCTGGAGCACAAGGTTTGTTTAGCAATATTAAAGGGTTTTCCAGGGAAATATTAGGATGACAGCTTATGATCTGTAGCTTATTTAGGTGAATATAGAGTATAATGAGTAGCACACTGTCCTCCCAGCAGGCAGAGATAGTACTGGCTCTAGTTGGTCATGTGATGCTGGGCTGATGCATCATGCGATTGCTAGCGCAGTAAAGAGGAAGAGAAAGTAGGGGAAAATGTAAAAATCAAGATGATGTCTGATAAATATCAGAGAGGAAGCTGCATTGTATGCAAGAGACTGCAATATACATAGGAGACCTCCAGAGTGTGACAGATGATCAGGTGAGGGGTGCAGTGATGGAAAAATGTGTTTTACTGGAGTGACTCTGCGAGTGCTTGTGTAGCCACAGTTACAGGGGAAAATAGACCCCTGTAGTGACAGTAGTCATAAACAGAGCTGATCTGGGTCTGCTAAGACCCTGCAGGTCTGCCATGCCAATGGACACCCAGAGACCATGTGATCGCCAGGTTGAATAGTGGAAGCAGAACTTTCACTCTCTCTATTCACTACATAGCGCTCATTGAGTGCTATGTAGCCCACAAAACAAAAGACAGAAGGGGTTAAAAATTGCTCCTGCCTTCTCCTCTGGGTCCTTGGCTATTACTGACATCCGAGGATGCAACCTGCTCCTGCTAGATTACAATAGCTTTAATTGTGTGCCATATTTTACTATGGCACAAGATGAAACCCCAGGACCAAGCACCGTACGAGCGACCAAGCACTCGTATATGTACAGCGCTTGATCCTTATCAGGTTAATCAGCACAGAATTTTGGATCTATTAGATAAAAAATCGTGTCCAAAGGTTGATATTCACTTTTAGTTCCCATACAAGAGAGTTTTACATAATTTCCTATGACTGTCCACTAATCCAGAATGCCTCATAATCCAATAACGATTTGGTTCCAGTATATGCTGTATAAATGATATACCTGTTAAGTCTTTGCATCATTTCATGTGGAATAGTCAATAAGAGGCTGTTCACCATCCCTCAAATGTATACATCATAATACAAAAAAAAGTATTAAAATGTATTGCTTGATATACCCATTGACTATAATTGGTGAAATTCAGCTCAAAAGTGCATATTTTTTACTACATTTGACTTCCCTTATGTTTGTGTACATTTTTTGTGGAAGAGAAAAGTGTAGCATATTGTGTCCTGCAAAGAGAACATATATCTTTTTTTTACATTACAGTCAGTGAGAAACGGATGGAAATGTATAGCTGTGCATTTCCATATGTTTAACGTACACAGTTGCTGTTATCAAATGCCTCGAAGAAAATAAAAATGTTCAACTACAAAACTTTATTAAGAAATAAGAACTTACAAAAACACATACTTTTTTAATGTAAAAATGAGCTCAAACACAAAGAAATGTATGGCTGGCTATCCATTTAACGAATCTATTTTAAAAAAGCCCAGGTATGCTTAAAATGGCTAAAAGTTAAACGTACATGAAAACCCTAATTTGAACAGCCCCTTATACTTGCTCATATTCCAGTCACATGGCCAAGATACCACTTATGTTAAAGGGGTTTACCAGAAAAATACTATTGATGACCTCTCTTCAGGTTGGCCATCAATAGTTGATTTGCTGAGGTCCACCGCTTTGGACCCCGGCGGGTCAGCTGATGAGGCGCTCCCTATCAGTGCCGCAACACACAGAGGTAAAGAGTGGAAGGTGCTGCTCCGACCCCTGCTTAGTGCCCGGCGCTTACAACTGCCGGCTAGGGTGTTATTAAAATCATTGGGAGCTGCACCTGCAGTTACAAGTGCCGGCCTCTACACAGGGGTCGGAGCAATCTGCTTCTGCTACATACTCCTGTGTGCTGTGGTGCTGACAGTAAGCAGCTGGTTGGCTGGGGTCCCAAACGGCGGACCCCAGCCTATCAGCTAATTGTGACCTATCCTGAAGATAAGTCATCAACAGTATTTCACTGGGAAACCCCTTTAATGCATGTATGCATTTCATTTTTTTAGTCGAGACTCAAAGACTTCATTGGACTGCAAGTCCTTAACTGGATATTAGCTCTTAAATTTTGCCAAAATTTTGCTTTTGTAATTTTTTTTCTTAAAAATATTAGCAAAAACCTTATTCTAGCAGTCAGTAGGCAACTTCGACACATTTGTGAAATCATTCTGAAAGATAATGACATAAATACAGAGTTGGCTTTTGAGTGCTAGATGAATAGTTTTGCCCATATTTCTGGTATAACACACATGAGAGGTTGTACAATGTTTTCAAAACCAAACAATAGTTATCTAGATACTCCACTATTCACTGGCACAAGAGCTCCAATTACAGCCAATACCGCAGGCATCATCCCCACCCCACTTGTCAAACATTTTTATCAAAGCTACATGGTTTTCTATTGTATATGAATATGATAGAACAAGTGCGTTATATGACGCATACTCACAAACACTGAATTGGATTTGTGCATATTATTATATATTCTTTTATTTGCATATGCTATATTCAGCAATGAATTTGGGATCTGAAGAACTCTAGAGAGAACACAGTCTGTCTCAAGTATCGATCCATCTACAACAATATTTGTGCCTTTTCTTAATGTATCTTGCAAAACCTCAGATATTCTTTTTATTGTACATAGAAATGACTGCAGTTGAGCATTCCCAGTATTGCAGTATACATGGTGTCCACAGAAATACCTATCCAGGGGCAAAGGAGATCTTTCCAGCATTGCACAAGGATTTGTATGTGGAGCTGCTTGTTCCAGTGCCGAAGGAGATCAATTTAATACGAATTAGCATAACAATGCATTTATTCATTAGCGGCAATTAATAAAAGCCATAAATGAATTAAAACAACCAGTGAAACTTAAAAAAAACTCTCTTGCCCCTGGATAGGTAGTTCTGTGGACACCCTGTATATCAACCCATTACGGTAGTTATATAAAGTAGTCATTGAGCGCAGATATCCTTCCAGAACTGCGACAAATGTATACATTAATGCACAACACTTTATATGTATGACACATATACCGCCAAGTTCAGTGGCAAAGCCATAGGAATAAATGTGCCATATAAAACATATAGATCCCCCATTGAGCGAAGCCTTCAGTGACAAAACCCGCCATCCTAATAATTCCGATAAATGTAATAGAGAACTGAAGCTGAGCTATTCTGTGATGTGAACTGCGCATCTGAAAACTTTTAGCATAAGCCCGCATTCCGCATTCACTTCTAGAAATGTAACTCATTAAAAGACACAGCAGATGCCAGCAACACAGTAACAAAAGTAACAAAAGCATCCGAGGGCTGCAGTGATCAAAGAGCAATGCATTAAAAAAAAAACCTTGGGAGACACTTTTCATGCCACGCTCTCATAGGAGCAGAAGTAAATCAAGTTTTCAAGCAGATAGAAAAAAAAACAAAAAAACACCAACATCTTCTTTTCTCGTCAAACTTTTTTACTGTCAAATCACATGATTAAACTTTTCCATTCCACTCTGTATCATCAGCAAACACATGAGTATACAGCTGCTATTGTAAAAAAAACAAAACATAAAAAACAACAAAAAAGTTTCAATAGAGCAGCAACTGTCAACAAGAAACACTTAACTTACCTAAATATCGGCTTTTGAAGATGCTTTTTCTTAACTGTAATGGCGTCACCCATTTAAATCAGAGGAAATGTATAATATTGTGTTCCAGAGAATGAAGAAGAGGAGACCAAAAAGTCCAGCAAAAAGAAGAATAGGAACCTTCAGCTACTGTGCTGCAGACGCTTCAAAAAGTAAGTTGTGTCTTCTGAGTTTTCTCCCTTTAACTGCTGTGCAAAAACAATCCATTGAGGCTGCAAAAGTGTGCCCACAACTTAACAGAGCAGAGCGTACTAAAGCACATGTTTAAAGTTGACTGAGAAAGGAGAAGGGCCACAGTCACAGACTACTCAAGTCTGCAAGGAAAAGTGAAACTCAGCCAAGAGCATTTCAAGTCTTAAAAAAAAAAAAAAAGTGCTCAGCAAGTTCTCATACTGCAGCTATGAGAATAAGTGCTGCTCATATCCGTCATAGCTCTTAAAACATATGGGCAATCCAGAGCGTCTCTTAACCACTGCCGAAAGACAAACTTTTTTTTTTCTTCATAATAAAAGTTTTGGGGCTGTCCTTAAGTTTTCCATGTAAACGTCCTCCAAAAGTTTGTTCAGTTATAAGAACTGTACACAAATGTATGAAGATGGATAGATGCAGTCTGTGTGGCTGGCTGCCGTTCAAGAGATTATAATTACTTTACAATCTGGCTTTTATTCACCCCTGGATGATGCTGAGATAAAGCAACATACATATTAAAGAGTTATTTTGTCTTATAGCCTTTTTTTTCTGCCTGGTAGGGAATTCCAAGACGTGGTGTTTAGAAGACATTTCTATAATCCATCATTGTGGTGTTATAGAATGGTAACTAGGGATGAGCGAACTTACTCGTTTTAGGGTGTTTTTGCACTCAAGCACCGCTTTTTCCAAGTAACCGACTACTCGGGCGAAAAGTTTTGGGGGGCGCCGGGGATGAGCGGGGGGGTTGCAGAGGGTAGGGGGGGGGGAAGAGAGCGAGAGAGAGCTATCCCCTGTTCCCCACTGCTACCCCCCGCTCACCCCCAGGCGCCCCCGAATCTTTTCGTCCGAGTAGTCAGTTACTCGGAAAAAGCGGTGCTCGAGTGCAAAAACGCCCTAAATGAGTAAGTTCGCTCATCTCTAATGGTAACGTGTTTGTGAAGATAGTGGAATAGACATAATCCTGTCAGTGTGACCTACAAGGTTTCCTTTTTGAAGATATAAGAAAATATTTTTGAAAAATAAAGGTATTTTTAGACTTTACTGATTATTAATAACAAATAACTTTGTACTTGTCATGGCTCCCCGACCGCATCGGATCGGGACGAGGTCACAGTGTGATGCACATGCCATTCCGGCATCAGATACCAACATGACTACTTCTCTGCTGTTGTGTGGATGGATTGGTCGACGTATATACATTTATTCCGGCTCCTCTTTATGGAGGATGCCAGTCATACTTCTAGTCTTAAGGGGTTTCTGGTCTAGTTGGCGGCCCCTGTCCTGTTCTACTATCACGTAACTTTGTTTGGTATTAACCCTTTCCAATCCAATGTCTGACGTCTGAAGACATTATAATTTGAGACTGTACAGCTCCGATGTTGGAAGACTTCCGTCGGGGTTCTCTTAGTGTATATTGCCAGCCTCTCTGCTGTCAAAGCCTATCCAACGTGCCACCTCATGCAGTACTGGCTTTAGCCAGCAGATAGCGCCATTGTATAATGGCAGAAAAAGAGTAAGCCCCCTAGGAAAACCAGGATATAAATTGGATTGGAAAGGGTTAAGTGTATCTGAGGTGCTGTAACATCTATCTCCTGATTTATTGCATATTCTGCTTAGGTGTTATATCTGGTTTATTGCAGGTTGTTTAACATCTATAACGCATATATTGTTATTTATGGCAGTAAACATTATACATGTTCTCTAACTAAGGAGAGTCAGGGTTTTCTTGGGTTCCTGATGTGGGATCATCCTCATCAGGGTGAGTGCTTCGCTTTTAGGCAGAGTCTCATCATATAATTAGATTAAGGTCAGATTTCCCATTCCCCTACTTTTTGGTTTTGTTATAACTATTGTGTGTATATCTGTCCTTTTAGGACAGCAATCTATGTCCGATCTGGACGAGGTGTTTTACACACCACTCAAACATAACATTAGTTTTATAATTCATTAATCAAACAGGTTAGAAAAGTAGGTTAGGTGACTCCTGAAACTCTCACCATTACTGTGAAGGAGGCATCCAGATTCACATCAGCCAAAGAGTAATACAAGCATGTACTGTACCTCTGTATAGATACTGTAAATCTTAAAGTCTAATTCAGGCTATTTTTGTTGCTCCCATTTACAACTTTGAGTGTTAGGCTTCTTCTACCTTCTTGGCCACCTAGCAGTAGGGTACTGGTGTATCTTGTCTCTACCAAAAGAATGGGTGGAGACCTGGGATTGTCCTGGTGCAGTGCTAGGGGATGCCCACAGCTGCCGATTGGCTATCTGACATTCCTCCACAGATCTGTTCCTGGCCCTGCTGTCAGTCTGTGGCAGTGGCCCTGGCATCTTTGTTCCGGACCCCACAGTTACATTTGACGCACCTATAACATAATCTCCCCTACGGGCGCTCTGCCCTCTACCCTCATGGCTCCGGTGCTGACAGTTACGCTTCTCTTCAAGCTCCTGTCAATTTTGCGGCTGCTGCTCCTTCTCCCTTTATGGCTTGTGTGCTGATAGTTACCCCCACGGCCTCAGATTTCACCTGTCGTGTGCTGCTGTCACTGAAAGCGGCCACGCTGTGACCTGGCAGGGCCTGCTGTCGCTCTTCCCTGTCCCCAGTGGATGTCAGATCTACCTGTTCCCCACCAGCTGTGAGATCTCCCCGCCACCTGTCACAATGCTCTCTCTCTTCCCGTTCCCCGCTGGCTGTGAAATCTCCCCAGTCACCTGTCACAATGCTCTTTCTCTCTTTCTGTCCCCCAGCGGCTGTCAGGCGCTTTCTTCTGCTTCCATTCAGGAAGCCAATCGCAATCTGTGGACATTCCATATAACTCCACCCCAACAATCGAAGGTTTCCACCCATTGTTCCGGTGGAGTCAAGATACACCAGTACCCAATAGAATGACCCACCTCTACGATAGGTACCCTATAGAATAAGGCAGATTCCTCCTTAATATACAGCACAGGCTACTTTGGACTAGTATAACATGTCGCCTCAGAGATAATCAGAGGGGTTTATAAACCGTTATGGATTACATTTTATGGCAATATCAGACATTTTGTTTCAAAGGAAGTTTCATTAATGCGGCAAAATCATAGCATCAACGTGAAATTAAAGATAGAATGTTGGAATTTTTGTGATCATCACCCCAATACGGAAACACTGAGGTTGTGTGCGATTCGTGGTAATACTAAATTTTGCTGCAAATGTGTGGCAAGTTGCAACTGACATCACGGTGGAGTCCTAACCTTATGTGTTCCGAAAAGACAAAATCACGAATATTTTATTCAATTAGATTTCCTAAGTTACAGCTTCCTCTTCTGTATACAGTACTTCTGCTTAAAAACAAGAAGATGAGCTTTTGACGTAAACAATGGTGAGACCTCTTCCCTTTCTCTGAACCCACCTGTATCACAGGAGCCCAATATTCTCCTAAGAACTTTAGTAGAATCACTAAAAGTGTAGCTAAACTTTTAGGAAAATTCATAGTGACATGTCAGTAGTTTTGATTGGTGAATGTCTTAGTATCTGGACCCTCACCAATCGCTAAAATAAAAAGGGCAGGAGCACTCAGTCGAGCACTGTGCCTCTTCAACTGTGAACAGAAAGTGTCGGACTGGGGTGCCCAGGAGCCACCAGTAAAATTTATTCTGGGAGTCTACTGAACAGTTACAGTACATGCAAACATTACCTGTCTAAGATGCTGCACTCTGCCTATCAGCATGTATTGCAATTGATATATAGCATTTTGCGCTGTTCTTGTGGAGGGATGGGAGGCCTACCCCTTAATCCAACTGCCCAAGGAGCAGATTAGAGTCCAATTAGGATCCCCAATAAAACATAACTTTTATTTCCCTATTTAAAACCATTGCACACTTTAATATTATGGACCCTAAACCTTTGTTTGATGTGTATTTATATTCCACGTGTAAATGGACTTGCGCTGTTGCACCAAAAATATCGGTATGTAGGGTAAAACCACTTATATAGCAAAGCGGTGCTACAGTTGGAAGGCCACTAAATATGTATATAACATAGACCATGGCATTAGATCCGCTAATAAAACCACTACATAAGCCCCCCTGACATGTTTTGCCATATGACTGGGGGCATCAAGGGGTCAGGCTTAGTATAATTAAAGAAGCCACTGTCTGGCCTCCGTTCCTTATTGACTACGGACATCATTTGTTATTCTGATTGGCTCTTGTGTTGCTTGAATGTATTATTGGCAAATTTCTGTTGACATTCATTGTGGTTATCTAAATTTTTATTGGAGTACCATCTTGCAACCAGCCTGATTTGTTAGCAAGGACTGACCCAGCTTGACGATGTTACATCGAGTTTAATAGGACATACAGTGGCTTCTTTCTGTATACTAAACATATCGGGGGGCTTATATCATGGTCTGAGTTATATATTTATTTTTTTTTATTTACTTGTTTAGTGTAACTTCAACTACAATACAGCTTTCCTACATAAGTGGTTTTAGCCTACATACTGATATTTGAGTTACTACGGTTCAAGTGCATTTATATAGGGAATATCAATATACATTGAAATGTGGTTTAGAGTCTGTAGTTTTAAAGTGTGAAGTTTGTTTTAAGTAATGGAATAAAAGTTATGTTTTATTGGGGATCCTAATTTGGTTCTAATTGACCACTTGGGCCATTGGATTGAGTAGCTGGTAAAGATTAGCTCCTTAAAGGCCACTTCTTGTTTTCAGGGAGGCCCCTCCTGGCTCAGGATTCACCTGTTCCTCTGAGGGCCAGTCTGAACATGTGTACAAAATTTCTATTGAGCCCATACACTGCTCCAAAGGCAGCCAAAACTGGCAATCAGGCACAGCACTCAGTTGGATGCTCCTGAAATGACACCTTTTTTTAAGCAGTCAGGTCTGGATGGAAATACGCTCCTCAGTATTGAAATTGCAGCACTAAGAAGGACAAGCCATAAGGTTATACATATCAAGGAAGTAGAAGGTGTCACTAGTGTCACTAAGATATGCAAATATTGACATTTTCAAGCACCTAGCTCCAATCTGTGGCATGTAGAAGCAGCTACAATGGTATAAAAGCCAAATCAAAACTAAACTTGTTCAGCCTCATGAAACCTCAAAAATCGGAAAGTCTTGTATGATTGGGCGATGTCTCCTGTTTCGTGACATACCAGTTAGCACCACTTGTTGCAATCTGGAGGATGACAGAATGCTTGCTTGGTTAATCATTCCGGCAGATTGCCACACACGTAAACCAAGATGTCAGCATTGTTTAACGCTGTGTCCCAGTGGTTGGAAAAACAACGACAAATGGAATGACACAGCAAGACGTGCATAGTGGTAAACCTCTGCACAGATGGAGAGTTAGATTAGAAGAATGGTGTGCAGTGATCCGTTCTGTACTGTGAGTGAAATTAGACATCACATCCCAAGCCTAGGGCAATGATAAGTGTCTACACAACACATCAGAAGGCGCTTAAGAGACATTAGGCTATGAACCAGACTTCCAGCGACGTGTTCCATTGACCTCACACCACCCCTTTCAAAGGCTATCATGGTGCAGAGTAAGACAGCAATGGAGGTCTATCCTCTCCAATGATGTGTCTAATTTTTGGCTCAGACGAAATGATAGCCAGAGTGAGGTCTGAAGACCACATGAGCAATGCTATGACAAGACCTTCACGAGAGAACATCACACTAATCCTACTCCCAGGATTATGGTATAGGTTGGTATAATGTACAGTAGTCAGACCTCATTAGTCTTCAATCCAGCTACACTAATAGCTCAGTGCTATATTGATTTGATCAAGGAACCAATGGTACGACCCTTTATTCTAAATGCCCTAGGAGCCACTTTTCAACATGACAACGCCAGTACACAAGTTGCTTGTGCAACTGCGAGCATGGCCATGGTAGCATGGCCTAAACATGCTGCCACGGCCTGCAGTCTCTCTGGATAGGATAAGGCATAACTTTCTAATCAATGGGGGTCTCACTACTGAGACCCCCACTGTTCTCAAGAATGGGGGTCTTTTGCCACTGTGAAAGTTCCTTCTCCTCCTGCAGTGATGTTACTGTGAATGGAGTGCTGGCTGAGCCATGCACAGGCAGCACTCCATTCATTTCAATGGGGCTGACGGAAATAGCCAAGCATTAGCGCTCTATTTACTTTCAATGGGACCGTGGATAGGGGATAGCTTGCAATTCTGGTACAACCCCTTTAGTACACCAGTTGAAGAAGCTCAGCCTCAACTGCTGTTTAATATAGTAACGCCTTTTGTTCACCACATTCAAATCTTTGTTTTATAACTAGGTGCACAAGTCAAAGGTAAATTGAGCAATATTTTCAATTTTGGTATGGACTCTGACCACTAGAGAGGCCCCGACATTAGAAGGCTTTGGATACTGAGACCTGCGAAGAACTAGTAAACAATCAAAGTAAAAGTAATGTTACCCTATAATAATATCTATCAGCAGCAGCTCGCCTGCTTACTGATGGTTTCCAAGTAGAAATAATTTTTTCAACATCGTACGTACTAAGAACAAACTAAAAATAGGAAAATACGGCCAAAAAAAAGTTTATGAATACATAACACAGAGATACTATGAATGTATAGAGTTTTGTCTCCGAGTTGACATCCATTGACAGTATGTAAATACATTCCATGTAGACATATGGTGTGATAATATTTCCAGGCATGAAGCGGTGATAATATCACTGTTGTGCACGGCTAAACTTGTATAATAGGCTGTACTGTAAATTAGCTAAATGCTGTGGTTAGACCATGTTTAACACAGGACTGGCACGAATTATGGTTTCTTTAACTGCAAGTGACTACAACTGCCTTAAATTAGAGTCTTTGACAAGAATCTCCCCATTTGGGACTCAGTTGTCACAGTGCCAGTGTCTCAAAGCATGAAGCACATTTTTTAATTTGCTTAAGTTTATGCCACTGGCTCATGCGTAAACTCTCTTAATCTTGTTCTTAAATGTGATACATAGTATTTAGCAGGAGCATTAACATTGAATGCACTTTGCAGACTCAGCTCAAATGGCAGAAAAAAGTATGAAATCTTATTTACTAATGTTATGTTAATTAATCCGCTTCATTCCATGTCTTCTGGCTCTTTCACAGTGTTCTGTAAGCGAACACTCAAAATATAAGAAACAATGTTCCCTAGTAGAGATGAGCGAACGTACTCGTCCGAGCTTGATGCTCGGACGAATATTAGGGTGTTCGGGATGTTCGTTATTCGTAACGAACACCACACGATGTTCGGATGTTCGGGTTACTTTAACTTTCTTCCCTGAGAAATCTTTTCTATATGCGCTCAATGGGGCCGGCGGCAGCAGCGCCAACCCCATTGAGAACATATAGAAGACAAATCCTTCTTCTCTGCCACAGCTGTAACAGCTGTGACAGAGAAGAACGATGTTTGCCCATTGAATTCAATGGAACCGGCAATACAGCCGACTCCACTGAATGCAATGGGCTGCCGGCGATCGCGGGATGAATTGTCGGAAAGGGGTTAAATATATAAGCCCTTTCCTGCAATTCATCCAGAAATGTGTAAAAATAAAAAATATATATATACTCACCTGGTGCCGGCAGACGGAGTTCAGCGCGGCAGGCTGCAGTTCTCCTGAACTGCTCTGAACAGCTGTGAGTAGTATTCATACTATGAATTCATGAATGGGTGTGAGTGAGGGCTGGCCTCTGATTGGTCAGGCTGTGACCATTCAGAGGCATCTTATTCAGCAGGCGGGGATTTTAAATCCCCGGCTGCTGAATACTACTCACAGCTGTTCAGAGCAGTTCAGGAGAACTGCAGCCTGCCGCGCTGAACTCCGTCTGCCGGCACCAGGTGAGTATATATATATTTTTTATTTTTACACATTTCTGGATGAATTGCAGGAAAGGGCATATATATTTAACCCCTTTCCGACAATTCATCCTGCGATCGCCGGCAGCCCATTGCATTCAGTGGAGTCGGCTGTATTGACGGCTCCATTGCATTCAATGGGCTAACATCGTTCTTCTCTGCCACAGCTGTTACAGCTGTGGCAGAGGAGAACTTGCTGTGTCGTTCCCATCATTTTCTTGAATTGCCAAGATTTTCACACATGAAAACCTTAGCGAGCATCGGCGAAATACAAAAATGTTCCGGTCGCCCATTGACTTCAATGGGGTTCGTTATTCGAAACGAACACCCGAACATCGCGGGAAGTTCGTTTCGAATAACGCGAACCCGAACATTTTGGTGTTCGCTCATCTTTATTCCCTAGTCAATTGCTCATTGCAAAGTATTCCTGTTTGTGTTTACTATAACATAGGAAGAATATTCGCCACCCCAACTACTTGAGCTTTAAAGGGGTTGTTATCAAGATAGAGTTTCATCACCTATCCATACAGGATAAAAATCTGATCAGTTGGGGTTTCAGAGCTGAGATCACCAGCGATATTGAGAATGGGGGTCATGTTTCCCCTTGTTGTCCTCACTGTGGGCTTGTTGGAGCCCCCCAAGCAAGGAGGAGAATGAATAACATAGTAACAGAACAATGTCCATCTAGTTCAGCCTGTTTAACCTCCTTGTTGATCCAGAGGAAGGCAAAAAACTCCAAGAGACAGAAGCCAATTAGCCCTTTCGGGGAAAATAAATTCCTTCTCGACTCCCTAATGGCAGTCAGATTAATGGGAGTAATGGAGTAATGGCTGTGCATACACAATGCCGCTACATTTATTTTCGATGGGACCACCGGAGATAGCCACATGCAAGTGCTCGCCTATTTCCGTCAGCCCCACTTTAAATGAATGGAGGGGCTGCCACATATGCGCGGCCATCACTGCATCTAATCTGACATCACTGCAGATGGGAGAAGTGACCCCACAGTGACAGAAGAGGGGGACACGGGAACTCTGTTCTCATGATTGGTGACGGTCTCAGACTTTTATCATCCATCCTATGGAGAGGTGATAAAAGTGTATCTCCCTTTTAAAAGATATGTCCAGGTGTGGATTTATGGAAAGTCACATTAAAGGGGAAGGGGATAAATTTCATGGTATAGGTGAGCAATAAATGGTAGATTGGTGAGGGCTTAATGAGTAATCCCTGTCTACTGGCCTTTCCACCAATATAACTGAGGTGGGGAGGACTAACATGGGCTGCCACTCCATACACTTCTATTAGAGGTATGGAAAAAGTTGAGTTGGCGTGCTTGTCAATAGGTGAAATCCACAGAAAACATGGAAAAACATACGTGACAGATAGGGCTTGGTTGTCAAGAGTGGCTGAGATCAAGTCAGAATAGGAGAAAGACTCATAGTTCAAGTGTGAGACAGCAGCCGTCAGGCAGTGTAGTAAAAAGACAGAACCAAATTGGTTTATCAAAGGGCTAAACAAGAGAATGGTCAGGGGCAATCTGAGTTAGGTCTTTTAGATGATCGTTCATCACTCATGCAGTTTTGTCGATGTCGGTAGAACATTCCCTGTTTACAGTGGGATATGTGTTGCCCACAACAAGCTTTGGTGCCACATAAAAAACAGTCACCCGACAATGACCTTCACATGGGCAGATCAATAGGTGGACAAACACTCATTCACGTTCATCTGCCCATGTAATAGGCCCTTGACTGGCATTAGGTTGGGTGCCATTAGCAAGTGTAAAACACTGGGCATACTTATAGTTGGGGCCAGACGTTTAGCATGGTTCAGTGATGTAGCATAGTTCATAGCATATGAAAGATACTACTCTTTAAGATGACAACCTAGAGTTCAGTTTATTTCTTCAATGAGCCACTGTCTGTTCTGCTTGGCTTGGAATGAATTGTATTCAATCATAGCTATCTTCCCTCTCATTAGAAGCTTGTTAGCCTATTGCCCATTGACACTCCTTCATACAAAGCTGGAAAGCTTGAGAAACACTGCCTCAATTGATTACACTAACCTTAAGTTTGATGGATAGTGTCAGGTCCGGAGGGTAATAGCACTAGGTGCCATTGAATATACCACACTGTGTGCCAGCACAGCCCACATACAGTTTTATAAAAAGAAATGCAGAATGGATTAGCTATTTGGATAGTTAAGGAATAAGGATAGTTAAGCCATACTTATAAAGCGTTACGTCTTCATTTCTGTTCTTGGATTTAGATGCACACTGAATTTATAAACCTTGTGCAAACCTTTATGTTAAAATAAAATGTTACCGATTGTATGACCGTATGGACTTATATTCCTATAATCTATAAGAAAATGTTATTATTACCATTATTACAGCATCTTTAAAAATTCGGGAGCGCCTACTTTTTTATTTGTATTACTTTGGCCTCAAGTGTATCAAGTTAAAGGAGTTGTCCGTTCTCTATGGCTTTTTACAGTTTTTATTTATTTAGTTACAGATTAGGAAATCATACAATTTTCTAATATACAAGCATTCAAAATTCTGCTCACATCCCTTACTTATATCAGTAGAATGGTGTAGCCTATGGAAAGGGCTGTCTATATAGTAATAGCCATCATGTGGCGGCCTAATACTGTGTGTTCTGCTCTTCAGTTATCTATTATTCACCTACCTATTAGGTAGCTGATCAGTGTGAGTTGAACACCAAGGGTCCTATGACTGATGGCTTACTATGGATAGGCCAGTTCATGGGCTATACCATTCTACTGTATCGATAGGGGCCACTGCGCAGGTATAAGAAAGGGATGTGAGCAAAATTTTAAATACATGTATATTAGAAAATTGTATGATTTAGTATTCTGTAACTAAACAAAAATTGTAAAAAGCAGTAGAGAGTGAATAATTCCTTTAATGCGACAACTGTATCACATTTTAGAAGCTCAGTTAAAGGGTTTTTCAGAGAGAATGCTATTGATGACCTATCCTGATATAGGTCATCAATAGTTGATCGGCAGGGGTCCGTCCTTGAGACCCCGACCGATCAGCTGAGCGGGTGCATGCTTTCAGCAACATAAATACACAGAGGTCGGCGTGAAAGCAGCGGAAGTCTCCATGCCAACCTCTGTGTAATGGCCGGCGCATGTAACTGCAGGCATGGCTCTTGTTAAAAACAAAGGGAGCAGTGCATGCAGTTACAAGCACCGGCCACTACACAGAGTTCAGCACAGAGACTTCCGTGGCTTCTGCTCCAACCTTTGTGCATTTTTGGCGCTGAAAGCATGCGCCCGCTTAGTTGATCGGTCAGGGTCCCAAACACAGACCCTTGCCGATCAACTATTGATGACCTATCCTGAGGATGGGTCATCAATAGTATTCTCCCTGGAAAACCCCTTTAAGCTCTTAGAGGTGGGTCTGTCAGCAAGCTGTCAACTACCAGTAGTATCAACATCAACCATCAGAATTGTGTATGCAGGACCAGAATATAATACGGATTATAACTAAAGATCAACCTCTTCCTGTTCACCTCACTTAACTCACTAATAGTCCCTGTGCCAGCGGCTCATTAATTTACGTGCTGTCTGCGTTGGCACTGTGAACTCTTGCAAGCATTGCCATCTGCGAGATTAGGCTGCCACACTGACAGCTCAGCTCTGTACTGTGACAGGTAACTGAAGTAAGTAGCAAGTAATAGAAAGAAACAAGAGGCACTCGTCATTCTTCAGTAAAGGCACTTTAATCCATCAAGTGGAAAAGTTACACACTGGATGAAAACGCGCAAGGAAAGCAAAAGCCATTTTGTGTGGAATTACGCTTTCTCAAGTTTTGCATGGTGCAGAACTTGAGAAAGCGCGACTCCACATAAAACAGCTGTTGCTTCACTTGCAGGTTTTCTACGTAACTTTACCTCTTGATGTATTAAAGAGCCTTCACTGAAGTATGGTAAGTGGCGCTAGTTCCTTCTATCGCCTGCTAATAATTTATGGACTGAGTCTGAATTGCTGTGCGCCACTGAGATACCACAAGTTTGACTATATAACGCCACCACATCCCTCCAAAATGTAGCAACTGAGGGGCACTCCCACCATATATGGGCCATAGCGCAAGAGCATCTCCAACACCGGGGGTAGACCTGGTTATATATTTTATTTAACTTCACTGGTATTCTCTACCATTAAGAAAGCATCTTATAACTTTGATCTTGCAATTTGCAAGACTCTACTTATT